>NW_011889244.1:843993-848527 GCF_000151845.1 Pteropus vampyrus
AATGTAGAAGCAAGTAACTTACCTGCAGCTGTGATGAGGTTGGCCTAGATCTAGAACTTAAATTAGCCTGACACATACACATAGAACCCACATGCCAAGTGATTCAAGTTGTAACCTGATCACCGATGCTGAAGATGTATCTACCAAAAGCAAGTTAAATACTAACAGGTAGGGAATGCAAGAGAAAGAGGAGGCCTGAAATGTATCGGGAGTACCTGCAAAGTCAGCGAGCAACCAGCCACTTACATGTACATTTTTGCTGGCTTACATTTAGTGCCTGATGATGTGCTTGCAGGCAAAGTTTAGGAAAGGCATCAGGAAATGAACCACATTCACTCTCTTAGAGACCAGGATAGGTCACTCTCAGAGCAAGGACCATTTCCAAGTTTCTCTTTCAACCCCTGAACATTAATGCCAGGCAACACTTGTCATTCTCAAAAGCATTCCTAAAAACTTACCTGGGGGCCAAGACCAGTCTGTGACGATTTTTACAGGTCAACAGTGAAATATGAGTATGCATATGAGTGTGGTTACAAAGATGTCAGCTCTCTTTTTTTGAGATGAGTTGTCATTATTCCAATATTGAGTCCTTCCTATTTTTGAAATGTTTAAAGCATTCTTCCTTTAATGAAATAAAAGTAGATGTAAATTTTTTTAAGTCCTCACTTGACAAAATAAAATAGTGGTGCTGATATTAGCTCCTAAATATGTTTTAGGAAATTGTCTTTGAAATCCAAAGACCTGGGAAACATTAGTGTAAATGATATTTTCAGCTAGACAATTAGCAGGAAAAAGAGAAAACATTTGGAATTGTCAATGAAACTATTTATCTTTAGCTGTTGTATAATGATGAAAAATATTCCAAATGTTATTTAATTTTTAGCCTGCAAACATAGAATAGTATTAGATAGTACTAATAGTACTTAAGATAATCATCACCTGTAAATTTGATTGAAGTCAGTGATATAAGGCAATTTTGCTAGTGCAGGAGACTAGGATTTGAATGTTGTCGGTTCAGGACGCAGGAGGGAGATTGAGGGAGGGGCTAGAGGAAAAAGAGGGAGTAAGAGAAAGGAGAGGAGAGACTGTACGGTAATGCCGATTCACTGCTACCATTTAAGGGCTTTCGGGTCTTACACATTCTAGAATTTTTTTAAGGACCTTGACCACCAGATTGATATGCTTCTTCCCTTTATCGTGTTGTTATTTGCACAGATGATTGAAACGAATGAGGACTTTAGCCCTTTTCCTGGAGGATATGACTATTTGGTTGACTTTCTAGATTTATCTTTTCCAAAAGAAAGACCAAGCCGAGAACATCCATATGAGGAAGTAAGCAGTGACATTGGTGGAAGTGCCCCTCCCCACTTCCTCCTTCTCTCCCTTACCCTCCCTCCCTCTCTCTCTTCCTTCCCCTCTCCCTTCCTCCCTCCCTCCCTCCCTTTCTTCCTCCTTCCCTCCCTCCCTTCCTTCCTCCCTCCCTACCTTTCTTCCTCCTCCCTCCCTTCCTTCCTCTCTTCCTTCCTTCCTTCCTTTCTTCTTCCTCTTCTTCCTTACCCCTTCCCTTCTTTTTTAAATAAACTTTTTATTTTAGAATAACTGTAGATTTACAGAAAAGTTACAAGGATAATATACAGTATTGTTAACTACTTTACTATGGTGCATTTGTCACATCCAATGAAACAAGATGAAAACATTATTATTAGCTAAACCCCATACTTGCTTCTTTTTGAGTCATTTGCGAAGATTGGCTTCTCCACCTGCTTTCTTCCTAAGCTCTTAGCAGCCTATGGGCATTGGTGTCCGCCTCTCCTTTCTCCTCTCTCCTGTGCTATCTCCTCTGCCTCTTGCCCTGCCTCCCTCCAAACTCATGAGCTCTGTGAAAGGAGTTAAGTCAGCATACACTAACACATTTTGTTGAGCTCCAGTTTTGAGCAAACCCCTCACCTGCGTCAGGAATGAGGTTAAGAGCCGTGGTTTTGGAGAGAGCGTCAAGACTGGTGGCTCTCACCAGTTATTGAGCTTTCTGAGCCTTGTTTTTTTTCTTCCATAGGGTCTATTTCCACTTTACCAGTTTTTTGTGATAGTCAAATGACATCGTATTTGCGAGCATGCATTGTAATTTTAAATTACATATAATGTAAGAATTATTAGATAAACCAGGAGGATATGCAGTCTGCCTTTAAGCTTATTACATGTGCCATATAAATGTGTGACACCTTAATCAAAGAGGTTTAAATGTGCCTTTGTATAATAAATATGTTCTTAAACCACATATTAATGATTTGACGGTAATTTTTGCAAATCTGGATTTTCGTGTAAAATAACCAGATTTATAAATATGGAAAGCTAATTCAGTTTTCTAAAAGGGACTGTGGGCTGCACCAAACAAAAGGCTGGTCAGGGCTCACTAGGTTAAGTTGTGAGAGTGAGGAGCCAACTATTAGACTGTGGAAACTCAAGTACCAAAACGCAGAGAGTCTTGCCCTGGGACATCACAAATGTAGTATCTACTCCTGTTCTTCCCTCTCCCCAAAATTGATTCGATTTATTCAGAGAACTGTCTGAATGTACTTGGCGGGAGCCAGGCACAGGCATAGGGCAGGGGTCAACTGTTTTGTGTGCATTGTGCTGTGTCCTTTCCCTCATCCATGGTACTTACCTCCACCCCTTTCACCGAATGGCCTCCTCATGCTCTCTGGGATTCTGCAGCCTCTGCCCTATTCTTTGGTTGCCACTCATTGCAGTAATTAGTTGAAATCTCCTACCTGTTGATGACTCACTTCGTTTCTTCTCCACTGTGGCACTTTATAGCTATATAATTGCTTTGTCAATATTCTAGTTGGGTCTAGAAGTGTACAAAAAACAGGTTATGCATGTGATCCATCTGTCATTTTGAACTAGAAGTCCTATCTCAGCTCCAGTGACAATTTCTTCGCTTCCATGACTATTCTTTCTCTGCATTTTCTCAGGGTCTCTCTTTCTCCAGCTGCCAATTAAATCTCTTGTTTCTCTGCATGGTTCTGCTCAACCCACTCTTCTTCTCAAATCTCTTCCTGGATGAACTCATCTGCTAGTACCACTTCTCCGCTGATGACTCCAAAAATCCTTGGATCCTGCTCGGGCTCCACCGAGCTCCCCCAACACTGCCTGCTAGGTAGCATCACCCGGACTTCCAAATCCTTGGTACCTCTTCAGGCCCATTCAAAATTCAACTCATCATCTTCCTTCTCTTTCTCCATTTCTCCCTTGGTCACTGGCAGTATCATCTCCCCAGCGAGGCTTGATAGACACAAGGGATCAATCGACTGTTCCTTTTCCCTTCATCCTCAAATATAATCAATCACCAAGGCCTTTCCATTTACATCCTAACTATTTCTCAAAGCTACCCCTAATTCTCCCATGTGCTCCTCTACAGATTGAAAGATCAGGAAAGGCCATCTCCTTCCACTGTGAGGAGGCAGGTCCCAACACTGCATCGCAGCTGGGCAGTCCTTGGCCTGAGCAAATTGTACATCATGTGTCTAAACCCCTATCAGCAAACGAACAGGTCCTCTGACATGGGTTTGTAACCTTAGTTTACAGTGGATGTAATCATTTGGTAGGACCGGTGAAGGAAAAAGAAATAAATCCAAAATGCCAATCTTCTAAACGTCCTGTGTCATTTATTAGCCTGCCATTGATGACAATTTGCCTCTACTGCCATTAGCATATTTATCAGGAAGAAAAAATGTGATGCAGAATCTGAAAAAGCTCCTGGGTAAACTTTACAGTGGTTCTGATGAATTGTTAAACCATGTCCAGTCTGAGGAAAATTTCCCTTCACGCTATTTCATGCTCTTTTCATAAAACGTCTATTTTTTTTTTTCTCACAACAGTCCTGTCATGGACTGAGTCTTAGTAAGGTTAAGGCTGCGTGATTAGCAAGTACAGGGTTGAGACTGAAAGCACCTCTGCTTGTCTGCTAACCCTGTGCTCCTTGACTATTCAACAGTTTCTGCATCTCAGGTTGGGATTCTTTACAGGTAAAGGCCTTGGCCACCTAGGTAAGGGAATCTCACCTGAAACACACAGTCTGCTGTGAAGTTGAAGGCTCTGCTTTGCCTCTGAGTGCTTAGGTAGAAGACTAGTATGCTCTATTTCAGAATAACAGTGACATCACACATTTTTTGAATGCTCACTGTATGCTAGGCCTCATTTTAAATATTTTACTTACATTGACTCAGTTAATCCTTACAACAATCCTATGAGGAATGGCCCATTATCTTCATTTTATAAATGAGAAAACAGGCAGGATGGTTGCCAAAGCTATTAACCTGGGTGTGAACCCAGCAGTCTGACTCATCCATGCCACGATGCTTCTCCAGCTCCTGATCCGTTTCCTGTTTCCCTTCTATCAGTTTCTGCCACACTCAGGCCCTCCTCCCTCAGCCTGTGATGCCTGCTCTAGTAGACTTCTCTCCTTGACACTCTAGGCCCCTGCTGTCCTAGGCATCTGCTTCTCCCAGGGACGTGCGGGATCGATGGCCGGTGT
>NW_011889244.1:849747-852360 GCF_000151845.1 Pteropus vampyrus
TCTCAGCTCCAGTGACAATTTCTTCGCTTCCATGACTATTCTTTCTCTGCATTTTCTCAGGGTCTCTCTTTCTCCAGCTGCCAATTAAATCTCTTGTTTCTCTGCATGGTTCTGCTCAACCCACTCTTCTTCTCAAATCTCTTCCTGGATGAACTCATCTGCTAGTACCACTTCTCCGCTGATGACTCCAAAAATCCTTGGATCCTGCTCGGGCTCCACCGAGCTCCCCCAACACTGCCTGCTAGGTAGCATCACCCGGACTTCCAAATCCTTGGTACCTCTTCAGGCCCATTCAAAATTCAACTCATCATCTTCCTTCTCTTTCTCCATTTCTCCCTTGGTCACTGGCAGTATCATCTCCCCAGCGAGGCTTGATAGACACAAGGGATCAATCGACTGTTCCTTTTCCCTTCATCCTCAAATATAATCAATCACCAAGGCCTTTCCATTTACATCCTAACTATTTCTCAAAGCTACCCCTAATTCTCCCATGTGCTCCTCTACAGATTGAAAGATCAGGAAAGGCCATCTCCTTCCACTGTGAGGAGGCAGGTCCCAACACTGCATCGCAGCTGGGCAGTCCTTGGCCTGAGCAAATTGTACATCATGTGTCTAAACCCCTATCAGCAAACGAACAGGTCCTCTGACATGGGTTTGTAACCTTAGTTTACAGTGGATGTAATCATTTGGTAGGACCGGTGAAGGAAAAAGAAATAAATCCAAAATGCCAATCTTCTAAACGTCCTGTGTCATTTATTAGCCTGCCATTGATGACAATTTGCCTCTACTGCCATTAGCATATTTATCAGGAAGAAAAAATGTGATGCAGAATCTGAAAAAGCTCCTGGGTAAACTTTACAGTGGTTCTGATGAATTGTTAAACCATGTCCAGTCTGAGGAAAATTTCCCTTCACGCTATTTCATGCTCTTTTCATAAAACGTCTATTTTTTTTTTTCTCACAACAGTCCTGTCATGGACTGAGTCTTAGTAAGGTTAAGGCTGCGTGATTAGCAAGTACAGGGTTGAGACTGAAAGCACCTCTGCTTGTCTGCTAACCCTGTGCTCCTTGACTATTCAACAGTTTCTGCATCTCAGGTTGGGATTCTTTACAGGTAAAGGCCTTGGCCACCTAGGTAAGGGAATCTCACCTGAAACACACAGTCTGCTGTGAAGTTGAAGGCTCTGCTTTGCCTCTGAGTGCTTAGGTAGAAGACTAGTATGCTCTATTTCAGAATAACAGTGACATCACACATTTTTTGAATGCTCACTGTATGCTAGGCCTCATTTTAAATATTTTACTTACATTGACTCAGTTAATCCTTACAACAATCCTATGAGGAATGGCCCATTATCTTCATTTTATAAATGAGAAAACAGGCAGGATGGTTGCCAAAGCTATTAACCTGGGTGTGAACCCAGCAGTCTGACTCATCCATGCCACGATGCTTCTCCAGCTCCTGATCCGTTTCCTGTTTCCCTTCTATCAGTTTCTGCCACACTCAGGCCCTCCTCCCTCAGCCTGTGATGCCTGCTCTAGTAGACTTCTCTCCTTGACACTCTAGGCCCCTGCTGTCCTAGGCATCTGCTTCTCCCAGGGACGTGCGGGATCGATGGCCGGTGTCACCTGGGTCTCCCCTGCTAGTTGTTCCATGTCTGTTTCAGATCCAGAGCCGGGTTGATGTCATCAGACATGTGGTGAGGAATGGTCTACTCTGGGATGACTTGTATATAGGATTCCAAACCCGACTTCAGCGGGATCCTGATGTATATCATCATCTGTAAGTCTGAAAATATCTGCCACACCCTAGGCCACTGCAGAGGATGCCATGGATATATAAGTGGAGTCAGTGACTGACTACATGCCCCCAGGACCATTACATATGATCCTGATGGATAGATATGTGAGATTCCACCTTTAGATCTTTATGCCTCTGGTAGCCTGTTAAAAAGCAAAGCTGGTTAGAAGATAACATTTTAAAGAGTCATTATTTATATAGTCATGCAAATGTGTTCCCATTCCTTCTGAAAGTGGTTTTTGATGTAGAAAATGACATTATGAGAGTGAAGAATGTGTTTGCCAAGCAAGATGTGGCAAGATGCAGCCATTAAAGACAGTCACCTCTCAAGTCTCACTGTGCCTGTGCCCAAACCTGAGCATAAATTTGGTAGGCTAGTTGGTTAAGGGGAGTAACCCACTGAGGTTTTGCCTATACTTCAAAACCATGTAAGTCTCTTACTGCAAAATTGCCTAAGTCTTTAAGATTATATTTGAAATATTTGAGTTGAAATGTCAGAAAGGCCCATTTGCCATTTTTATATTTGCAAAATAATTACTAAGAGGGAGAAACTCTCTTGTCATTACCACTGATCCTCTGAAAAATGAAAGAATTTAGTTTTGAATAAGAAAAACCTACAATCTAGCTTCTGCTCTTGAGTTTGCAAGCTTGCTTGAAATTTATTAAAATTTCTTTTTAACTTATCTCCTTTTGAATGTTTTTAAATTATGAAAAAAATGTAAGGAATGTAAAAGTATATAAAATAAAAAGAAAACAACCCCACCCTGCACTTCCCACAAAGCCCTGTGTCCTTCCTCTCTCTCCACCCACTCTCCA
>NW_011889244.1:853425-856773 GCF_000151845.1 Pteropus vampyrus
CACTGTCACCAATACCAGGTCCTAATGCTTTTGTGTATGGAATAAAAATCTATATTTTTCACACACATGTATTCCTTAAAGCAAGGTGCATCACAATAGAATAAAAATAAGACTCAATTGTCTGTATTCAATACACTTCAAATGCTAAGCTGTAGGAACAGCTGAAACCACTCTTAGAGAGGGCTGAGCCCTGGTTACCAAACAGATCCTGGCAGAACAACAGGCACGAAAGTTCATTACCAAATCCATTTCTTTGTTTTGTCTCTCTTACAGGTTTTGGAATCATTTCCAAATAAAACTCCCACTAACACCACCCAATTGGCAGTCCTTCCTGATGCACTGTGAGTAGCGCGGATCTGAGATTTCTCAGGTGAGGCTTCCTCAGATCTGGGAGACGCCCTGACCGTACATCCCAGCAGACTCTCTTTGGCACTAAATTAAGCAGGACTGTGCTTGACAGAAAACCAGACTTCAGGGGGGAATGAAAGGAGCTAACATTACAAGAACATTCAAGGTTAAAAATAAGTAAATGAAATGAGTAGCGAGTGCATCCAGCACAAGTCTGTAGATTCTCTGGTCTGGTTGAGGTGAGCATACAGCTAGGTAATGGACGAGACAAAAATTATCACAGGTGATCAGTGAGTGTTCAGAGCTAAATCCTGATCACGTGAAGAAAAGCAATGACAAAAACTCAAGGGAGAGACGCTGACGAGAATAAGATGGAAAGCATCAGCCCTCCATGTTCTCTCAGCCTCTCTCCTTTTCAGGCTGATGAAGATCAGCTTGACAGGCACAAATCAGATTTGAAACCCTTTCTACCATCCAGCTTGGGATGTGATTTTATTAACTGAATTACAAAACCTGTTTCCACACACTTGTTATTGGAAAGATCACGTACTATTACTACAAAGATAGTAAATTCCTTGACTCATACATTTATTTGTGTGTGTGTGTGTGTGTGTGTGTGTGTGTGTGTGTGTGTGTGTGTATTTTCTACAAACAGCTATATTGTAATACTCTGTTATCTCTTCTGGTCAGTGAACTCTGAATTTCTTAAAAGTAAACACTCTTGCCTGTGTACTGGTAAAATTAAGGATCTAAATTGAACATTCTTTTCAGTTCCATTCTCTAGCCAGCACAAGGCACTGGGCTAGACCTTCTAAATTAGGATTATAGGCTATAGGGGATGCAAAGAAAATTCACATACAACTAGATGATAAAGCAAGCTCAATAAGTGCTACATGTGTTGTCCAAAGTGCCAAGAATACTGAGGAGAGAAAGAGAGATTACATCTGATTTTTTTAGAGGACCAGGAAGAGCATTATGGAAAGGTAGCATTTCAAGGTTTGAGTCGGGGGAGGGTGTTAGGAGGGTGGCTTGAAGATTGAGTAAAATTCATAATAAGCTGACATGGAGAAGAGGGATGGTAGAAAGAACACTCCAGACAGAAAGAGTACACGAAGTTAAAAGCTAGAGTTCTGTGACCAAAAGTCATTTGGTGAATCTATAAAAAGTTGGGAAGAGAGTCATATTCCAGGTCACATTCCAGTTTCAGGTTTCCATTTACCTTAAAGCATCATAGACTATGTAACTTGAACTAAAGAATTAGAATAAAAATTTGCCATAATGCAACAGAAAAATGAAAAAGTATTAAAATGACATTTATCCTATTGTTCATTAGTAATACCTTTAATTCACAGAGATGCCAAGCAACATGAAAAAGTCAAGAATGTACTGATGCTACACTTTGTACACAAGAAGCTTATACCAAAGAAACTATGTTTTATTGACATCAACCATGGAAATTACATTTTGTGTTTGTGAGATGTTCACATATCTTATGTTTGTGGATTGCTACATAGCCAGATTGTTAATATTTTACTTATTCCATTCACAATTCTCTGTAAAAGAACCAGTGAACTCAATAGGAACAAATTCTCTATGAAAAACAAAGCATAATAGGCGGAGATGTGAATCCAAGCATAGAAGAAATAGAAAAGGAGAAAATTTTTCCTAGAACACAATGAGGAAAAAGGACATGGGGTGAGAAGCTGAGTTAGAAGAAGGAGAGAAAGAAGAAACAGATAAATGAGGGACCATAAGAAAAAATTTAGATGGAATTTTAAAAGAAGAATGGAAAAATAGACATGTTGTTCCTTAATAGAGAGATTCTCTAAATAAGGTCCATGAAGAAAGTTGAGTAAGAAGAGTTTGTGAGCTGCTTTCAGCTTTTCAAAAAGCTTTGTTGGATTCATATTTTACTAAAACAAGGACACCAAAAGGCTGCCCTAAAAAGTAAAATTTCATTGGGGCTGAAATTATTTTGATTCGGTGACAAAAATTTTTATTTAATGTAGCTTATAAATTCTAACATAGATCTTTGACTAATAAAAAGTGTGAACACTACTAAAAATGAGTGTTATAGATAAATATTATTCAAAATCAATAGAAAAACCAACAATAAAGATCTGTATCTTGAAAAAATTAAGAAATCCTCTTCTGAACAGTTAAAAACATTGTCTCAATGGCCAAAATAGGCAACGAATTTATGTTTGTGCTAATGTCTATTGTTTATGATATTCACATGATTAAGACACATACACACAAATTTATTCTTAGGAAAATGTGATCATTAACTAGGTTTCTATTTTACATGTTGATGTTTTCAATACACACTCACACCTTGCTGATTTAAACATCAAAATTGATTTCATTTATGTACACACCCTCTTTAATTCTGAAGATACAATAATCTAACAGTGGAATTTATCTCCTTAAATCTCTAAATTCATACTTTAAGTAGAAATGTTGGCTGTTTACTTATTAAGATTAACACCAATGATGTTTGATTGTTCTGGTTCACCTTAGATATTATATGTAATGGAAATGCTGAGAATTCAAGAATTATATTTTTTAATTTACATTATATAGTAAATTATTTAATTATCACTGAAAAGAAATATAATGTGTATCAATAGAATATATGTTAAAATGTATATGGACAAATAAAAGATTGTTTTTAAATATAGATTTCTTTTCTCACCATCTTTATTCTCATGCTATCTTTCTAGTTACCTCCTTCTGATATCCTGGCTCCAACAATTCTTTATATGACCAAGACCTCTAATTCATTGACCCTACATGTCCTCAGTTCCCTTCCACTCATCCTAGATGGTTCTTTTCTACCTGTGTAGACCCCACATCACCTGCCCTCTTTCCCTTTCTCTTATCTCATATCTCATTTCCATGACTTAAACCAAAAGCTGTGACATCATCTTTCATATAACTTGCTCTAGCCTCCACTGCAGCAGCAAATCCTGTCACCACCACCTTCAAAATATACCCTGA
>NW_011889244.1:858403-900866 GCF_000151845.1 Pteropus vampyrus
GTTTTACTTTTTATCCAACACCAGAGAGTTCCCGCTCTGCTTTCTCCCGCTCCCTTAATCTACCACCAATGAACCCTCCTTAAGTCTCCTCATTTTATTCTAATGTATAAAATAAGCTGTAAAACTGCAATTCTCCAGAGCATTTTCTTAATCTTTCGAGATTTTGCTTCCTGGAAATTGTCGTCAGTTTGGCTCAAATAAACTCATTAAAATTCTCTACAAGTTTGGACGTTTCTTACTTCACCACTGTAATACCTTAAACTTATACAGTGCTCTATGTTAATTATCGCAATCAAACTGGGAAAAATTGACCTGGGGGGAAGCAGATTATAAAAAAGCGTTTTATCATGATTTCACTTTTAAAAAAATCATATCTATTCATAAAAATAAAAGAATACGCCTTAAAATGTTAACAATGGGTTGGTAAGACAGTGGCTTTTTTTGGTGATGGCTTAAGATCTCCTATAATTATAAATTTTACAATGAACATATGCAATTTTGCAATCATAGAATATATTAAAATTTTTTCTTTAAAATAAAATTATTCATGATCTTTAGAGGCACGATCAGCCCCGATCTTTACCACTGCAAGACCTCAGACCATTGGCTGAGAAGGAGGGCCCGGTGGCTTTGGCTTCCAGGGCCCCCACTGCCCAGGCAGGTGGGGGCACTCAGCACCGTCTTACAGACAGATCCTCCACTGGGTACAGGTGCAGGAATGGTTAAATCAAACCCAGGCATCTTCCAGGGACAAACATTTATTTTCCAAGAAAGTAATCTAAAATTTTAAGAAGAAAGGGATGTTTTCCTAAGTTGGCAAACAGTGGCATCCAAATCTCTCTTTACTGGTCAAAACAATATTACTTTGACATCATCAGCACCACCCCTACTCCCACTGTTCTTTTCAAATTGTGCATTTTGGGGCCAACTGGGAATGAGAGTTTCACATCTGTGACATCTCCCTTGTAAGGGACACTCCCTGCAGTTCGCGAAAACTAGATTCCCTTAACTTTGAAATGTCATCTGCTAAGAATTCAACCTTCAGTGTCCTCTTCTGTCCTAGTCTGGATGAGGATGAGAAATTGGGCAGCTTTACTTCTCTGTTTACGTAATTTAAAAAACAACATGGGAGGACTGTGCTGCTTTGTGCAACCACAAATCTCACACAGTTGAAGGGTGGTCCTGATGAGAGAGCCTCGTGTGTTAGTAATAAGCTGATACTCACAGAATGGTGGCCCTGCCCAACATCCAGCTACAGGAGCAAAGAAAGATTTTCCCTTTCGAGGCTTGGACCCAACCAGTCTGGACCTATGAAGACCTTGTTTCCATTACAATGGCATTTACAGAGCTGATCATTCAGTAGCTGTAATTGACTCAGGCAAATGGGACCTATTCAGCAGTAAAAACTTTTATTTATCCCTTTCGCCTGAAAAAAAAAACCTTTAGGACCAGGGTTAATTCGCCTCCACAAAATAGGTCAAGCAAATTCTTACAAGGCTAGGCAATGAAGCAATGTTTCCAGGGGTCTCAGGCCAATATTTCTCTGGAATAAAAGTAAAATATCGATGGCCTCATAGACCAGAAACAAATAGTCTAGTGCCTTTTGGGTAGACATTCATTATTAACTATGAAGTTTAAGGAGACATTTGGGCCACGATGACCAGAGCATTTATGACTATCGCAACAGTGTGTTCCAGCTGCTCTCACCCCACCAGCTGAAGTGCCCTTGAGCTCAGGTGCAGTCAATGGAACTTACAGGGAATTCTGAATGTGTCACATGCCTAATTGTAATTGTTATTATCATGTTATCACTATATGTTTTCTACAAAGTGTTCATAAAGCCAGATATAATACTGTTCAATAACGTCACCCTGAATATATGGCACTTGTGTTCCTGCCCCAAAAGAGAACCATTTTGAACTTGAGTCCTATCTGGAATTTACTTTTCCATCAAGAGGACAAAATGCCAAAATTTATTCTCATCTCGCATCAGTGACTCAGGGCAGAAAAGAGGCAACTGGAAGAAAAGGAGTGCTCGGATTAAAAAGAAAAGCAGGGCTGCAAAGCTGGGCAAATAAAGGAAGAAATCTTTCCCAAGATAAAAATTCACCCTGGGACGGTAATTTGCAAAGTTCATTAAGGAAAGCAAAAACTCCATAGGAATATAATTGCAAAACACACTGAACTGACAGTGCTATATCAAAATAAAAAATTTTCTTTGATGAGTAATTAGGTAGTTTTCACATTTATCCAAATTTAGGCCACGGTAGAATAACTCTGGACACAGAGGAAGAAGGAACTGGGGCCAGAGAACAATAAAAACCAAAAGCAGAACAGGACAGAGCCATCCTTATCACCACACTCAGCTAAGGATTTTCATCAACTTACATTGAAAATAAATAAGAAATTCATGTCTGAAATTCACAGTTTCATTTATAGTTTATCGTATATAATGTTCCAAGTCACTGTAGGGAAACCTGTACGCAACTCTCATTCCAGAGTGTGGATACAGTCGATCTCAACTCCTGTGCTGGTTTTATAGCCTTGTGATTTGAAACACCTGTGATTAATGGTAGATGAAATGGCCTCTTTAGGGGGATCTGCCTGCTCAGGATGAGATTCTGGATCCCAGCTGGGATAGATCAGGTGCGGGGAGAGCAGCTCTTGTTTCCTTCTATGGTTACACTGCCTAACACGGTGACATTTTCAATTAATACTTATTATCAACAATAAGTAACATTTATTTGTATAACTCTACTATGTGTCAGACACTCTGGTAAGCATACATCATATATTGCTTCTTTTAAGACACGAGGAAGGTTTCGTTATTCCTATCTTACCAACGATTTGGAAACCGAGGTTCAAAGAGCTAATTAACCAACTTGACCAAGGTCACTCATCCATTTGGATCCAGAAAGTTGAACCTGAGTCTTCCTGCATATGGCCCTAGTCCTGACTCCTCATGAGACCTCTGGTAGAGGGACTCTCAAGACCAGTGGCACCTCTCAGTGGCTAAGTACATCACTTGTGAGCTCTGTCTGGGCACAACCCAGGGATTGAGGGAAGAGATTAAAATGATTTCCTGTGGCCCCAGGACATTGGCAAGGATTGGAGGCCAGCATATAGAGTGTTCCATGTTTGCCCATAAGACCTGTCCTCTGCAATGCTAAAAGCTTTTCTGGAGACAGGTGAGCAGCTTGTGTGGGGGGGTGGGGGGGGTGGACGCTTCCCAGCACACAGCATCAGCTTTGGAGGAACTGAGGCAAATTCTAAACAACTGTTCTCTCCCCCTCCCTACCCCATGTTGGATTCCTACTCTCACTGAGGACACTTTGTTTTCTTTTCTTTCTTTCTTTTCTTTTTCCTTTTTTCTTTTCTTTTCTCTCTCTCTTTTTTTTTTTCACCCCCAATAACTGTCTGGGTTTAAGAATACACGTGGATATTTCCTTTTCCCAGCTGCAGCAAAAACTGCCTGGATGTTTCACATTCTTGAGGCTCTCCGAGACAGGTAATGTCAACAATGATGTTCTCTTAGGATATTAAGGAATATTTAGAGGTTTGTATTCAGAGGATCTTCCTGACGTATATGGGTTAGAATATGACCCAGATTAGTCTTCCAAATTACTAATGTAAGATAATAATGCTGAATATTAATTTATCATCATTATAGACTACCTTTTATTCAGGGCTTTCTATTGGTTTTCAGTCCATATGCTAAGATTTTAATAGCCGTCATCTCCTTTAATCATCAAAAACAACTCATGTAAGATAGATGTTTATTAATTGTGTGACCTGGAGTAAGTTACTGGGCCTCACTGGGCTTCAGTGCCCTGGTCTGCAAGGTGGAAATAATAATGGTACCTGCCTCAAAGGTTGTAATGGTGATAGAGCTGAATAATACACATGGAGTGCTTGGCCAGGCACCTGGGACAGAGTAAAAGCTCACACTGTGTGTCCTCTCATCCTGTTTTACAGCTCAGGAATGAGAGCCCCCAGGAAATCTTGCCCAAGGTCACACAGCTGAGATGCAAACCTCAAGGTGAAGTTGTTAGCCACTCTGCTGTACTGTCTTGTTTAGTTTACTCTCGGCTTAATTTATTTAAATAATTAATTAATTATTTAAACTGAGTCTTTTGTCTCTGTATTATGTCTGGAGATAAATGCTGGTGGGTGGAACACAGGGCTACAAGGATGGTGGGTGGAGGGGCCGAGGGGCTGTGGATGAATCCACGCATGCTCGTCACTGCTGTTAGGATAAAGCCACACTCAAGTGTTGGAAGCACTGGTCGGGGGTGACCCTGTGTTCTGGTTTACCAGACCAGTCTTGACTTTACAGTCGTCCTGGTATAATTACTGAGAGTGGCCTGTCACTCTCAAAAGATCTTGGTTCAGAAAATTATGTAACAACCTTACCCGCAGTGGTGTCATGTTTAGCAAAGAGAGAGGCAGCCTATTCTCATAAGGTGTTGGCTCCTGGCCCCATTTACAGACTGTCAGCAGCCATGTCTTATACACCTGGATTTTTCCCCTGCTCCTCAATGCTTATTGCTTTAAACTTCAATCCTTTCTCTTTGTAGTTCTCCTTCCATACTCCCCCAACTCTTCCTAGTTTCAGACTCTCAGTGGAGGCCTGCGAATTAAGGATGTAGACTCTGGAGTCTCGTGACTGGGGTTCTCTGTCCTGGGACAACCACTCACTGGCTGGTGAACCACACCACCTTTCTCCAAGCACGAGGAACTCCTCTGCTGAGTGAAACACTAGGCCAGACCTCATGGGATTGTCATAAGATGATGCTCGGTGAATCTGAGCTGCCTACTAGTCATATTATTATCCTTTCATGGGAAAATAAAGATGATGGGACAGTCCAGCAAATAAAACGTGATGCCCTTCTTAGCTTTATCAGTTATCCCTGCTAGGCATCACATGAAGCATGACAAAGGATCTTTGGACTATGACATAGAAATCTTAATAGATTATTTCACTTCTGTTACATGAGGCTGAGCTTACAAGTCAGAAGAAGCCCATTGGTATGAATTGTGAGCTGCAATGCCAGCCCCCTGCCCAGTACCTGTCGAGGTACCTGGAATTCTACTGCCACTTTTCACACAATCTTGAGATGTTCTCAGCCTCTAAGAATGTACTATTAAAATCCCAGAGTCCCTGAGCTGTCCCTCAGGTCCTCCAGGAGGCCTCACGCAGCACCCCGCCCCCACTGGGTTTCTCAACATGGTGCCCTCCTCTGGATTTATCTTTGCAAGCTCTGCTCCGCCTCATCTTGTGGGGGAGCTGCTCTCTGCTAGTTATCACCATGGAGGCATGAAACAGATAGTCAGTGTGGTGGACAGGGGTTGGTTTGCCCTTCCTGTTACCCGTTCTCTCTTCTATTGCTAAGAGCACTTGAAATTTTCTTGGCTGCACCAACCCCTTCCACTCCCTCTTCGCTAGCCCAACCTTTGGCATGTGTCTAGGCCTCATCAATTGGAGTCACAGTGATTGGTTCTTGGAGGCCACATGACTTAATTTGAGCCAATGAGAAGCAGTCCTGAAGTTTGGGCTGGGATGACAGGGCTGAAGCACATTGTCCCCTGGGGTTGCTAAGAAAGTGGGGAGATGCTGGAGGCCATATAAGAATAAAGCCAACACAGAGAAAGGCAAAACTGACAAACTGGAAAAAAGATTTCTGATGACATTATTTTGGCACCTGATCTAGCTGTGCTTGAAGCCAGTCTACCCTAATTATGGAGCCAATTAAATCCTGTTTTATGCTTATGTCATTTCAAGTTAAGTTCTGTCACTTGCAACCCAAAAACTCCTGGTTAATGCAACAAGGAAATGTGTTATTGCTCTTGAAATGTTTACATTTTAATAATAGACATGTTTTCAGCTCAGAGATACATTTGTATGATAGAATTTCAGTCATCGGTGTGAAGCTAGTGGCTGAAATGCTTTGAAGTAGGGTTAGGAACTAGAGACACTTAAATTCCACTCCACCAGTGACTGTCTCATCTCTTGTCATTGAGAGTGGCCCAACTTCAAGGCCTGACCCTCTCGGCCCAAAGGAGCACCTCTGCTGGTGTCAGGCCTGAGGACACAGCCAGCACTGGGTGATCCCTCCATGCGAGAACATTTCTCACTGAAATTCCTTCAGCATGCTTGTCCTCATAATCAGCGGGCACCACTCCTACAATGAGTATTACTATGTGAGAATCAGCTAAGGTGGCAGCTTGTCCTAGAAATGTCATCTTGCATCCTGCCTCCATTTACTGGCCTTCCACGTTTAGCGTTCAGACAGGCAGCCAGACTTGGCAGGAAGAGGCTATTTTTCCGAAAGTTAAAACTGCTCTCCCAGCTGGCGGAGGGAGCGGGGCTCAAAGGTCAGCTCACATACCAGACCATCCTTCTCCTTTTAATAAGAATGGCTGCCCTCTTTGTTTGCTTTGAGAGAAGATCGTTTTCTGAGAGCCAAGTGACTGGACTCCCAACAGCCATTCTCACCGGGTAGGACCCACCGAAGAATGCAGGGCAAGCATCAAATCAACTCTCAGAGCGTAGAAAGAATCCCTTTCACGTGGACATCAATTACATTCATTAATGGCTCACGAATTAGTTCAGTTTAATTTTTTGATCTGTGGGATTGCTTTAAATTGAGCTCCAGCAACAGACCCTGCGAGCAGGACTTACATGTAAATGGTTTATTAAGGAAATGCTCTCATGGCAGCCAGGAAGCAGGGAAGCTGGACAGAAAAGGGGAAAGCCCAGGCCGAGTGCCATCTCAGGCAAAGTCCCCCTTGGCCTGAACCCAAGGAGCTCTGGTGTGTCCCCAGTCAGGGCAAGGGCGCTGGGCTCTCAAACCCCTTCACTGGCAGTTGGCAGTCCTGGTTATGGGCCACCTGGAGGACAGAAAGACATAAACCGCAGGCCATCTGGCTCCACACTAGTGAGCACAATGACTCAGTAGATGGAGGGTAGTTATAGCAACAGCTTACAGAGGGGCCGTAGGGAAGGCACTCACAGACGTGGTAAAAAGACGTGAGGTGTCAGGATGGGTGCCACAGAGCTTCCCAAAGACTCACCACACAGACTACAAAATGCAGAGGTGCTGGGCTCACAGCTTTGGGAGGATTAACCGACCCGTCTTTCTTTGAGAACTACCACCATCACCGCCACGCCCATCCCTCCACCCCCACCCCCACCACTCGCAGTCCAACCTTACACGGCTGAGTCCATTTGCCTCCCTGGCCACAAACCAGCAGGGAGAACTTCTCCTGAGAGTTTGGTTCAAAAACGGAGAATCATATTCAGTCTGGCTGTTGGCCTGGACAGAGATGGAATGGACTTAAGAGTGAGGTCGCCATTATGGGGTGGCCAGGCTTGGCCATAGGCCCAAAGAAGCAAAGAAAACCAATCCACAGAAAGAGAAAGGAGTATATAAGCGGATTCATAGCTAATAGTTATTAAGTGCTGGCTATGCATCAGGCCCTGTTTACATACAGGTGAATCATCAGATCCTTACCCCAAGCCTGTGAGGTGCAACTGGAGTTGTTCTCATCCAAGGTGAAGGACACTCAGGTCTCAAGTGGTTTAGTAAATTATCCAGGGTCACACGGCTTGAAAGGGTACAGTCAGGATTCAGTCCTCTGGTTTAACTCCAGAGCCACGTGCTGTCCACAGGCCAGGAAGGCAGCTCAGGGGCCCAGATTAGACTTTGTGGCAGTTCAGGTGACAGATGATGGTGTCTGGGGCCGGGACTGAGACTGAGGGATAGCTAGAGAGAAGATCTGAGATGTAACCAGGAAGTAGAATCCACTGGGTCAGCTGCTGGCAAGGAAGAGGATCGCTATGTCTCTGGCAGGAGCCACAGGGTGGAAGGTGGGGCTCGCCAAGGTGGGAAGAGCTGTGCAGAAGCCAGTCTGATAGGCAGAAGGAGGCGAGAGTGAGAGCAGTGTTGTGCTGTGTCTGACGAGAAGAAAGCAGATAAAATGCAGGCACCGTTCTCTCTCTTCAGCCTCATTGCTACTTTTTTATAGTCCGGCTCAAAATTCTCTCTCTTTTACAAACCCGCCTCCAAAAATGTTGTAGGGCCTAGAAACTCCCGTGAATTCAGATCCGAACAGCAGTGGAAAGAACTTGAGGTTTGGGATGGGGAGGGCTAAACTTGGCCCTGGTCTACCTCCTGTACATGTGCCCCCATACTTGGACGTGCCCCCTAACCTCTCTGTTTCATTTTCTCTAAAATGAGAGTTTGGGACATGATGTTGTCTAAGATAATTCTCTAATAGTTGTCAAGAGTTCTAATTTTTTCTTATTCAGTAATTGTGTTTGCCAAGAGTACACACTACGTCTTTCAAAAACAGAATGGTGTTGCCAAATTTAAAAAGCACTGGATATGCAGAGCGCCGTGTACAGTTACACCACAGTGATTTTAATTACTTAATTTGAAGAGTTAATATAGGTTGTGGTTAAACAGAGAGACAAATGATCTGAATTCAGTTAGCCACTTCCTGGGTATATGGCCTTGGGAAATTACTGAACCTCTCTGTGCCTCTGCAAAATGGGCACAGGATTACCATGACAACGATTAATGCATGTTAAGTTCTCTATGTATTACATAATTACTATTTAGAGTAACTACTCTTTAGCCTCCAACTTTCTTATCTGTAGAATGGGATTAATAATAACTACTTATAATTAAAAATATGGGGAAAATTAAATAAAGTCATATATCAACTTGAAGCAACATAAAGCCTATCTCTTTGTAAGTGTTCGATCAATGTGGATAGACAGACAGCCAGGCAGACAGACAGACAACTAGAACCTGGTTCCCAACCCCACTCCAGTTTCCAAGGAATAACAGCCCTTGCTCCTATTGAAGTGTGTTTGTGACAGGAAAGGACTCAGTCAGGCTCTGTGCTGTCATTTTCACCCCGTTGTTTGAGGGCTTTTATTTTAGAATAATACTAAGTTTTCCTTAATGCCTTTCTTTAAAAGTAGCACAGTGTGTCTGAGCTCAGCGGTTTCCATTCTCCTCTGAGTAGTGGAAGGTCTGTTTCTCCTCAGGATGGTTTTAAAGTAGAAACTGACCTGCTGGTGCTCTTTCTCCTAAATCAAACATCTAGCTTCCATTTATTGAAAATGAGTTGAAAGAAAGAATCACATAATTATGCTTCTTCTCATATTCTTTCTAACACATTGCTCCTAGCAGAATCTGTGTTATGCCATGAAATTCTGCAGCTTACGAAAATTTAATAGCAACATGGGCCCAAAGAAAAGTATTCTACACTTAACACAGATGAAAATGCTCCTCGGGAGAATAACACGCCACAATTTATTCCAGGCATTTAGGAGTGTGTACTTGATAGAAGAAAAGATGCAGCTCGAAAAGTCGGAAAAGGGAACCAGAAAATATGAGCCAGGGGTCTGAGCATCTCCAATCTTATGGAAAAGAACAAGAAGAGAAGATGGCGGCGTGTGCTCTGCTTCTCGTCCCATCCCCCACCCTGGAGTCTCTCCATGATCGTAGTGAGTGAACTGGCGAGATTTGTATTTAAATTCATGATAGAAGAGGAAACACGCCCTTTTCAGCTGCCTCTCATTTTAGACCTGACTGTACTTTCCGCCCCCTCCCCCACTGTCTCTCTTGGCTCCTGTGAATTAGGTGCATCAGAAGAGCAGTGACTCATTCAACTGAGGCTTGGGGAGATATGTGGTTTAGTGAGGAAGAAAGAAGGCCAAGTTCATTGCAGGCATTGCCTTTCAAGAGCCGAATAGCGCAAGTAGGTGACAGAGGGAGCATAGCCCCTCATCCTCGCAGTTTCCTCCAGTGCTGTGGCACCATGAGAGACACAAAAATAGATGACAGAGCTTCTCTGCCTTCAGCAAAGTTATGGATTATCTTGGGCTAAATGTGGTAACTTGAGCCTCACGTTTTCCAGCTTCACCCACTTGGCAAGACAATTCCTAAGGCCTGATTGATAACTGCTCGGTGCCTGGAGCGATCTGACATTGCAGAGGGAAGAGCTTGGAACCAAGTAAGCAATCAATAGACGGAGCTTCCTCTCGCAGGCACAGCTCTAGAAAGGCTACACGAGGGGCTTCAAGACAGCCGTCCGCTTGGGAAGGTGCAGAACCTAAAGGCCATATGTACTGAGCCAATACCATGAATTTCATTAGGCTGTATACTTATTTGGGGTGGTCTGAGGAGGGGC
This sequence comes from Pteropus vampyrus, assembly GCF_000151845.1. NCBI lineage: Eukaryota > Metazoa > Chordata > Mammalia > Chiroptera > Pteropodidae > Pteropus > Pteropus vampyrus. Next base: position 868,610 of record NW_011889244.1, read on the forward strand.
TGATGGAAGTTTGGGGAGGTAGACTAAAGCTACCCCAGTCATCCCTTGATGCCACCTGTGCAAACCACTATACGCAGCAGCCCGGGGAGAGGAATGCACCATTGCTGCCACCAAAAAGCTTACTCACTATTTGGACGTGCACATTAAAACAAACAAAAGCTCTGATAAAATAGGACCATCCAGGAACGGGCCAGATGAGTGTGAAGGGTGCAGGTGCACCAGTGTGGGTTCAGGAAAGCTTCACAGATGAGATTGCGAAGCATGAAAGGGTGGGTGGAGAGAAAAGTGTGGACAATGGGATGGGTGAGAAGGTTGAAATAAGCATATGTGAAGACAGGGAACTGAGCAGGTGAACATGTAAAGGACCATGTGGTTTTTACTGAACCATTCATTTATTCCACAGACATGTATTGTTCATCTACCCTGTGCCAGGCATTATCCTGGGTGCTAGGGACCCAGCAGTAAATAAATCATGTTCCCTAGAATGTGAGGATTGCTGCCCTGATTTCAGCCCCAGCCTACCTGCCCCATGTTCCTGGCAGCCACTCCCATCTTCAATCCTGCCTGCAGAGCGGGTTCTCGTTTCAGGCCATTCTTCAGTGCAGACAGATACACCTTCCCCCCCGCCACCCCCTACCCCTGCCACCCCCAGCCATTGTGCAGGCAGCTCCTGTGACGTGGGGCAGACACAGGATAAATTACCGCCCCATCATCTTCATGCATAAAACATGGCACGGGAGGCTGCCCAGCCTGCAGCTGCCTTCGGGCAGGTTGGGAGCTCAGGGAAGGGAAGGAAAAGAAAGTTACAAGATAAAAGAAGCCAACAGAAGCCTGGGATATAAAAAAAAGAGAGAGAGAGAAGAAGGTTGTTTTCTTTTTAACTTTTATACATCTGGCCTCGACTTCCTGTATTGCTGGGAGCCTTTGTTCACTTGTCATGAGAAGGTCTTAGACCCACTCTGGGACCATGGTGTTACCTTCGCGATTACACTGGATCAGAAACAGGCCATGGAGGGACAGGATCCGGAGGAGGCAGCTCAACCGTGAGTGTCATGAGTGCCGCGTGTGCCCACTCCCCCGCCCTGCCCTCCTTCCCCAGCCGCCCACACCCTCCTGTGTGCCCTCCTGCACATCCGCTCCAAGCCCCCTGCACTCCCCCACGGTCCCTCTTCCAACTGTCTTGCCTTCCTTTTCATCCACTTTTCTCTCTCCTTCTCTCTCCCTCCTATAGTTCTCTCTTAATTAGAGGTAACTAAATATACTGTGTTTCAAGTAGCAAGCAAGAGAGGGCCTCTTTTCATTCTCCCTGGACGAGAAATACAAATAAGTTTTTGTACTAGTCAAGGAGTTGTGGGAATTCAAACTTTGGTTTGTTACAGGGGGAGATGCAATGTCTGGGTCCACAGGAATCAGTTCTGGAGCTAGAACTGGAGAAGCTCTGGGCTTAGGGGGTCACGTTCTCTTTAAAGGGACCCAGTCATATGTCTCTTAAATTATCAGACTCACACAGAAGTTCCCCTTGAGTGGAAGGGAACTCTAACCAAAGGGAGATTTTAGTGAGAAAGTAATCTGAGAAAATAAAAGCACTCCAAGCACGCGTAACAACTGTTACCCACCAATAAGTAACATAGTGTGTGCGTGCGTGCGTGCGTGTGTGCGTGTGTGTGTGTGTGTGTGTGTGTGTGTGTGTGTGTTGCTGGAAAGGTGTATTTACCTCAGATGTCAGCAAAGTCAAATCCTTGGAGGCACCAGGTCCCTGAGGTAAATGAGTGAAAGGGCGGTTTTCATGGTGGTAAGGAATAGCCCACTTTCCTCTTATCTCTGTCATGAGAAAAACAACAGTGAAACCATGACGATAAATTATAATTGACATTTGGCCTCTGTCTGGGATGCGACGGGGAGTGGGAGAGACTGTGGTAGCTGGGAAAGCCTTGTCCCGCCACAGGAGAGCACCCGCCATGCAATGCTATCAGATTGTTTTCATGAGAAATGAGTGTCCAGCAGTTTGCCACGGTCCTCAACTTTGCAAGAAAAGCAAATGACAATGACAACAACAACATGGTAATTTCTAAATGAAAGCTCTCCACTTTAAATATTGGCAGGTAATGCCTTAAAGTTTAAATACTGGAAGAACCAACGTATGCTCCGTTGCAAAGCGTGACTGCTGTGGGCCATTAAGCCCGGGTGAAGTGCTGGTGGTGCTCTCACTAGAGCCCGTCTCCCGGCGTTATTTAAAGCTAGTCGTATGTAGGTGAGTCCTTCTTATGTGTTACAAGCCTCTGGTGAAGACAGTTCAATTAAGATAAATGAGTGATTTAAGAATATAAATAGTAAACACCATAAATAGTCACAGTCTACGAGCTTAGGAGGCCACGCTGGGTTGGTTGGATTCCAAATGACAGGCCGCATACCAGGAATTGCACCCAGCAAAATACTTCTTTAATGTAATTGATGAATCCATTAGTAATTTTCTGAGTCTTCACCTTTATATTGATCTGCTTCTTTCTGTTGTGCCTACCTTGAGTTCAAGGTCTAGTTTTGTGACACCTCATTCTGTGTCTATAGGAAAATAGTCATGGCCCCACAGATTAAGGACAACACCTCTGCTGTGGGATGTCACTGAGGAAGAAGGCAGTGTGATCCGTGGTGCTGCCTACTGATGGGGAGTTATCTTACCCTCTAAGAACAAGAACTTAAGGGGAGAGTCACCTATTTCATTATAGAGATTTTACTTAAACTATGAGACTACCATCTGGGTACTGCAATACGATTTCTGTATGGTTTTAATATGAAACAATGTCGTGTTAATCAATGTTTAATCCAAGCTTAACATTAAGCAGGCTAGTCCTGACCTCTTTGGCAAAAGAGGAAGGATTCTGACATTCCTCCAGGACAGTCAAGAGCCCTGCTGTATTGGAGTCTGCATGAGTCTGAAATAGTAACTGTTTTCAAGTGACGTTGTTTGTTTGTATTTGTTTGCATGTGTTTCAAGGCAGAGAATTAGAGGCAGTGGGAAGTAGAAAAGAGTGAAGACACTGAGGAGGGGAAGGGTCAAGGGAGAAGCGTCTCACTGCAAACACCAGCCTGCGAGGGTGTCCTTAGACACTGCTTGGCAATTGCTAAAATCTGTCTTTGGTGACCTCTTTCTCTGAGGCTTTCCTCACAGGTCAGCGTCTCCTCTGACATTGCTGCTCCCTGGGGCTATACTGTCGTTGAGAAAAATAAGTAAATTACCGTTTTTTTCCTCAAATACACCAAGAGACCTTGAATGGCAGCAGGAGACACGCATGCCACTACTTCCCATTTCCATACCCAGGCAGACATTGCCAATCAACCACAGTTCTCTCCATATTGTTCTCGCCCAAGAAGGCCAGGCCCAGCCTCGGGATCCCTTCCAATACAGTGCTGCTATCACTAATCAATTAGAATTGCCTCAACAGTTGAAACCTGTATTTGTTTTCTATTGCTTCATAGCAAGTTACCACAAGCTTCCTGTCTTAAAAACAACAGGCATTTATTATCTCAAAGTTTCCATGGGCCAGGAGGCTGGGTGTGAATTAGCTGTGTCTTCTGTTTGGGGTCTCCTGTTACTGCAGCCTGGGCGTCAGCCAGAACTGTGATCTTCCCCGGGGATAAGGGTCTTCTTCTGAGCTCAGTGGCTGTTGGCAGAATTGGGATTGTAGGACTGAGAGAGACAGAGCAATAGCTCAGCAGGAGCCTGGACTTTCTGCATGCAGATGGCAGGGTCAGGCAGGGCATGGCAGTGAGGGGGGGGCACAGATAAGAGGGTGCCCTGTGACCCTTTCTTTCCTTTGATCTGCTGAAGTTAGGTTAAAGGAAAGAAAACCTGGAAAGTGTATACACTTTGAAAAAATGGAGATTTGGCTTCAAATCCTACTTCTACAACTTCTTAGCTATTGGCTTGTGGGCAAGTCACTCCACCTCCCTGAATGTCCACTTTTCTGGCCTTAAAATGGTTGTTATAATGACAGCAAACTCACAGTGTTATTGGGGGCATTCAAACATACAGAACGTCAAGTGCCAGGCCTTGCACAATGCCTGGCACACAGCAGTGGTATCTCTTGGGATCTGAGAGATTAGAAGTGATAACAGTGACATTTAGAACAGTGTAAAGGGATGACCAGAACCACCACCATGCTTTGGGGCTAGGGGAAATGCTACTGGAGAAGGTAGCTCCTTCTCAGCCTCTAACATCACCCTGTATCCACCAGCCTGCTTCACACCAGGCAGGAGCAACCCAGCTACGCCAGGAAAAACCACCCTAGCCCCAGAAGTACACTCCATCCTATCTTTTTGTGGAGCTGAGGTGAATGTCCTCCCTCATAGCACATCCCCAGGCTGCTTTGTGTACAAATAAATATTTCCAGGTGACATGGCCCAAGTGGAACCTACTGCTTCAGCTCCTTGAAAGGCTTAACTCTGTGTCTAGGTGGAGCTTGGATGGAGGAGGCAGCAGGTGACGCCTCCTGTGGACCCCAATTAGAGGGATAGAAACTAGTTCTCTCTATCCCCGAAAAGACAACAGTGACAAAGCTGATACGTTTTGAGATTAAGGATGCTGCCTAATGTCACTTTTTCATCTCATTCTGTTCCCCGGCATTCTCCTGACCCAGGGTGGTGTTAACTGCAACGTGTAGGCAGGCGTCCGGGTTCCACAGACCACCCCAGACCATGGTTGGGAGCGCAGCTGTGGTTTTGAAGGGGACTGTCCTGTCTGTGGCCATCCTGGGCTGACCATCCTACACAAGGAGGTGAGGACCCAGCCAGTTACTTCTTACCCCACACGGCTTTGGGGGGCACTCTGGTTCATAGAAACATCTGGGAGTTTCTTCTAAAAACCTTTGTGTCTCCAGATGCAGCTGAGGCCAAGGGCCAGTGGGGGCCCAAGGGGCCTGTGGAAGGCAAGTGTGTAGGCGCCCTTTCCAGCAGCCTTGGTCGGAGCACGGTCCCTGCTTGGGACCAGCATCAGCTTACAGAGCAGCCCAGTTTACTATTGGCTTTCTGCCTAACTTCCCTGTTATCTGGCAAGGTGGGCAGACTCAGTGTTGGGCCTGGACGACTCACATTTCCCCCCAGGCTCCTCCCTCTGGGATTATGCTCTGTCTTGGGGAAGCCATATGGCTCCATGGATACAGACACCCAGATGCCCTAGACCACAGCACATGCCATGGGCCGCCTTTCCCACCTGGCTGCCGTGGGATCTTACTGCCATTCTGACTTTATCAGACTTGTTCCCTAATGTCAGATGCCTTGGGCCACAGCCGCTGCTTCCGGCTGGGTTTCTCTGGTCTGTCTACACCTGAAGAAATCCTCTCTTGGTTTCTATCCCCTTTAAAGCTTTAAGCTTAAAGATTTGGGAAGAAGGCAAGGTAGTGGGTCACCCTAAGCATAAAAAAATGAAGAAGAAAGAAGACTCAGAACATTCTCTATAATCTGCAGGTGACAGATTCTCCCAGGCCCAGTCTAGCCACCTGCTAAAGTGGTCCATGAACAGCCTCGACCCAGATGGCAGGTGGCCACCCTGGAACCTCAGTCTCTCCCCAGCTTCACATCTTTTTTACTGCACTTCTGCCAATCGCAAGGAATTCGACTGCTTTGTGTTAGAGGCCCTACTATTCACACTGACATAAGAATTATTGATATAATAATTCAAACGTAGCATTACCTATTTTCTCATCATCTGGAAGAATAACTGCTTCCATAGAAGCCTGACCGTCCTCCTTCCTGGTCGAATGATACTGGGAGTGCCATCGAGTGCCCCATTCCAGCTAACACCGTCAGAGAAAAAAGGATGGGAAACTCGAGACAAGAGCGACTTTGAATAATTCAAGGAGGTTCTGTTGATTGAGAAAGTGCTCTTTGTACGCACATTGATCCGGATAGATATGTCAGCTGTCTCCAGCCATGGATGGACAAAAGAGAGGGTGTGGGGGGAAGAGGGAAGGAGAAGAAGAAAAAATGCAAATGCAGCTAATAAAAATAAAAAGAATGGGGACGGCAAAGAGTTAGAGCATTAAGAGCTTGGTGACGGGTTCCGAAGCCTTCCGCTCTCAACTTGATGGTTTGTAGATAGATTTTAAGAGCCCAGAAGTTATTCACTAGAGTAATAACTCAGTCTCTGGTTGGAAGCAGAAAATTACCAAAATAGCAAATTTTCTCAGCAACATTAAACTAATGTATTAAGTTGCTGGGAAGAACAGTCTTAGGGGATAGAAACCACCTTGAGACGTGTTAATCTAAACACAACCCACTAGGTGAGCACCAGTTCTTCCGAAATATCAAGATCCAAGAAATTGTTTAACTGCATAACAGAACGTGTATATTTATGTACACACACACACCTTACAAGAGGCATGAGCATTAAGATAATGCACGTGAAAATATTGTCAGCTTGCAGAACTACGCAAATCTCTCTGTTCTTAGTCTAGCACGTTAGAGTGTACCTCTCAAACTCGATTTTTTTAATTTTAAAAATATAAGTTGTCAGGAATTTCTTAATGGGTTCTTTTTTGTTTTAACACTTGAAAACTTAATTAAAGGAGACTTGCAGGTGCAAAAAGTGTCATCTGCTTAAGGGGTTCCTTTTGGCACCACTGCGCCAGGACTTGTGGTGCCCCAGATGTGTGCAGACAGACCCTGACCCGACTTCAGCAGCCACGGAGGGGCTGGGCAAAAGAGGGACACATGGCCGTGTCTCCTCACCCTCTGCCCCCACCAGAGAACACCGTGTTACGTATTTCCTCCAGGCGTCCTGCCACCTTTCTTTCAGGGCATTCCTGCTCCACATTCAGGGTTTTTCCTCCATTTACTCTCCTAAAATCGTCATGGTTTTACATTTAAGAGCACTGTCATCTCCACTATACAGTGCACAGCTACCAATTCAAAGATATTGCAGGAAAATTCATAATCTAAATGTATACGAGATATTTCTTAAAAAGTATACATTAATTTTCTCTTTAAAAAATGTACATATTAAGAAAAGAAAAATGTACAACAACTCTAAACAGAGTAACAAAAGTATTCCCTTCTAGAAATTCTCAGGCTTCTTGTTTTTAAAAATAAACAAGAATGTATAATTAGTGTCTCATTGTTTACATATTGACCGTTAGAGGATGAATCTCTTCAATCTGCCCTTTGGGCCTTTATTTATCTGCTAAGCAAAGGTACACTTTAGCCTGTCTTCATGTGAATTATCATAAATCTGAATTAGCAAGACCTCAAATAATGAAACTTGGCTCTGCTTTATACATGTGGCAAACGCATATCTATATAAATATCTAATAAAAGCATACTAACATCCAGATACCACCTATGTTTTCTTCTAGGGGTTTTATGGTTTCAGGTCTTACATTAAAGTCTTTAATCTATTTTGAGTTAATTTTTAAGTTAATGCTCCAGTTTCATTTTTTTGCATGTGGCTGTTTAGTTTTCCCAACATCATTTATTGAAGAAACTGTATTTTCCCCATTGTATTTTCTTGGTTTCTTTGTCATAAATTAATTGACCACATGTGTGTGAGTTCATTTCTGGGCTCTCTATTTTGTTCCATCGATCTATATGTCCGTTTTTACGCCAACACCATATTATTTTAATTACTATAGCTTTGTAATATAGTTTGAAATCAGGGATCTTGATGCCTCCAGCTTTGTTTTTCTTTCTCAAAATTGCTGTGGTGATTCAGGGTGTTTCGTGGTTAAATGCAAATTTTACATTTGTTTGTTCTAATTCTGTGAAAAATGCTATTGGTATTTTGATAAGGATTGCACTGAATCTGAAGATTGCTTTGGGCAGTATGGACATTTTAACAATATTAATTCTTTCAATCCATGATCACGGGATACCTTTCCACTTATTGTGTCTTCTTCAATTTCTTTCATTAACATCTTATAGTTTTCAGTATCTAAGTCTTTCATGTCCTTAGATAAATTTATTCTGAAGTATTTTTTAATGCAATTATAAATGGGATTGCTTTCTTAATTTCTTTCTGGTAATTCATTATTAATATATAGAAATGCAACAGATTTTTGTATATTGGTTTTGTGTCCTGAAACTTTGCTGAATTGATTTATTAGTTCTAACTATTAATAATAATAAAAATGACTATGTTTTATTTAGACCAATTACATTCTGAAAAGAGTTTTTAAAGAAAATTTCGTTCTCAGAAATTTGGTTTAAATTCAGAAGATCTTTTACTTTTCCTTTCTTTAAGGCACAACTATTGCTGGGAGTTAGGGGAGAGGGGACAGGATGAACTTCGTTATCTGTTCCTGTCATTTTTAAAGACCTCATGGTAATAAAAATTCTTCCAAAACAGGATTTTTAATATGGGAGATGTAACATTTCATCATCCAAATGTATCAAAGCCTGTTGATATTGCTTTCTAATTATTCATTAGAATTTATATCTTCGTACAATTATTATCCACATTTCTTATTATTTTCATAGAAAAGATTTCTTCTGGTGTGATACTAGGGTATAGATCAAAGGGTATAAATATTTTTAAGGCTTCTGAAACATACTGCCAAATTGCCTTCCTTGAAAGTGGTAACAGTTTGTCCTGAGAGTGCAGGAGTGTGCCTTTTTTCCTTAACGACTTTGCTACATATTTAAGTATTTATGTTAAAAATACACACATTGGTCAAAGGTGGGACAATTTGGGCATCAAAATGAAAAATGCCTGCCATCAGTCGAAATACATAAAAATCTATAAATTCATAATAAAACACAAAGGAAACATCATTTGTCACCTTTGGAGGTTGCTAGAACACCAATTATTCTAAATACTTTTTAAAAGAGATAAATCACATGTTTGTCCTTTCTTCCATGTATGAACTCTATCTCAAGCTAACTAAACAGATTATGAGGGAATCCTAGCTAAAGAATGCAGAAAGGATAATAGAATTTATAAAATCATTCCTTTGCAAGCCTCGTGAAATAATGGATGGAGACAATAATCATCAATGGCTGTCCAAACTCTCAGTAAAAAGAATTGGAGAATTTCATAGTGCAGGGATCTGACTGACATTGCATGAATCCATCAACCAATCTTCACATCACTAAAATGGAATAATCAGACATCTGTGCCTCAGGACTTGATGAATGGGAAGTAGACAGCATCACCAAAAGTAGTTTTATCAAAAAACTATAATAATTGAACTGGATAGAATGGCTATCATCAACAACACAAGTAATGACAAGTGTTGGAGAGGTTGTGGGGGAAAGGGACCCTCATATACTGCTGGTAGGAATGTAAATTGGTACAGCCATTATGAAAAACAGGAGGGAGGTTCTTCAAAAAAACTAAGATAGAATCACCACTCATACGACCCACAATCCTTCTTCTGGGTATTTACCCCCAAAATGTGAAAACGTTTATCCATAAAGACATATGCACCCCTGTGTTCATTGCAGCATTATTCACGGTGGCCAAGGCATGAAAGCAACTGAAGTGCCCTTTGATTGATGATTGGATACAGAAGAGGTGATGCATATATACAATGGAATACTATCCAGCCATAAGAAAAGATGAAAGACTGTCTTTTGCGACAACATAGGATCTTGAAATTATCATGTTAAGCAAAATACATCAGGCAGAAAAAGTTGAGAATCATATGATTTCACTCATATGTGAGATATAAAACTGAAAGCAACAAATGAACAAGACAAACAAACAAACAAAAACTCATGATCTCATAGACACAAACAAACAAACAAAACAGTTTAGTGGTTACCAGAGGGAAAGGGGAAAGGGGGAAGGGGGAAGGTGATAAGGGTAAAGGGGATCAAACATATGGTGACAGAAGGAGATTTGACTTTAGATGGTGAATACACAATTCAATATACAGATGATATATTATAGAATTATATACTTGAAACATAATTTTATTAACCGATGTCGCCTCAATAAATTTAATTTTTAAAAAATTGAACTGGAATCTGATCAAGATCTCATCTAATCTAGATCTTACTACAGTTTGTAGGAAATATAAGGAATAGAGGAACAAGTTAAACAACATCATAGAGGAGTCATCAGCCAAACCAGAATGTGGAAAACTCTACAGGACAAATTTTCAACAAATAAATAGTATTTGTTGGCTAAAATGCTGGAGATGGGGGATGGGGAGGGGCATGCAGTGTAATCAAACAACTGATAAAGAAAAGTTCTGTGTTTAAGGATCCCTGCTTTTCTTAAAAAAAAAAGGAGAAATATTAATAAAATAATAAATTCTCATTTATTATATGATGGGAATTTAATATTATTCAATGACTTTTATATACAAACTCTTTTTTGGTAGTAGATTATTCTGGATATTACAGGGTTTGTTTCAGTCAGAATTTTAAATGTTTTTTCTGCTTCTGATTTTCTGAGACCATATAAGAGTTTGCTACTTTAATGTAAAGCATTAATGAGGAGCATTCTTGAGCTAGTCAAGATCACATTGTATTCGAAACTGCAAGGCTAATTCAAGCACTTTGGGTAGTAACCACCAGATGGCACCACTTTGTTGTTTTTCTAAACCCAGCATGAAAGAGTTCTTCCAGCTTTAATAGAAAGAAGCAAGAATATAACATGTTATCCACTCATATTATTTTTCTATTAAAGTATAGCTTTCTATTAAGTAATTTTTATATAACAATCAACTTTTAACTTTTGTTGGCAAACATAAATTCAGTTATGGGCCCTTATCACTAAACACAATAGTTATCAAAAATTATTCAACTAAACTTTTTTTCTTAAGGAAAACATCTAGCTTTCTCTTACTTTTGAGATTTCCCCAGGATTTATGTCTATTTAACGGCTTTATTTCACACTGTACAGTAATTAAACAACACTTCTTCCTATTAGATTAGGAGCTTCTTGGGGACAATTATAGCTTTACTTCTCTTTGTAACCTTGTAGTTAGCAATGTTTGCTTCTTGATAGATGTTCAGTATATGTCCACAGAGAGAAACAATAGGATCAAAAAGGGTATGAAGTGCATCCCTGACTTGGCATTCCACAAATCTGAGTTCTTCTCGCCATTATTATCTTTCTTGCCAAGATGAGGGTTTTTGCTGTTATTGTTTGGTTTTTGTTTTGTTTTTTGGGTTTTTTTCTACAAGCAATAGCTCTTCTGGCTAAGTTAATTATAATTGTCCTCCACCTGGTGGTCTGCAGAGAAAAAGCAAAAAGTAGGCACCACCACATACTTGTGTCTGCACCTTGATTTTTTTTTTCAGTACAAATAAGTCTTTATGCAATTATATATTTTTTTTTTCAGGAAAAGAAAAGGAGGGTGAGAGAGTTGGCGTGTGTTACAAAATGACGTAAGAAAAAGGAAGTCCCCAGCAGAGCAAAATCAACCATTAAATAAATATCCTCCAGTAATGGAGTCACAAAGCCCAAATTTAGGAATAAGGGGAGCAGAGGGGAGGGGATCAGGAAATAAACAGACATACTTTCCCATCCTCTTTTATCCCTCCCTCCCCATAAAGTCAAGATTTCCCACAAAGCTTTGGTTTCTCAAAAAAAAAATGGTTGTACGTTTACTTTCCTCCTGTTCTACAACTTTCTGGCCCTTTTGATATAATTTCTTGCAACCACATAAAATTTCTTGAATGCTATAGATATATATTCATCTTCCTTTTCTTGGTCTGCCATCCCCACTTTCTATGTGGAAAACCCTTACCCCCACTGTTCTCTACCCCGGATTGGAGATTAAATAAGTTTGGTCTACCCAAATACAGTAGTATGTGTGTTTTACATGAATTGCAGCAAGAAATGAGTGCTTAACCAGGAAGATTGAGAATGAAAGATGGAGTGGTCCTAATTTCTTTGGGTTTCCTTCATAAATGGTTCAGAAGTTGTGTAATACAAACTTAAATGTGTGTGTGTGTGTATGTGTGTGTGTGTGAGAGAGAGAGAGAGAGAGAGAGAACTGGATGGCAGAGGAGGGGACATACCTTGATATTTGAAATTTTAGCTTTTTTTAAATCAGTGGTTGTTCTGGCAACACACTTCTAACTTAATGAATCATCCTCTTCCTTGAAAAATTATTGATCTTCATTTTTAAAACTAGATGATGCTACTCCACTGTGACAGCTCCTTGTCAAAGGCTCCTTAACTCTATAAACAATTTTAGAATACCGGTAAATAGAATGTAACTGTTTTAAAACAGAGTTATATGGTAGCTTCCTCACCTGCTCCAGGGAAACCAGTCACTTTCTTGTGTGTTGGGCTCTTACATTTCATCATGGTGGTAGTCAGGATAATGTCCCCCACCCACCAAAAAGAAGTTTACTCCAATCCCTGGAACTGTGAATAAATGAGATTACATGGCAAAGTGGAATTAAGGTTGCAGATGGAATTAATGTTGCTAATCAACTAATCTTAAAATAGAGAGATGATTCTAACTATCTGGGTGGGCCCCATGTAATTGTAAGGGTCATTATAAAGGGAGGTTGGGGGCTCAGAGAAAGATTGAAGATGCTGGCTTTGAAGATGGAGGATAAGGCCATAAGCCAAGGAGTGCAAGTAGCCTCTAAAAACTAGAAAACGTCAAGTTTGTGATATTTGTTATAGCAGCCATGGGAAACCGATATAGTTACAAATTCTTAAACGAATCCCAGGGCTTCCCAAGGTAATATTATGAAATTACTTGTATGTATATGCTCATCCTACTTGGTGACAACCCTATTACTTACAGATTTTAAGCAGAAACATGTATTTTATCTATTCTAATAACCAAAATATCAATCTTCACTCACAAAAGAACTATTCCAGTCATGAGGAGCTCTAAATACTTTACAGTGATTTTAGTTTTCTGTTTTGAGATCAGTGCAAACCCATGGGGCTGTGCCAGCAGCCACAATCCTTCACTCCACTGGTTCCTTTGCTCCCATCCATCGCCGAACCGACCTGGGTTTATGGGGCTCTCACACCACAACCCCCACGCTCCTGGGTTAAAATACAAGAAAAGCAAATGACAAACTCCAGGATTTACTGTTTGGTTACTATTTGGTGTCATGACCAAATCAGAGAACAAGTAAGACCTGGAACCAAGGGCACGGGATGAGGCAATAGACATGGCCAGGTAAGATCAACGGACAGGAAGAGGGAGCCCCGAGTGAAGTCTTAAAGAAAGAACTTAATTTATATGTGCACCAAAGAGAAGAAAAGCTGAAGAGCATCAGCAAATGCATACCTGACTGTGAACTCAAAGCCTCTGAGCAGGCAACATAAGTAAGTGGGCAGTCTCAGTATAAGACATTATAAAACGGGGAGGACTGTGGCAAACTACAGAGCTTTTGTTCTGCCTAAAAGTCACTTACATCATTTTTTTTAACACTGTGCCAACCCCTAGGCCCCCAAAATGTCTGCCAGCTGCCTGGATGTCAGTTTGAAAGCTCTAGGAAAGCCAGGCTAATTTCTTTAGTTTTTTTTCCCCCTATAGCTTGTCAATCTTCCATGTCTAAGGGTAACACTAGAAGGTGAATCCCCAAGAAGAGGGAATCTTTATCCCAGATTTTCTTCCTGGAATTGTTTAATTTTTTTAATTAAAAAAATTTTTTTAATTGTAATTAGTAAATATTTGTTAATGCAAGATATTAAAGCAGAATGAAGGGAGATAGTTTGACATTTTAAGGTCAGAACTTACTTGATAATTATAGGAAGGAAAAAAGTGATGAATCAGGCAAGCGAACTTCATCATCAAGAGACATGGAACCTTTATGTGTTGCTCAGGATGCTCAATTCATCTTTGGTTACCGAATGTTCCCAGATTCATGACTATTTTATCACTTAGCAATCACTTTATTTTCCTTCCATCTCTCTCTCTCTGAAGTGTTTCAGAGGCAATTAAGTCATGCTGTGGAATGCTTATTGAATAACAAATGTCATGAAAATGGAACATACAGCTAATTTTACTTCTCATAAATAGAGCTCCCGTGGTTTCCCTTCAAAACTAATGGTAGGTACACAGCCCACCCTCATTCTTCACCTTTCATCCCTGAGATGTACCTGCAGGGATCCAGCTTCCACTCGGTCTAAATGTTTCATCATTGTGGGTTGATTTCATTTTGTTCTATTGTTGATGCCCTTTGCCTTGGGAAGTACCAGAGTGAATAGTTATTTATTGTTTATTTTTAGAACAGCACGTTCAAGACAAAGCTTTCGAACCATGATTAAGCTCTCTACCTATGCCTACGAAAGCCCTCCTCCTTCTTTTCCAGCTCTCCCTCGGGTATATGATTGCCCCACAAAACCTCCATGGAAAACTAGTGAAGTGTATTTCTGGGAGAATTAAGAAAGAGAGTCGCTTTCTTTCCCTCCCAATTACTGTAATACTGTTTGGCATCGATTAGTAAACAGGGTTTTAAAAGGAAAGGAGAATTTAGTAAAAGTGACTGGCTGAATTGTCCTGAAGTTTACATATCGCAGGGAGGAGATCCTGTGAATTTCCCAGTGGGTTTTAAATATGACGCGATCGAGTGATCCAGCGATCGAAGAGGGCAGCATGCCCGCAAGAGCCCCTCAGAAGAAGAAAACACCATTTCATGAGGCTGCATAGGTGAGGCATCTCTTAACTTTCCATCCCATCCTGTCAGGAAGGTTTTGTCATTTTGTGCTCATTGCAGAAGCTGAGGTGTAAATGGTGTGTATGTCTGTTGCCATGACAACCCAGCAGCAGTTGGCCTGTGCTTCTTAGCAGTATAAATGTACTCTTGAAGAGATGCTTGTCAGAATTTGCCAGACAATTTTCCCTCCTGGATTCACACAAAAGGTTTAGAAGGTTCCTGACTGCATTTAGAGGAGAGGCAGGCTGAGATTTGGCATTTGGCTAACATGAATGATGAAGCTCAAAGGCTCTGCTCCCCTGCTGAAGTAATCCTATTGCAGTCTCTCATTTCAGTATTTTGGGGGCAACTGTGTATAATTATAGAGAAGGAGCAAGAATAAATGCAGCGAAAAATCTTGACAACGACCGGAACTGAGGCTTTTGTTGTCTTTTAATGTGACTCATAACTATCTCTGCATTTAATAAGAGGTCATTGTTACTGCCTGTGTTCTTATTCCTATTTTGGCTTGTCAAATTTGTGTGTAGGTGCTGTACCAAGAAAAAAAACCAACAATGCAAGCCAAGGGCATGATCCCACAGGCTTCTCTCACATACTTGCTGAGCCCTGTTTTTCCTCGTCCCTAGTGACCAAGAGAATTCAACTCATAGTATTTTGTGCCAAATTACACACAATTTTTTCAATTATTTAGGGATGGGTTGACTAAATTTGGGGGCTCTTTGAGACCTTCATTTCTCGTCCTCATCCTTGCCGATACCTGCCAAATCTCTTGCAGAGGGCGAATAAAGGAAGGGAAACACAAACTGGTTATTCAGCACTTACCAGCAGCTCTCAAAAGGGTTTTATTATGAAGATGGGAACTAGTGAAATGGGGTGTGGGGAATATCTGTGGTTCATTACAACCTTCAGAATCATGAGTAATTTCTAGCTGGCTTTTAATATAGATAACTTATGTCATTATTTCATTAAGCCAGCTCAGAAAGTCAAATAAATACCAGCTTTTATTAAAAAAAAAATCTTCATTTATCTCAAAAGGTGAGTGCTGTAGAGAGAGTCAGATACAAAAGGCTATAGAAATTTTCAAGGTGATCATAGTTCTGTTTGGATTTTAGTTATGAGGTGCAGCTTGACCCATTGAAAGAAATATTAACTACAAAAGGATTCGGTCATAAAGGTCTGACATGTCTTTTGTTCAGCAAGATGATGGATCTCAGTTCCATCATCTATAAAATGAAGGAGTCAGAGAACAATAGTTCTGAGATCTAAAATCCTGTTTCACTATGAAACAGAATTCTGAAAAACATAAGCTTGAATTAGGGTTGAAAAATACTAGGGTTAGCTATAAAAGAAAATCATCCTCCAAAAAATCAACACTGAAGTCCTTACAGCCCTATCCATATCTTAGGCCTGCTCCCCTCAGCCCACCTTGACCTCCACCTCGGTACCCTATCCACACCACATAATTTTTTATAAGAAACCAACAAAGAAACTGCGATTTCTGGCTTGAATTATTACCTTACTTAAAGTCAGAGTCAACCATCTGTTGTGGAAAGAATTTAACACAGAATGGAAGGTTGAACTAGAGGAACTCCAAGTACCATTTCAACACTCATTTTCTGACTTGAAATTTTGATGTTAATTGTACAAAAGAACCAGTGCAGAGACTACCTGTAGCATGGGTCACAGACTTGTGGTCTACGGTTGGAACTCAGCCCACGAGTGCTTTGTTTGGCCTACACAAGTGAGTTAGATTTTGTTTTTTTAATTTGGGTACCAAATTAAAAATAAAGATTTTACATTTTAAAAATCCAAATTTCCAGCTTCTATTACCTCCTGGTAACAGTCTCCTAGTGCTAAAATGGCTACTCCTTTAGGCAAGGCAGTTTCTCCCCACTCCATCACCCCACCCCACCCCTGAGGCCTCATTCATCCTCCATGCCCTGCCCTCTTGAAAGGGTCATTGCAGACGCTTGACCTACTGGCTAGTCAAGGGCCACCTGCTATCTTCGGACCACCATTGAAGAACCAATGTTCCAAGAAAAGAAAATCACAGTTTTCAGAGAACATGACATGAGTATTATCCATTTGAAAGTTAGAACTTTCTTTTGTGGATCTATAATTACTTAATGATATTTTTTAAAGGAGAGAGAAAAAAGAAAATCAATCCGAACTTGGCCTACACAAGTGAGTTAGATTTTTTTTTTTTAAATTTGGTTTCCATAGATGACAGATATTCAGTAAGTGGGATGCTATATTTATGTATTTTAATGAACACCTACCTCACTCTGAGCGAGAGAGCATTCTGCAGATGCTCACCTCTCTGGGACAAAAGAGAAATAAATCAAAGCTTTCCAGTGACTGACAATGGAGTGCTACTTAATCAGCTCACCCTCTGCTGATAAGAGAATAACTGGTGGTCCTGGACCTCCCCCTCTAATGACTCAGGGATTGTTTATTCTGATTTTTTTTTAAATAGCTATATTGAGGTACATTTTACATACCACGAATTTTGCCCTTTTAAAGTGGACAGTTCTGTGATTTTAGCACATTCACACAGTTGTACAGTCATCCCCACCTAATTGAAGATTTTGTCTTTATTGAAATATAATAGACAATTAGTTGCTTGTATTTACATTGTACAATTCAATGAGATTTTTTTTTAATGATAGTTGACATACAATAACGTGCCAGTTTCAGGTGTATAGCATAGTGATCAAAGATCCACATAACTCACGAAGTGATCACCCCACTAAATCTAGTACCCCACTTCCCTTTACATATTTATTACATTATTAACCATCTTCCCCATGCTACACTCTACATCTCCATGTCTATTCTATAACTATCTATTTGTACCTCTTAATCCCTTTGCCTTTTTTTGTCCCCCCAAACCCCTCCCATCTAGTATCCCTCTGCATCTATGAGTTTATTTCCGCTTTTGTCGTTGTTGTTGTTGTTGTTGTTGATTTTGTTCTTTAGATTCCACATGTATGTGAAATCATGTGATATTTGTCTTTCTCTATCCAACCCATTTCATTCAGTGTAATACACTCTAGGTCCATCAAGGCAATATCTTTTTCCATCCCCTTCCTTTTAGTCTGTGTGCATCTTTTAATCTGAAGTGAGTCTCTTGTAGGCAGCATTTGTAGGGGTCTTGTTTTCTTATCCACTCAGCCACTCTATCTTTTGGTTGGAGCACTTAATTCTTTTCCATTTGAGGTACTTGTCGACAGGAATGTTGTTATTACCATTCTTTATTCATGTTTTTGATACATGTTTTTCTTCTTAAAGAAATCTCTCCAACATTTTCTGTAATATTGGCTTGGTGGTGATAAATTCCCTTAGCTTATTTTTCTCTGGGAAACTCTTTATCTGTCCTTCATCTCTAAATGATAGCTTTAAAGTATTCTTGGTTGTAGATCCTGGGTTTTCATCATGTCAAATATTTTGTGCCAAGGCCCTCTGTCCTGCAAAGTTCCTTTTGAGAAATCAGCTGTCAGTCTTATGGGTGCTCCTTGTAGATAACTACCTGCTTTTCTCTTACTGCTTTTAAGTTTCTCTCTTTGTATTTAAACTTTGGCATTTTAATTATGTTATGTCTTGGCATGGGCCTCTTTGGGTCCCTCTTTCTTGGGACTCTCTGAGCTTCCTTGGGTTGTATGTCTATTTCCTTCACCAGGTTAGGAAAGTTTTCCATCATTATTTCTTCAAATAGCTGTTCAACTTCTTGTTTTCCTTCAGGTACCCCTATGACATGGATATTTTTACCTTTAATAGTGTCCCATAGGCTCCTTAAATTATTATTTTAGTCTTGGCTTCTTTTTTCTTGCCATTCTGATTGAGTGTTCTAGGCTTTCCCATCCTCTGTATAGGTCATTGGATCCTCATCTTTATTCACTTTGTTTATTCCATTTAATATACTTCTCATCTCAGATAATGTGTTCTTCACTTCTGACTGTTTCCCTTTTATAATTTCCATTTCCTTTTTTTTTTTTATCTCTTTGTTGAAGTTTTCACTGAATTCATCTACACTTCCCCTAGGTTTATTGAGTATCTTTATAACCAGTGTTTTGAACTCTGCATCTGTTAGATTGCTTGACTCCATTATTTCTGGATCTCTGTTCTGTTCTCTCCTGTGTTTTCTGTTTCTTTGTCGTCACATTTTGGCTGCCTTTCTATGTCTGTTTCTATGTACTAAGCAAAGCTCTTAAGTCTCCCAGTCTTATTAGTGTGGCTTTGTGTGGTAGGTGTCCAGTGGCACAGTCCTGAGAGGAGTTCAGCTACAGGCCAAGTTTAGCCCCAGACTGTGCCCCTCCAGGGCCACTTGTTAAGATTCAGCAAGCAATCCACAGAAGCTGTGCTTAAAGTTGCCTCGAAAGGCCACACCAGAAACCAAGGCCAGCTGCCACCAGTGTGAGTGTAGGTGCTGCTCAGCAAGGGGTACCTGACTAAGCGAGGACACACCTGGATATGGCTTGCATGGGGCCTGGGGTTAGGGGAAATGGACTTTCAGGGAATCCTCTGGGAATAGTCACCTCTGTTACCCAGTTTGATGATGTCTCTGCTGTGGTGGTGCTGAGTCCACACACTAGGAGGGGGGATGGCTCAATAGAGGAACAATGGATACCGCCATCACTTCTGTACAGAGTGAGTCTCACCTCTGGCCCTCACACCAACAACTCAGTCCCCCTGTAAGTCCCTGATGCTCCCTGCGCAGCCGAACCAGCACTGGTGCTCAGAGTGAGCAGGTCGATCACCAAGGAAGTCCGCTCGTGGACATGGCCCCTTTAAGAGGCATCTGCAGCTGCCTCTGTGATGGCCTCCATCTCACTCAGCCGCTAGGGACTGGGCAGCCTCACGTCCTCGCCCCATCCTACCTTCTGCCGTTGCAGGGATATTTCTTAGATTTCTCAGATTTCTCCCTAGTTGTATGGCTTATTTATCAAGATCCCAGGCAATTTTTCCTTTTCATTCGTTCCTTGTTTCTGTCACAACTTTGATATGGTCGCCAGAGGGATGAACAGAGCCTCTATCATCTACGCCACTTTTTTCTCTCATTAATTAAAGAATATTTTTGTCGCCACCCCCTCCCCCCAAAAAACTCCTTCCCAATAGCAGTCATTCCCCATTTCTCCCACCCCTTCCCCTAGCCCTTGGCAGCCATTAATCTGCTTATTCTGGACATTTCTTATAAATGGAGTCGTACACTGTGTGGCCTTTCATGTCTGACTCCTTTCACTTAGCATGATGTTTCCAAAGGTCACCCATGTTGTAGCGTGTGGCAGCACTTCCTTTTCAGGGCCAAACCACATGTCATTGCGTGGATGCCCCACATCGTTTTCAGGTGACGGACATTTGAGTTGTTTCTACTTTTTGGCTATTATGAAAAATGCTGCTAATGAATATTTGTGTATAAGTTTTTGTGTGTACATGTTTTCATCTCTCTTGAGTACGTATATACCTGGGAGTGGAATCCTGGATCATGTGATAATTCTATATTTGACTTTTTGAGAAACTACCAAATGGTGTCGGTGGCCACACCATTTTATATTCCCACCGGCAAGGTTTAAGACTTCCAGTTTCTCCACATCCTCACTACACTTGTTATTGTCTGTCTTTTCCAGTTTAGTCATCCTGGTGGGTGTGAACTACTGTCTCATCATGGTTTTGATTTGCACTTCCCTAATGATGTATGACTTTGAGCATCTTTTCATGTCTGTATTGGCCATTTGTATATCTTCTTTGGAGAACTATGTATTCAAACTTTTATCCCATTTTTAAAATTGAGGGGGTTTTTGTCTTTATTATTAGTTTTAAGAGTCCTCTATATATTCTGGACAGAAGTTTCTTGTCAAATATATGATTTGCAAATATTTTCTCCCATTCAGTAGAGTCTTCTTCTCATTTTTTTAATAATGTCCATTGAAGCACAAAGTTTTTAACTTTGATAAAGTCCAATTTCTCTGCTTTTTCTCTTGTCATTTATGCTTTCAGTGTCATATCTAAGAAACCATTACCTAATTACAGGTCATGAAGAATCACTTCTATGTTTTCTTCTAAGAGTGTTACAGTTTTTGTTTTAACATTTAGGTCTACGGTCCAATTCGAGATGATTTTTATATATGGTATGAGTTGGGGCGTGCAATCTGGTATTAATAGGTAAAACTTGTTTTGCTTGACTTACACTCCATCCTGTGCTTTATTAAAGAACATATGAAAATATGAAAATGTGATGTGCATGTGGATCCTGTCCTAAAAGCTTTGCTTGGATTCTCAATGTGGTACAGATACGATACAATTAACCTTATGCATTATAGTGTAACATAGGTTAACCAAAGTTGAAAAATTTTTATTTTGCAGGAGAGATGATTAAAAGGTAGCTCTATGACTATGTGATATAATCGAGAGTTCATACAAAAGATCTAAAGTACTGTGGCTGTGATGCGCGGAGCACTAGTCATCCCTGTTTCATTCCCAGAATCTCCTCAAAGACTCAAAGACTGGATCCTGGGAAACTGCTCTTCTCCGAGATCCTTTTGACTCCTAAATCTGTGTGTGCATATGTAAATATATATATGCATGAATACATACATGTACAAATGTGTGTTTTGTGTGCATATACATACATATACATGTGTGTACACACATGTGTGATGTGAGTGCATACTCACATACGTGTGTGCACTCAGTTCCTAACATGAAATATTAAATCGTGTAACCACCATTTCTGTTGGCACTTCCATGCCACCTAGGACAGCAAAGGTTGTATCCCCTTAGTCTTTTATTGGCTTAGGGATAATTAGGTACTCTCCCCCACCCAACCTCCACAGAAAGTTTTTTTTTTTTCCTTACTTTGTTTTCCTCCCAAAAAATAATCATGGAGAATCTCTGGAATTCTTCATTCTGTTAATACTCCTTGTTATCTCATGAGTTGAACAGACTTTATGAGAGACCTTGAGAACATTACCACTGTCTAAAACATGGTTTCTGTGGGAAAGTATTATGCATTCCGAGCTGGTTGACAAACTTTTAAAATACAACTTATTCATAACCTGGGGGCTGTCTGAGTGGTAACTAGTTTTATGATTTCTTACTCTTCTTTTAGTTTCATGGTTTTGAATAGAATTCAAAGTTAAAATTGAGGAATATTTCCTCTAATTCTTCGGTATTTTCATGAACCTTGGAATCTGACAGAAGTGAATGTTTTGGGGGAAATTTGTTGTTTGGAGTCTTAAGATGACTTCTGAAAGACTCCTTTTGTTTAATTAACCAAATTACATTTCGGGATGGAGTATCTAGGACTGAGTCACTGGAAGAAGGCAAGTGAATTCAGAGAAACCATTAATCAAGATAAAGATTGGCAGGCAAAGACGGGGTAGAGAATGCTGTGTTTTGCCTGCCCTACCAGAAGGAAGGAAGCAGGCCTCTTTGTTTTTGGCACTGGCCCCAGTGAGCTGCACTTGCCTTTGGGCTCCCTACCGCTAATGGTGTGCTCGCCCCCAGGAGACCAGCATCTCTTGTGCTTTCTAAGCAAGATCAGCAGGATGCCACAGCAAGACCCTGCACATTAATCAGAGCTCCATTCACTGCTTTTGCTGCCTTCCCTGAGGCGAATGTGACCAGAGCCGACTTGAAGTGTCCTGATTCCATCTCAGGAAGCTGCGTGAGCTCCAGCAAGTCAAGCTCTCCCTGCTTCGGTATCCCCGTGCACCAGGTGGAGGCAATGCTCCCTGGACTGTGCAGAGCTGTGCTTCTCCATCCGCACTGCATGGTAGAATTGCTGAGAAGTCTGGTGTTTGTTTGCTTGTTTGTTTTTTAAGACTTTTTTTAAAAAAAAAAATACGATTCCTGAGCCCTCACCAAAGTAATTACATCGGAATCTCTGGGGGTGGGACATGGGCAATAGTGTTTTTTAAAACCAGCCAAACCTGCTGAGTGAAATAAGTCAAACAGAGAGAGATAAATACCATGTGATTTCTCTTATATGCAGAATCTATGGAACAAAAATAAATGAACTAAATGAAAACAGACTCACAGATACAGAGAACAAAGTGGTGATTACCAGAGGGCAAGGGGGTTGGGGAGCTGGGTGAAAAAGGTGAAAGAATAAAGTACAAGTTAGTAGCTACAAAATAGTCTTGGGGATGTAGAGTACAGTATGAAGAATGTAGTGTATGTTGTAATAGTTGTGTGTAGTGTCAGATGGGTGCTAGCGTAATCAGGGGATCGCTTTATAAATTATGTAAATGTCTAACCATTGTACTGTATACCTGAAATTAATACAAAATAATTTTTAAAAAGTAAAAGAAAAAATGTATATAATATAATCAAATAAATTTTTAAAGTTATAAAATAAATAAAATAAAAGCGGCCAAGCCTGAGAACCATTGTCCTGGAACAATAAATTAAATGAGCACAGGAAGAGTATTTTGATGCCTATAAATCATTACACAAATTACAGGTGGAATTATTATCTTTTACTGCTATTAAACTGATCCTCATGAAGTGCCTGCTATGTGTGATGCACTGTCCCAGAGGAGGTGACCCTAGCATTTCTCAGACCAGCAGCTTATCACTTGGCAGAGGAGATGTGTGCTTGGTTATCTTATAATTCTGTGTTATAAATGTATAGCATAAGCCAGGTCACGTTTGAGTGCCCACCACTGTCACTATTGCCGTCATCGTGCCTCTGCTTGTCAGTGTCCCATAGACTAAGGTCCTCAGGACAACTCATGTCCCATCTTCCCCGGTATGCCAGCAGTGAGCACAGTGCCCTCTGCTGGGAATGAACGGAGTGCTGATGGGGCCCAGAGGAGGGGGAGAGAGTTCAGCTCTGTCTGGGAAGCTTGGCCAGGGCCTACAGAAGAGCTGACACTTCCTTTGGGTCATCAAAGGAAGATATAGGACTTTCACGAAGAAGGGGTGTGATGGGACAGGATAGGAGATGACTCAGGGAAGAGTAAGAGCAAAGCAACTGGGGTATGTGATACGTTCAAAGAGTGGCAAACAGTCCTAGTGGCTAGAGGACAAGGTACATGGTATGAGTGACAGGAAGCAGGGTTTCTGAAGGACCCTCAAGGCCACACAAAGCAGCTAAAACCTCATTCTCCACTGGAGACTGGGAGAGCTACCGGGAAGTTTTGAGCTATTGGTGACAGGATTATTGAGAGCCATGATGGATTGTGATGGCCACAGTAGTGAAGGTGGACCAGAAGAGGGAGAGATGAAGACAGAGAGACCAAGTAGTGCAGGAAGTTGCTGCCTCGGTCTGCAAGCTGGCACGGGAGGAGAGGACAGGCAGTGGGGCAGGCAGGACTTGGGCCAAGATTGATGAAGAATAGCCAAGATGGGACAGGTATGTCAAGCAAGCCAGAGTGAGGCTTGCATGCAACTTTATTTTCTCCCACTGTCCCTTTGGGCTTTATTGGAAGTAGTGGTAGGGATTCTTTTTTGTTTCCAGATAAAGCTTAGGCAGCCGCGCATGACTTTTCCGGTCATTCTCAGACATATCCTCTAGTCACTTTTAGTTACAAAAATAGGTTCTATTCAGGAATTAAAATGGCCAGCCTCGTGAAGCAGTCAAACCTCAACAGAGATGAGGGCTTGGGGCAACTCTCACTCTGGCTTTCCTCCCGTGGAGTGGCACAGGAGTCCAGCTCATTCTGGGCAACATGGTAGTTGGCAGAACAGGTCCAGGGCCCAGAAGAGCCTGGGCACAGATGCAGATTTAGGAGTCATGGACAGAGGAGTCATAGTTGACGCCATGAGTGCCAGCATCACCGAGAAGGGAGAGAGGTGTGGGCAGGGAAAAAGGGGCAATGGATAAAATCTGTATGGAAGAGAAATAAGTTTATAAAGCAGAGGGCTTTTAGAGAGACAAAAAGGGAATGATAAAATAATTATCAAAATAACGCTTTGGAATAAAGTAAAATTTTATCTGATCATACCTCATTTCTTACATGCATAAGGGAAAACCACTCCGTTAATGCTAACATTTTTCAGTATGTCACACTCACAGTTTATCAAGTAAGAATTTGTCACAGTCCTGGGTGCCTACTGGACCAGGCACTGTGTCAGTTCTGATGATGCAAACATGAGTCAGAAGGTCTTCTGCGTTTAGTCCTTCAACCCAGAGGGAAAGACAAATGTTATCAAATAAATGACATCCTTGCGGGTGCAAACCATGACTCAGGTGGACTGTAAGGCTCAGCTTACCTTGCAAACATGGAACATCCTCTGTTTGTGGCATGTTGTATTTAATAGTCTTGTCTTCATCTATTGAAATTTTTAAGTTATTGGCCATTTTCCTCAGCAGTGTTAGGAGGACATTTAAAAAACAAAAACAAACAAAAAAAAAAACATGTCTCCTCAGCCAAAACAGTGGAAACTTGAGTGAAGTTAATCAAATAATTGCCCCAGGCCTTTGCCTACAGAGAACTCTACCCAGTTTCTGGCTAAACAAAAGTCTCCCTCAGAACCTGGAGCTGAGACTTTCATTCTCCTGTTTCAGAGCCACCAGGCACAGAGCAGCAGACCACACAGCATTTGAGTTCCAGTTCCTTAAGGCTTTCAGCCAGGGAAAAATTTGTTTGTTTTTCACCAAAGCAAAGTGCTACCTACAAGCCAGAAAGGAGAATGAATGTTCCCTCTATCTCAGCCAGCTTCTCAGATAATTGAGCTACATCCCACAACTCTATCTGACCTCCTGTTCCAAATACCTCTCCTTCCTGTGGGTAGAATTCTCCGAACTTTCAAGAGTTCTTGTAAGTGTTATCATAAGCTTTTGTGAGGCCATTCAGCAGCTGCCTCCAAGCTTGTGACTCACCTATGCTGGGAGGACATGGCGGCAAATGTGCAGGAAGGAATGGGGAGTCCCAGGGCACTTCTCACTTGAATTCTGATGATGGCTTACTAATGAACAAAAAATAGGGGGAGACTGGAATTTGTAGGGGCAAGCAGGAGAGATTTGAAAGGGAGATGAAGCTATAAGGTATAGACAAATACAATGTATTCCTCAAAGAAAAATTAGTAATTATTTGTTTAAGATCTATCTTCTCCTTTGAGCTATAAGGATTGTGAGAATTATGAGGGGCTATTGCAATTTTGTAGGTTCTTTTAACCACAATAAAGTGTTGGCTGGTATGTAGTACTAGGTGCTCAAAAAATGTTTATGGAATGAATGAACAAATAAATGGAGGAAGAACAGAGGCATAAGAGCATTGAGAAATAATCTACTTAAAAATATATGTTGGTATATGGAGGGAAAAAGAAAAACTGTATTTATAGATGTTAACTATATTTACCACCGGGTGAAGGGATTAGAGATTATTCTAATTGTTTTCCTTTTATGATTTTCCGTGATATCTCATTTTTCTATAATTAGCTCTCATCTTTGTTTAACAGAAATATTTTTAAGTGAGGATGGAAGGGACTATATAAAACGTACAGCAGTTTTGTGCTGGAGATGGAATTATAGAGTTTCATTGTGTTTGTTTTCCTAATGTTCTATTGCTTTTATCATCTGAAAACATTTTTTTCAAAGAAAACTGTCTTAGTCCATTCATGCTGCTATAACAGAATCCCATAGACTGGGTGGTTTGTAAACAAAAGAAACTTATTTCTCACAGTTCTGCAGGCTGGAAGTGTAAGATCAAGGCACAGGCAGATTTGGTGACTGGTGAAGCCCAGATCCTGGTTCATAGGTGGCATCTTCCTGTCCTCAAGTGGGAAAAGAAGTGAGGGATTTCCCCAAGGTCTCTTTTATAAGGGCATTAATCCCTTAATCTTAGCACCTCTCAAAGGCCCCATCTCCTAATACCACCACATTGGGGATTAGGTTTCAATGTATGAATTAGGAGGTACAAAAAAATTCAGACCATACTACCAAGTTAGTGAGTCACCATGGTCAAAGAACTACATTGTGTAAGGGCTGGGACCCCTGAATTCACTAACTATGAAAAAAAGATCAAATTAAAGAGAGATAGGTGAAGAGCTCTAGTATGGTGTGTTTTTCAGTTGGTGAAAAAACGTCCATAGAAATTTCGTTTTTTATTAATCTCCCTTAGAAATACCTATCATATTCACCAGAAGCTAAATTGGTCTTTCGTCCCATCTTATGAGAAATTATGTTTCTGACTCTCTGTCCATGGTTAAGGATAATTATTTTTCATTGACTAAGATGAGCCATAAATTTCTTATGGCTCTTTCAAATGAAAAATTTGAGACACTGGTTACTTGGGGATATTTTACAAATGCACAGGTAAGAAAATGAGAGCACAAAATATCATTGTTGTATGACATTTTACGAATGAATAGGATGTTTTGTCTAATAAATTGATTTACAATCTGGTACAGAAACACTTTGAGCTATATCTGGTTTGATTAAGGTCCTCTGTTGATGATAAGACAGTATAGTTCTGGTGAATTTATTAAATTAATCATTATCAGTATGGAGAAGGGTAGAATCTTCTATTTAGGTGTAATACCATGAATAGTGAGGACTTTGACAAATCTCCAGGGCCTTCTGATTCATCCCATAATGTTTAAGCTACATTTGCCACCACACGGCAAAGGCATTTATTTGTACCTGGGGACAAAATCAGTTTGTTGACAGTTTGGTGTCAGTCTTTGTTTCATGAATATTGCATACCCCAAGCTTTACATGGTACTGTCCTTCCACCGTGCTGGTAACCCTGTTATAAGCATATTGATGGACTCCATCTTATTTCCCTTTGCAGCATTTTGTGCATTTTAAATGATTTAATCAAATATGTAATTTGAGCCTTTTACTTTGGTCCAGGAGCCTCTCTGTTCCATGGCCTCCAGGACAGTTTGTCTGGTGGTATAAACTTGAGGCTTCCTTTGCATCAAGGCAATTTCCCACCACCCATCAGCCACTCCATCATTAAACCTCTTTCTACCCTAAACTCACCTTGTGAAATATGTGTTCTCACCTCTATTTGACTGCAGAGAAAACAGACTGGCTGGAATGTAAGTCCCGTAGCTAGAAGGAGCACAGCCGGAACTTGAGCATGATCCTCTGAGCACACTCTTTCCATCATGCCACAGCTGTTCCCTGGCTGTGCCAGCCAGCCTTGACCCCTGCTCAGCCAGAAGTCAAGGATTCAAGACCTCACAAACAGTCTGTGATATTCTAGAACACTGTCCTTTATTCTAAGTGGAAATTTGCCTCTTTGTAGTTTTTACTTATTGATCCCACCTCGATCCTCTAAAAGAATATACAGAAGCCCTTCAAATATTTGAAGATAATCATATCTTTCTTCATCCCCTCTCAGATCTCACCCCAGCAGCGTCAGCTGTCTCTCATATGACAGTGATGTCTATCATCGCTCTTGGTTGTCTTTGATTCATGAGAAAACATGATGTCTAGCCCTGAACGGAGTGCTCCAAGTGAGGCCAGGCAAGCACAGAGCACACAGTATGACAATTGCATCTCTTGGACAAAATACTTTTTCTATTGCCACACATTATTTCTGTTTTTTTGGCAACTATACCATTTCGTTGGTCTTCCTTAGAGTTAACTTACCTTCTTAGCACTAGTTCCCAAATTGCTGTTTCAAGAAACACCAACCTACTAGATATAATTGCAATGCCTTATTTAAAAAAGTATTTGGTGCTCACACAAGTATGTGAAATTCTAATTCAAAGTTAACCAATTTCTTTATTTACAAGTCCTCTGAGAGGCATTGTGACATAGTGAAGAGCATGGACAGTAGTTTAAATCCCAGTTCTACCAGCTTTGTGACCTTGGGCAAGATACTTAATAACTCTGTGCTTCAGTTTCCCCATAGGTAAACTGGAATAATCATAATAGTTATGAGAATTAAATGAGTAAGTATACATGAAGGCCTTACAAAAATGCCCAGTATTAATAAGTACTCAGGAAAATATGAATTGATATCACACAATGCACACTGTGACTCTCCGAAAAGAGAATTGTGTGGAAGAAGTTTTGGACAGTGCTTCCCTAGGTCTTTATCGCATTGAACTACTATCAAAATTTTTCCCAACCTCTGTCCCTGCAATTGACATCTGGAACTTAAATGCAGGACTCGGTAATCTATAGCAGGTTATAGTTTACCTTGTTTATGGAACACTATTCCAATCTTTCTACATCCTTTGAATATTGATTCTGTCATTGATTCTATTAACCATAGCTCTAAAACATGAGAATAGAATTCGCCCAGAGTGACTTACTATGAATAAGACTAGTCTGCAGGTAGTTCTCTACACTTACCCCCATTTGTCTAGACACTTCTTTATCTAGGGCTCATGACAGTGACTGATTTATGTTAGCCAGGATTCTTGTGGTCTTGAAATTCTCTGCTTCTCATTCGCAGATTGTCTCTAATGGGTGTGTGGTGGGGTACTGGTGTGGGGACACAAAGTCATCTTGTCAATGGCCCTTTCATCACATGATGAACACTTAGAGCTGGAGGTGCATGAGCCAGCTTGATGTCCTCAGTAACTGCCTTCTGTTCTCAGGTTTATAATCTATCAGGTTAGGAGTTCTTGGGACAATGTGCTCCTACTGAGATGTTCATGGCCAGTCAGCAACTTGCTCTTGTCAAGAGATTTTTCTCACTTATAGCCTTCTCTTTAATTTTAGTGTTTTGTTTTGAAATCACTTGTTCTGTAAAACCCCTGGTTCCACCTCTTTCAAAATCTCGTGTATTTACAACTGCTGTTCCTGGCCATTTTCTGGCAGTGTCAGAAGAGAGGGAGCTCTTGAATTCTAAGCAGTAACTGACCCCTTTTCTCCCAGCAAAGCTGCCTTCTATCTCTTTAAACCAGCACAGTCATGTTTACTGAGTTGAAGATTCACGTGTCCACTGCTTGAAATACTACAGGGATAATAACAGCTCAAGTAGTGGTGTTTTCTCGTGAGTTTTAGTCAATCCTCCAGTTCCAACTGGAAAAACATTAAGATCTTTTTAGTATGGAATTGTAGACAACAAAGAAAGCCAGTCACATATGTCATGCACAGGGAACACTTCCCGAGGAGAGGACGCCAAGCCCTGTGCTCTTTCATTTCATTCAGAGCTGTGCTCAGAGTGGCTGGCAGAGCTTCCATGGCTCCCACTGCCACCCTCACGCAGCAATGGGATGCACAGGGCGCCCAAGGAGCCTCCATCAGGCAGCTGTGTTGGGGCACCAGGGCAAAGGCCGCAGTGCCCTCTTTTCCTCTATTACTACAAACAGTCTCTGAGCTAAGACCTGGGGCTGGTTTTATTTCCTAAATCATGGATGACTTTATGTAAAAACAATGATAATTGAAGTTTATATTTTATTGAGCATTTGCTATTAGGGAAGACACAATGCCAAGTGTCTTAAATGTATTGTCCCATTTCATCCTCACAATTAACTCTTTAAGATAGGAACTGTTAGGAATGGGGAAAAAATGGTGTAGATGTTGGAGTCTTTGTTCATTACCTCTTGTGACCAAATCAAAGTTGTACAGAAACACGGAGCAAACAGCAAAGAGAGTCACCTGAGGTCCAGATAAACAGAAGCACTACAACTAAGGAGAGAAATAAGGAATCACCCTGCGACAGTAGAAGATAGGAGGGAGCAAAGACATGAGACTGCCCTACCCCAAGTGGCTGAGTGGGACAGGGGCTGCAGCAGCTGCAGACACCTCTTAAAGGGGCCGTGACCGCAACTGGACTTTTGCCATGACATACTTGCTCGCTGAGTACCACTGCTGGGTAGGCTGCACTGGGGTCACCAGAGACCTTCAGGGGTACACTGAGTTGTTGGAGCGGGGACCAGAGGTGAGGCTCTCTCCTGGGTAGAAGTGCCAGTGGTACCCATTGCTCCCCTGTTGAACCCTCCTTTCTCCTAGTGTGAGAAGCCAGCACTGCCATAGCTGAGACATCATCAAACTGGATAACAGAAGATTCACTGAAACTCTGCTTCCCTTAACTTACAGTCCCACCAAAGCCACATCCAGGTATGTCCTCTGGAATCTGGTGCTCCCTGCTGAGCAGCACCAAGATTCACACTGGTGGCAGATGACCTCAGTTGCTGATGTGGTTTCTTGAGGCAACTATAAGCACAGCATCTGTGAATTGTTTGCTGAATCTTAACAGGTGGCCCCAGAGGGGCACAGGATGGGGCTAAATTTGGCCTGCAGCTGAACCCCTCTCAGGACTGTGCCACTGGACATCTACCACACAAAGCCACACTAATAAGACTGGGAGACTTAGAAGCTTTGCTAGGTACATAGAAACAGACACAGAAAGGCAACCAAAATGGCAAGACAAAGAAGCAGAAACTACATGAGAGAACAGAACAGAGATCCAGGAATAATGGAGTCAAGCAATGTAACAGATGCAGAGTTCAAAACACTGGTTATAAAGATACTCAATAAACTTAGGGGAAGTGTAGATGAACTCAGTGAGAACTCCAAAAAAGAGATAAAAAACATAAAAATGAAAATGGAAATTATAAAAGAGAGCCAGTCAGAAATGAAGAACACATTATCTGAGATTAAGAGTATATTACAAGCATCCATTTATGATCAGTTAACAAAATAAGTATAGAAGAAAGATACCTTAACATAATAAAGGCCATATATGACAAACCCTCAGCTAACATTATATTTAATGATAAAAAAACTAAAAATCTTCCCTCTAAGATCAGGACAAGGCAAGGCTGTCCACTATCACCACTGTTATTCAGTATAACATTGGAGGTCCTAGTGAGTGCAATCAGGCAAGAGAAAGATATAAAAGGCATCCAAATAGGAAATGAAGAAGTCATACTGTCACTATTTGTGGATGACATGATTCTCTATATAAAAAACCTTAAAGACTCCACAAGAAACAATAAGCAAATACAGTAAAGTTTCTGGATACAAATTCAATGTTCAAAAATCCATAGCATTCCTATACTCTAACAATAAATTGTCAGAAAAATAAGTGGAGAAAATAATTCCTTTTGAATTGCAACAAAAAGAATAAAATGCCTAGGAATAAATCTAATGAAACATGTGAAGGACCTATATAATGAGAACTATAAGACCTTATTAAAAGAAATTGAAGAAAATGCAAAGAAATGGAAAGATATTTCGTGTTCTTGGGTTGGAAGAATTAACATAGTTAAAGTGACCTTATTACCTAAAGCATTATACAAATTTAATGCAAGCCCCATCAAAATCTCATTGGCATTTTTTAAAGAAATAGAACAAAAAAAAATCATCAGATTTTTATGGAAGCACAAAAGACCCAGAATTGCCAAAGCCATTCTGAAAAAAAAGAATGAAGTTGGAGGCATCACTCTGCCTGACTTCAAATTATACTACAAAGCTACAATAATCAAAATGACATGGTATTGGCAGAAAAATAGACACACAGACCAATGGAACAGAATTGGGAGGCCAGAATTAAACCCATATTTATATGGGCAAATAATTTTCAACAAAAAAGCCAAAAACATACAGTGGAGAAAGGAAAGCCTCTTCAATAAATGGTGGTGGGAAACTGGAAAGCCATCTGCAAAAGAATGAAACTAAACTGTTGTCTATCGCCACACACCAAATTAACTCAAAATGGATTAAAGACTTGAATATAAGACCTGAAATGATAAAATGCATAGAAGAAAACATAGGAACTGAACTCAAGGGCCTTGGACTTAAAGAGGATTTTATGAATTTGAC
>NW_011889244.1:900916-901773 GCF_000151845.1 Pteropus vampyrus
TTGAATATAAGACCTGAAATGATAAAATGCATAGAAGAAAACATAGGAACTGAACTCAAGGGCCTTGGACTTAAAGAGGATTTTATGAATTTGACGTCAAAAGCAAGGGAAGTAAAAGCAAAAATAAATGAATGAGACTAAATCAAACTAAAAAGCTTCTGTACAGAAAAAGTAACCATCAACAAGGTAAGAGACAAACATTCGAATGGGAAAATATATTTGCAAGTAACGCCTCTGATAAGGGCCTAATATCCAAAATATGCAAAGAACTCATACAACTCAATAACAACAAAAAAACAAACGACCCAATCAAAAAATGGGCAGAGGACTTGAATGGATACATCTCCCAAGAATACATACAAATGGCCAAAAAACATATGAAAAGATGTTCAACATCGTTAGCTATTAGGAAATACAAATCAAAACCACAATAAGATGTCATCTCACACCTGTTAGAATGGCTGTTATCAACAGGACAAGTAATAACAAATGTTGGAGAGGATGCGGAGAAAAAGGAACCCTTTACACTGCTGGGGGGACTGCAAATTGGTACAGCCACTAAGAAAAACAGTATGGAGGTTCCTCGAAAAACTAAGAATTGATCTACCATATGACCCTCTACTGGATATTTACCCCAAAGACTTGAAAACTCATATCCGAAAAGATATTTGCACACCAATGTTCATAGCAGCATTATTCACGGTGGCCAGGACATGGAAGCAACTGAAATGTCTTATGATAGATGATTGGATGAAGAAGCTGTGGTACATATATACAATGGAATATTATTCAGCCATAAGAAGAGATGAAATACTGCCATTTGTGAAAACATGGATGGACCTTGAGATAATCATGCT
>NW_011889244.1:902862-904163 GCF_000151845.1 Pteropus vampyrus
ATGTTGGAGAGATTTCTTTAAGAAGAAAAACATGTATCAAAAACATGAATAAAGAATGGTAATAACAACATTCCTGTCGACAAGTACCTCAAATGGAAAAGAATTAAGTGCTCCAACCAAAAGATAGAGTGGCTGAGTGGATAAGAAAACAAGACCCCTACAAATGCTGCCTACAAGAGACTTCAGATTAAAAGACACACACAGACTAAAAGGTAGGGATGGAAAAAGATATTGCCTTGATGGACCTAGAGTGAATTGCGCTGAATGAAATGGGTTGGATAGAGAAAGACAAATATTGCATGATTTCACATACATGTGGAATCTAAAGAACAAAATCAACAACAACAATGACAAAAGCAGAAATAAACTCATAGATGCAGAGAATATTTAGAGGGATACTAGATGGGAGGGGGTTGGGGGGACAAAAAAAAGGCAAAGGGATTAAGAGGTACAAATGGGTAGTGACAAAATAGACATGGAGATGTACAGAAAGTAGTTAACAATGTTGTAATAAATATGTAAAGGGAAAAAGAATTACTAGATTTAGTGGGGTGATCACTTTGTGAGTTATATCGATCTCTAATCACTATATTGTACAACTAAAATGAATATATTATTGTATGACAACTACAATGGAAAAAAAACTCATTGAATTGTACAATGTAAATATGAGCAACTAATTGTCTATTGTGTTTTAATAAATCCTGGAAATAGTAAGATAGAAACTGTTACAAAATATTCAAATTTTATAGATTAGAAAATTATGAGTAATTAACAATTTGCAACAATATTTTAGCTAGTTTTGAATGAAGACATTTCACACTA
The DNA here is from genome assembly GCF_000151845.1 of Pteropus vampyrus. NCBI lineage: Eukaryota > Metazoa > Chordata > Mammalia > Chiroptera > Pteropodidae > Pteropus > Pteropus vampyrus. The sequence continues at coordinate 903,688 of NW_011889244.1, forward strand.
TTAGGTCCGTAGTGTGCCCATTTTATGTGTTCTTGGGAATTCACACAGTAAGCAAGTGATTAAGATCAAATGTTCTTTAACGTCTAAAGAAATTTAGACACTAAAAGTTTTTTCTTTTTTTACAAAATAAATGTTTAGTCTTAAATATATGATTAGCTCACTTGATCTCAGAAATGCGATTAACATAATGCAACACTAATCGGCTATGAATCTTACGAGGACAATAATAACAAGGCAAGTTGAGTCATTTAGAAATGGAACTTTTAAAAAAAACTCTAAATTAGTTTTGTTCACATTGGCAATGTTAGTCACACTAACTACTGAATAATTCATTCTGCATGAATAGACAATAGAACTAAAAGCATTTGGATCTTGGAAGTAGCAACAACCAAACAAAACTATTACTCTTTTTATTTTATTTATTTATTTTTGAACAAAGCCAAAACCTGTTAACAGTCTTTGGAAAATGGTGTGGC
>NW_011889244.1:904428-973364 GCF_000151845.1 Pteropus vampyrus
AAAGGAAGGAAGAAAGGAAGGGAAAAAAGAAAGAGTTTTTAGAAGTCAGAGATTGCGAAGATATTATTAACCTTTGAAAGGATAATAGTAAGGTAAATACTCTGGATTAGGGTCATTTTTCATCAGTTCATTCCTCATAAGTAAGACAATTGGGGCCCAGCCCTAGAGGCCATGTCTAGGGTAAATTCTGCCAAACTCTGTTTCAGTAGCACCAAGGGACAACGTGAGTCCCTTCCTCTCTATGCTGCCTTGGGCTTAAAGGATAATAATGAACACTTGTTGAGCATTTAACAGGTGTCAGAAAACCTTCTAAGCCTTTACAAATATTACTTCATTGAATCCTTTCAACAACCTCGTGAAGCAGATGCTACTATAACCTCTATTTTACAGATGGCAGAACTGTGGCACGGTGAAGTTAAGCAACTTGTTCAAGGTTGTGCAGTTAGAAAGTGTTGGAGGCAATATGGCTCCAGGTCTGTGGTATTATCCACTAAGGAGACATACTAGGTTGCAGGTGACACAAAGCTAAGGAGGCATACTAGGTTACAGGTGAGGCAAAGCTGAGCTAGGGTTGAGGGGCTGGCCAGGAGACCCTGGGCCTACTCAGTAGATTCACACTACAATTCTGAAACCAAAACGAGCTCAGTGAGGGCCCAACTGGTTAGTGTGGGGCCAGAGGCACAGAAATGTAACCCAGGGGTGGAGAAAACAAGCCTTTCCCTCCATTATGTCTCATCCGTTGTCTCATTCAACCTTATCTCCTTCCTTCCTACATTCAAAATTCCTTCTGCATTGAAGGAAAAAAGTGTGCAGGGTAAGCAAGAATTTATGCTGACTGTTTTCGTTTTAGAATCCAGTGGGGCTCCACGGGGAAAGGAGACCTGGGAAAATATTTGTTTGGGTTGATAAGTGCTTTCTACTTACCCATGGGGCAACTTTAAGCTCTCAGGGACATAGAAAGCAGCCATTGAAAGCTTTATCCAAGATAAAATTCTTTGTAGCCCCACTGGTTTTCATCCAAACTCTACGTCCTTTGTTCAAATGGAGGAGAGCAAAAGCAGTGGGAAATAGAAAAGAATTCCAACTATTTGAGACCCACCCCTGTTTTTGTATCTCATACTGAGGTGGAGAAAGTTATCCCACTGAGAAGAGAAGCAGAGGAATTTGAGAGAGATGCCTGGGACAATGAATGAATGTGTTCATTCAGAGGACCAGAGAAAGAACGCTCTCCCTCCCCCTCCTTGGTTCGGCCCAGCTCACTCTGCTTCTCCACTCCCATTCTGACCAATCTCAGCTCCCGCACACCAAAGGAAGCCTCTGCAGTGTTGGGGGCAGGGAGGTGACTAGGAGAACGAAGTGAGGCACCCATGCCCACAGTCCGCATGGCTCCATGATTTCCTTGCCTTCATCCCATGTGTGCCTGCGGATTGACGAGTTGAGAGTTGTGGAGGAGCTATGTGTGCTCACCACTCCTCATTCTCCTTTTACTCTATAGGTGTGAGGACCAACTGTTTCCCTAATTCGCAAACCGTACTTGTACCTGTGGTTATAACGAGAGAGGAAAGGGAAGGAAAATCACAGCTTAACCATGACTTTCTATTCACCTTGGGGAAGTACACAATTTTTTTTTTTAAATTCACATATATAAAAATGCGTATATTTGTAAAACCTTATGTTGTTGGGTCACACAACAACATGACTAGGGTGACTAGGTGTCCTGATTTTGCTCACTCTTGGTGACACTTAGAAGGTGTATAGGTGTTCGAGAAAGCATTCCCGCTATAGTCGGCTCAACTCATACTGCTGCACCAGATAAATTAGGAAACACTCTACTTGCTTTGCAAATTTTGGAACCTGGGCAAGGCTGGTGAGAGAGTAATTCAAAGTAATTCACAGTGTCTATTGAGATTCACAGCAGCTTCTCAGTGGCTCTAGATCAACAATGCTGAACCGGTGGCATAGCAAAGAGAAGTTTGGGATTGCATTAATATTCAAAACCAAGGAGCTTGTCTAGTTTTCTCCAATGTGTCCTGGCAGAGGGATTTAACCTGAGGATGTAGTTCTTTCTAGTCTATTCTCCCACCTGCTCTCCTACTTCCAGTGCTATATTTAATGGTTAAAAACACGGTCACTAGCCAACCAGTGGCAATAATGTTTACTACCATTTATTCTGTTCCTACCATGTGCCAGATACATAACTTCATTCAGTTTCTAACAGGGATGTATTTCTTTCCCCACCCTGCAGAAAGGGTAGCTAAGAGAATAATAACTCACAGAGCTATTAAGTGGCTAATTAGAAGTTTGAACCCAGATCTGTCCATTTTAAAATCTGTGCATTAAATCGCCATGCTATATCACTAACTTGCTACCATTACTCAAAGTAGGCTCGTAATTTTTCAAATGAAAACTATTCATACAAATGACAGATGGACCATTCCTTTGACTCTGGATCCCGACATGGTGTGGAGGAAGTCTTGAGAATTGGCCTTTCCCTTCCCCAGCAAAGCAGAACTGGAAGCTTCCCAACAAACTACAGAAATAACTTTTTTTTCCACACCAAATAGTTGGTTACAGAAAGAAGAATAAGATTCAATTTACATTAATCTCATCGGGATCTTTGCAAAATAGGAAGCTCCCTGTATCTGGCAGTGTGGGCTAGCTAATGTGGCATGGGGAATGACTAGGACAGGGGCAAGCTCCCGCTCATAGGACGGTAGACATGCAGTGTGACTTTTAAAACACAAAAAAGAATGTCACGTTAGGGCTAAGAAATCAGCAAAAAAAACTAATTTATATCTTTGCAAATAACTAGCTCACCATTGCAGGTTCCTTCTGTGGTTTTTGGTTCACCCAGATTAGACCCAATTTAAGTGAAGCAGAGAGAGGATCTGGCCCACCCATGGATGAGTCACAGGACGGCTAAAAGAGGACAATTAAGCCCGTCATTTGTAATTTTTCCATAAGGAAGAACAGAAAATGTTGAAAGGCCAATTTAAAGGGAGTTGGTGATGGGAAGAAACTAGTTCATGAAATAAAGAAAATCATATTAAACCCCTATCCAAAAATATATACTTCAGGCCTAAGCGAACGTGTCCAGTAGGTGAGGTTTATGTCAGCATTTCATCATAGGGCTTTTTTGCATCTTTCCATGAGATGCTCACATTGCTAGGAAATTCTCCCACCAGAGGAAATAACGATAAACATTTATTGAGAATTTACACATGTCATCCTGTTTAATTCTTATACCCACCTTGAAAAAGGTCCTGATATGGGCCCTATTTTATGGATGAGAACACCAAAGGATAGAGCCATCAAAAGCCTGCCAACATCACACATAATAAGTGGAATTTAGGATTTACATCCAGGCCATCTGACCCTGGAGCACATGAACCTGGCTGTCACTCACCATGAAGCGTCAGTGACAAAAAGAAAATCATCAAACTTATTCCTAAACAACAAATCTCTAAAGACAGGACTTCAGAAATTGTGCTCTCTGGTGTAGAGGTGTATATTGGTTGGAGAGGGAAGAGGACATTTTTCCATGGCCATTTGGTTGAGCCAATTGATTTCTATCTTCAGAGAAGATCTTTGGTATAAATAAGACTTTGGTTCTAAACTAGTTATTTAGAATATTATGTATTTTTCATGTGTATGAATAAAAGTGATGGTTTCAGTGAATTATGCAATTTTAACATTTGAAATTGAAAATGAGGAAATTCAGGCTCAATGAAGTAAAGGGATGTGCGTAAAACCATACAGGTGATAGCCTGCAGCTTAATAAAAGTAGACCTGAAACTGCAATAAACTGGCCCAGAAAACAGAGCACACATAGAGGGGGAACGACCCATTCACACTAGATTTATATTTGGGCAATACAGCTGTGTTGAAAGCATTTTTCACTTTAGAGGTTTTCTTACTTTTCCTAATGAGATACCTAAACATAACTCTGGCAGTTGCAAAGAAGCTTCAAATTTCACAGTGAACAAGGTGAGCTGCTTTCCCTTCATGGATTCATTTCAAAATAAACAGGCAGGGCTGCCCTCAGCTTATCCACATGTTTATGGAGTTTTGACTGATATTCAGTCTGGTTCCCCAAAATCCACTGTTGATAATACAACTTCAGATTAAATTTGGAGGTAGGAAGGGAAGCTTTGTAGGCAGTTAAATAAACACTTGTGACTTTTCTCGAAATGTTGATGCTTTAGTTCTCAAAACATTTACATGTGGAATAATTAGGCTTTCAAACAAGGAGATGTTTGAAACCACCAAAAAAATCAAGGCGGCCTTTCAATAGGTACCCTCTGACATGCCTGTGGTGGCCAGTCGTCACTATTTCCTTCCAGCATTAAGATTTTTGTCAAAACTAGAAGGTATTTATTATATATGATTCCCCTGAGTATATGAAAAATAAAATGTGAAACTACTATGCTTTAGTTTTAGAGGTAAATATTTGGTCTCCATTTCCTCTAATGCTCTAGATGGACCTTGCTGTTAAGGATTAAAGTGGTTGCCTCATGTCCCAAATTTCTTTGTTTTAAATTAGACATTTATCTTTATCATGATTTTTTTTTAAATACGAGAAAAAAATACATGTTTATTGTTGACCTTTTGGAATGTTTAGAGATGTTTCAAGCAAAAAATAGAAAACATTGAATCCGTCCATCCTTTGGTATATTTTTCCTACATATATGGCTTATTTTCCACAAAATCGGTATCATACTATACATGTACCAAGTTTTTTCTCTATCTTAACATTGTGAGTATTTAAATGGTTGCATAACATTTCAACATATGAATGTGCCAAATGTATGTAATTATTTCCTTATTATCATAGATTTGGTTGTCAGCAATTTTTTTGCCTTTTAAATAATGCTAGAATGGTATGTTTGTATATATTCTGATATTGTTTCCTCATTACATTCCAGGTGTAAAATTATCAACAGGGATAAGTATTTTTGAAATTTTTTTAGCATATTGAAAATTCATGCTCCAGTAAGACAGCACCACGCACCCATACACTAGTATTTCTTTAGCTATTACTGAGTTTCATGCTTTTCTGAGTTTACTGTTTAACTGTACTTCTCTAGCACATTGTATCTTTTACCCAGTTTGTTACTGTGTCATTCATCTTTTTCTTTGTTATTTATATTTATTTTACTTGGAAGAGTTCTTTATTAAAGAATATTTCCCATTCTCTGTTAATACTTGCCATAAAGATTTTTAAATTCTTTATGTTTAGTTGGACTATTACAGTTAAAAGTTAGTAGTTTTGCAGAATTGTCAAATGAATATTCAAATTCATATATATTCATTTGGAAATATACATACATATATAACAGCTTTTTGAGGTATAACTGGCATAGCATACAATTCACCAATTTCAAGTATACAGTTTAACGATTTTTAGTATATCGAGTGTACAGAAATCACCACAATCAATTTTAGAGTATTTTTCATCACTCCATAAAGAAACCCCATACCCATTAGCAGTCACTATTTATTTCCCCATTCTCCCAGCCCCTGGCAACACTAATCTACTTTCTATCTCTATGGATTAGTTGATTCTGGACATTTTATATCAATTGAATTATGCAAAATGTAGTCTTTTTTGATTGATTTCTTTAACTTCCAATAATTTTTTGAAGGTCCATCCATGCTAAAGCAGGTACCAGTACTTCATTATCTTTCAATGTCAAATACTCTTGCAATACATGAATATACTACATTATATTTATCCATTCATCAGTTGATGTACATTTGAGTTGTTTCCATTTTGGGGCTATTGTTAACAATGCTGCTATGAACATTTGTGTACAAGTTTTTGTGTAGACATACGTTTTTTATTTCTCTTGAGTACATAGCTAAGAATAGAATTGCTGGGTCATATGTTAACTTTTGAGGAACTGACAAACTGTTTTCCACAGCTGCTGCACCATTGTACCTCCCCACCAGCAATGTATGAGGGTCCCAATTTCCCCACATCCTACTCAACACTTGTTATTATCTGTCTTTTTGATATATCCATCCTAGTGGGTGTGAAGTGGTATTTCATTGTAGTTTTGATTTTCATTTCTCTGATGAATAATGATGTTGAGCATCTTTTCATGTGCTAATTGGCTATTTAAATATCTTATTTGAGGAAATGTCTATTCAAATCAAATGAATATATTCTGTCAGATGCCTCTCTGTCTTCCTCCTTCCTTCTCTTTCCTTCCTTCCTTCCTTTCTTCCTTCCTTCCTTCCTTCCTTCCTTCCTTCCTTCCTTCCTTCCTTCCTCACATTACATTACTTTTTCTCAAATATGTGTCTTAAAACAGTCAAAGGAGCTGAAATATACCTATGCCCCTCAGCAGCTGAGCAAGCCCACTTCTGGCATAGGTCCTGGTCCTGGATTCACATTAACAGATGTTTTATATAAAGAGATCCTATCCCTGTCTCCACCCATAAAATACAGTCATTATTCAGCATTTCAGAATTTATTAGTAGAACATAGAGTCTTCAAGGTTGAAAGGTCTTTTAAAAATTATCTCATCTAACCACCCATGAGCTCCTTCTGTAATATGCTCTGTGAATTTACGCACACATTCAGTGATAGGAAATTTATTACCAAGGCAGTTCATTGTACTGCTGGACAGAGAACTTTATTTCCGGAGCATTCTTTCTTATACTGAGCTTATAGCGAACTCTCTGAAGCACTCACCATCTAGTTCTGCCGTCTGCACCATTATAGAAGCCCTGAAGCCTACCCAGATATCTGACAGTCTCAATCCTATCACCCTGCTCTGTCTTCTTCTTCAAGATAAATATCATGATTCCTCCACTGTTCCTCAACCATGTGGCTCCTAGATAGGGCCTTCACCAACCTTTTCTAAGTGACCCAATTCCCTTATTTTTCTATGAGAGTGTAACTCCCAGGATGGGAGTGGTGAACTGATCAGGATCAAGTAAGATAGAAATTTTCTAAATTATGCAGTTTAAGATTGCATTAATATTTTTTGTTATTGTTGCTATCATGTAGTTGCCTTTTACATTGAGTTTCATTGTCATCTAAAAAGCCTACATTTTTTTCTTACATAAACTACTAATGAACTCTATGTATTTCTGCCTATCTTTGTAGAATTTGAATATAGAATTGTTTCTTTACCCTATTAAATGTCTTCCTGCTGAATTCGATACTCTCAAGTAAAGATAATTAATGATAATAATAATAATTATTATTATAAAATATAACAAAAGCTCTATGTTTATTATTATTCCATTTAAATCTCACAAATACTCTATGAGGTAGGTACAATTACTATATTCATTTTATAGTTGAAGCATATGAGACTTGGCACAGTCAATGAACTTACTCAAAGTCATACCCATATTTTCTGACTTTAAAGGCCAAGTTCTTAGGCAGTTCACCATATTGCCTCCTACAGTTTAGGAGCTTGTGCCCATGGCAGTGGAGTCACTGCTTCCCAGCACTCTGATCTGCAGATCTGGCGAGTGTGGCCCCTGTGGTTCTACCTAGCTTGGTTTTCAAACCACAGACTCCTAAAAGTCCCACAGCTACTTCAGAAGATGAAGGACACCCTCCCCAATGTCACCCGACCCTTCAATCAAAACAAGTCTGCTTTCATCTAATTTTATGTATGGGGCTTTCTCTTAACAACGCGCAAGGAGAAAAATAATTCTGCCAAAAATAAATTAACAAAATACCCGTTCTAAACTATTGATTAAAATGCTGAAAGAGCCAGCGATAGAAGGGAGCCAGAGCAGATTGCTGAACTTGCTGCCTGGTAGGCATCTGGCTAGTTAGTCATAACCAGCTCCACCCCCATATCCAGCACATATGTCTCCGTCTTGTCCATGGAGATAGCCTAAAAATGCTTGCCAATGGCTTGCTGAACATGACTCTGTTTAGCAGTATTCCTTCTCTCCACCTACAAGATGCCAGTAGCAACCATCATTTCCCATCCTCATTTTTAATCATGAAAAATGTCTCCAGATATTGCCAAATGTCCCCTGGGGAGCAAAATTGACCCAGCTGAGAACCACTGGTACAGTGGAGAGCAGAAAGGTTTGTTATAGACTGAGATTCTTCTTTTTTAAATATTTTTTTAATTTTTCCATTACAGTTGGCATACAGTATTATATTAGTTTCAGGTATATAACGTAGTGATTAGATATTTATATAACTTGCGAAGTGATCACCCCAATAAATTCATCTGACACCATATGTAGTTATTACAATATCATTGACTATATTCCTTATGCTATACTTTACATCCCCATGACTATTTTGTAACTAGCAACTTGTACTTCACTTAAGTCTGTCCCCTTTTTACCCACATGCCAACTCCTCCCCATCTGGCAACCATCAAAATATTCTCTATCTGTGACTTTGTTCCTGTTTTGTTTGTTTATTTTGTTCTTTAGATCCCACATGTAAATAAAATCATATGGCATTTGTCTTTCTCTGTCTAACTTACTCCACTCAACACAATACCCTTTAAGTTCATCCATATGATACAGATGGCAAGATTTCATCCTTTTTTGTGGCTGAGTGCCACCTCTTCTTTATCCATTCATTCATTGATGGACACCTAGGTTGCCTCCATATCTTGGCTATTGTAAATAATGCTGCAATGAACATATGGATGCACATGTCCCTTCGAAGTAGTGTTTTGGGTTTCTTCAAATAAGTACCGAAAAGTGGGATTACTGGGTCTTTTTCTGTCTCTTGTTATAGGATTTATTTTAAAGTCTACTTTTTCCAAACTTTAAATTTTAGTCTGTGTGTCTTACAGTCTGAAGCAAGTCTCTTGTGGGCAGCATATGTGAGGGTCTTGTTTTCTTATCCATTCAGCCACCATCTATGTCTTTTGACTGAAGCATTTAATCCATTTACATTTAAAGTAACATGATAAATATGCAGTTGTTGCCATTTTATTGTTCGTTCGTTTGTTCGTTTGTTTTGTCTTTTTCTTCTGTTTCTTTTTCTTAAAGAAGTCCCTCTAACATTTCTTGTAATACTGGTTTGGTGGTGATGAATTCCTTTAGCATATTCTTGTCTAGGAAGCTCTTTATCTGTCCTTCAACTCTAAATGATACTTTGCTGAGGATAGTAGTCTTGGTTATAGGTCCTTGCTCTTCATCACTTTGAATATTTCCTGCCAATCCCATCTGGCCTGCAAAGTTTCTATTGAGAAATCAGCTGACAGTGTTATGGGAGCTCCCTTGGAGGTAACTGACTGGTTTTTTCTTGCCTTTTTAAGATTCTGTCTTTGTCTTTAACCTTTGGCGCATCTTGGTGTGGGCCTGCCTCACTGGGTTTATCTTATTTGGGACTCTCTGCACCTCCTATATCCATTTCCTTCACCAGGTTAGGGAAGTTTTCTGTCATTATTTCTTCATATAGGTTTTCAATTTCTTTCTCTCTCTCTCTTTTCCCCTATGATGTGAATGTTGGTATGCTTGATATTGTCCCAGAGGCCCCTTAAACCATTCACATTTTCTTGGATTCTTTTTTCTTGTTGTTCTGATTGGCTGTTTTTCGCTACCTAATCTTTTAAATCACTAATTCGATCCTCTGCTTCATCTAATTTACTGTCGATTTTCCAATGTACTCTTCATTTCAGTTATTGTTTTCTTCATTTCTGAATGGTTCTTTTTTGTTTTCTATCTCTTTGTTAAAGTTCTTACTGAGTTCATCTACTCTTCCCCTAAGTTCATTGAGCATCCTTATAACCAGTGTTTTTGAACTCTACATCTGGTAGGTCATTTGTCTCCAATTTTGTTCAGTTCTTTTTCTGGAGCTTTGTTGTGTTCTTTCATTAGGAACATATTTTTTTGTCTCTCCATTTTGGCTGCCTCCCTGTGTTTGTTTCTATGTATTAGGTAGAGCTGCTATGTCTTCCGGTCTTGGTAAAGTGGCCTTATGTAGTAGGTGTCCTGTGAGACCCAGTGGCGCAGTCTCCCTAGTCACCTGAGTCAGGTGCTCCATGTGTGTCCCTTGCATGGGTTGTGTGTACCATTTGTTGTAGTTGAGCCTTGGTTTCTGTTTGCACATCAATGGGATGCTCGGTTGTGAGGACTGGCTGTGACTACACTGAAGAAGCTATTGTGCAGGGGCTATCCCCATAGAGTAGGATTCACTTAGCAGGGCTCTGGTGCCTGCCCAATCTGCCCTTTGGGTGTGTTGTCCTTGAATACAGCCCTGGGTGTTGGTCCAGCTCAGCGTGAAGCCGACCACCATGTATATGGGACCCAGGGCCTCCCAGGAGGAGCCCCATGGCAGGCCAAGTTCAGCTGCAGCCTGTGCCCTGCCCGAGACCACCTGGCATGAGTCACCAGGCAATTCGTAGATGGCCATCATCTGTGCTGGACTTAGAGTCCCTCAAGAGGCCAAGCCACAAACCAAGGCTGGCTGCCACTAATGCCAGGCTTGAAGCTGCTCAGCAAGAGGTATGGTGCATATCAAGGCAAATGCTGCTTGTTTGAGTTTTGTGAACCTTTAAGAGATTTTAGAAAAGTCAGCCACATGAGCCAAGATAGGCTATTTGTATGGAAAAGCCACTGGAAGCAGCTTGGGTGGGCCCGCAAGTTGGGTGAGGCAGGGTCTCAGGAAATCACCGGGGTGTTAATGAGGTTGATGGAGACTCAGACATGGTTTCACCTATGTCTGCATGCCAGAGAGGGCTCAACAAAGAAACAATGACTTCTGCCAGTACTTCTGCCCTAATGGCAGCTTTATGCCAGTTGGAAGAAAGGCCAATTAGTTGTTATAAATGGATTTGTAAGCACAGTGTGTCACCTGGGAAATGTGCACAGGATGCGTCAGGTGACCTGCATCACAAGGACTACCTGACTTCTCACCATGGTATGATCTTGATCCCTCTTACCAGGTCTCAGTTCCCTCAAGAGCAAAATAAAGAAGTTGGAGCATTGGTCTCCAACGTCCTCCTTCCTTCAACCACATTGTGATTCTGTGTATAACAATGGACAAGATGTTTTTGTTCTTTATTCTGCACTTGGACAATATATTTGACCAAAATTACCCCAAATCTTTCTCTCTTCTTGTTTCTCACTTCTGCACTCCCCGCATAGCCTCCTTCCAATTCACATCCCCAGAACACTCAGAAAATGAGCCAACTTCCCAAGCAGCCTGCTCCTGCCCCAGCCAGAGCTCTGATATTCGATAATGATGAAAATGCCTTAGGCTCTCCGGCTTTCTTCAAAGCCTTCCTCAAAGATTGACTTGTGCCCCTAATTTTGTCCCACTTCTCAATAGGGAGACACTTCTTCGTTTGATCAGCAACGTGAATTAACAGGTAGAAGATGGAGGGAGGAAGGCACTCTTGCCCCCTGCAGCCCACCTCCAGGGTGTTTAGGATAATAGGTAGTTACAAGGAGGATGCTGGTCTGAAGTAGCTCCACCCCCACAGCTCCGGGCCTCCCCCACCACTTCCTGCAAAGGATTTATCATAGAGAAATTAATGTCTATGGAGCTCCTACCATGTGCCAGATGCTCTGCCTCTTAATCCCTTTGAGGGATAATGACTTAACAATATATTTAATTATATACAAATTCTTTGCCATGGCCAAGTCCACAGAGAGTAGGTATTGCACGGTGACTTCATGAAGCTCGTTACTTGAACTTTTCTTTCCCTAGCTGCATGATGTGGGTTCACCTGGCAGTACTGTGCCCTGGGATCATGCTTGCTCTCCATCCTCCTATCCATTCAGACAGAAATACACGCAGGGGTGAGCCTCCAGTGTCACGTGACTTCACTATTCATAATTGTTCAAGTGAAAAATCTCCCAGTTGCATATCTGCACAATGCTAGTGATTACAGTGATTAACTCAATCAAGCCCAATTTTATAATCATCAAAGGTGTAATTTCCCTACAAGCCAGGATCCAAACACATGGCATCCCAGCTGTCTGATACAAGCATCCAAAACACAGCATTATACAAAACATTTTGGGCTAGGGTTAGGTGATTTTGTGAACTTAATACCATATTAATAAGGATGATGAGACTAAAAAACTCTATGCAAATCTGGTCTGTGATTTCCTCAGTGGTTACTTATTTCAGATATGAAAAATGCTTCCAATACCCCAAGAAATTACTTCACTGAATGTTTTATTCCCAGAAAGAATCCCTCAGTTAATTACATATGCACCCGAGTTACATTATTATTGTTATTGTTATATAAGAAGCTTTGTAAGATACATTAGCTTCAGTCCTGTAGAGACCTCGATGTCAAACTGCCCATCAAATTCTATGTGCTGATGAATGCTTCTGGGGTCTCAGATTGAGATCTTGAGCATCATATTTAAAGCAAAGAGAGCCTCCTATCAGAAGCACAGTTTCTGCTCCTTCTCTAGAGCGAAAAAGAAGAAACTGGACCAGAGCCAAAGAAAGAAGAAGAAAGATGCTCTCTTTTATATTTTTCACCCAATCCCATTCCGTTTCTCTACATGAGGCATTTAGTTTCCTACTGCAGTTGATTTTGTATGTGCCAAGATACTCAGTTCATTCGCATGCAATAACCAAAGATCCTACTAATTGCTAGGGTTTGAAACCCTTGCGAGACAGTGGAGATTCATTTAACCAGAGTTGTGTCTACCATGCAATAACTAATTTTGAAAGTTACTAATTGGGAAAGGGATGGGCACGTGGAGGTGCTTCTGCAGTGGCTGTCAATATTGAACTTCTAGACTTAGATGGAAGTTACAATAGTGTTTGCTTTACAATAATTCATTAACTATAGATTTGTTTTGCTGTTTTTCTTTATGTTTTATTTTATAACAAAATATTTTTTAAAAATTATTGATCTGTCAATAATTTGTAAAAGCATTCACCATCTTAATTGGATCAAGTGACCTAAAGACTTCTCCCTCTATGGTGGGCAGAATAATAGCCTCCCAAAGATGTTCATGGCCTACCTAGGTAAGACTCAAGCAATGTAACTATTGACTTTATAATATCATTCTTGAAGATTAGCAGACATACGTCATTCTCTAAATTAGGAGATTTTCATAGAAGTGATATGGACAGAAGATTTATATCACCTTTTTACATATACCAATCTACAATCATAAGGTACCCTTTTAGTCATAAGGTACCCTTTTTCAAATGCTATTCTTTAAGCACCTAAAAGTTCAAACCTACTACAGAAAACAAACATGAAGTTTCTTTTCTCCCACGTCACCCAGGAAATACCTATTACCATGAAAACCAAATAAAAAGATAGACTATGATGCATCCATAGACTATGAAAAGGATGCATCCTGGAGATCAACTGCCTCCTTTCAATGATAACTGTACCTTCAGCACAATAGGTGAATTAATTAATCACTAATTGCAGAGTCCTTTAAAAACCACAGCTTTCTATATCCATAGCTTTAATATTGGGATAGTCTAGTATATTAAGCCTTTTTAACTGAAGCTGATATTCTTCCGTTAATAGTGTCTTTCAAATCTGCCCCTTCCTTTTCATTACCACTGCCCCTGCCCTACATCTGGGTCTTATCATACCCTTCTAATTAATCTCTCTGACCTCCAAACTCTCTCCTCTTCAAACCATAATTTCTGTCACAAGAAGAAAAATCTTAAAATAGTTTTTTACTTATCTCTCCTGCAAGGCCTTCAATGGCCACATGGAAGCTATAATTTTAAATTCAAACAATGTGTTCAAGCAGCAAAGCAATAAACTGAAAAGAATTGCAGTTGGAAGATATTCTTATTTTCCTTACTCTGATGCTCAAGGTCATTACCAGACTATGCAATCACATATCCTACTGCCACACCTCAAATGTCAGTTAGCACAATGGTTCAGAGCATGGGTCCTGGACCATGATGGTTGGGTGTGCATCCTGTCTCTTTGACTTACTAGCTGTGAGACTTTCAGAAGATGCTTAGCCTCTCTGGACCCCACTTTCTTCATTTGTCAAATGAGGGTAATAAAGTACCTATCTCACTGGTTACTCCATGAATTAAATATGTTAACATTTATAAAGTGCTTAGAACAGTGCCTGTGCCCTACGGTAAGCACAAAACAAATAAGGACTTGACTTACTGCTGTATCCTCAGTGTCTATGACAGTGCTCAGCACACAGATAGGGAAACTGAGCCTTGCAGAGGGTATGCGACTCGCCCCAGAGCACGTGAGTGAGTCCGAGCTGGAATTCCAGTGTATGCGGTTGGCTTCCAAGCTGCCCTCTTGACAGCAATCCACTTATACTGCATCCACCTCATCTCCTGGCTTTTTCATACAGCGGGGACTCCTTAAAGGTTGCTCAGATTGCTTGCTAAAATATCATGAACACCCTAACTTCAGACATTGCACCCCTGGCCTGGAATACTCCCTTCTCCAGCAAGTATCCCCTTAATTTCTTATCAGTTCAAAGTGTTCCCTTTCTCCTCTAAATTTTTATTGCACTTTAACTGCCTATAAACTCACTGGCACTGAGCACATCCAGTCTTGTATTGTAAGTTGTCTTTTTTACATACCTTGTTTCTCCAACAAGACTGTAAATCCTTTGAAGATGGACTGTGTTTGCCCTATGGGTCTTTGTGTTCCCTGCAAGGGCTAGGATTGTGCCTTGTCCAGAGTAGACACTCTTTAAACGTTTGGTGATTGATAAACAAGCACAATAGCAGCTAGAAATGGACAAAATATCCCCTATTCTCACCACTGCCCCTTCTCCTGATCTCCCAGGGTTAGGTATACTTACCCGCCCAGCCATGAGCAGCACTGGACAACCAGTGGCCACCCCCAGGGGGCATTGCCCCTGCGTAATTTAGTGTGGAGAACAGAGAACAGCAAGCGGCTGGCTCCAAAGAGGAGAGGAAGAGGCTTTTCAGAGCATGCTCAGAGCCATCTTCCAAATTTCCTAATCAGCTAAGTCATTCTTCCTCCACTGCGGAGATTGAGGGAGTGATGAGGACAGGAGCATCTCTCTCTAATGTGTGTTCCTCCATGTGGTAACATAAATCAAGGAAAGAGAGCTTCTGCCACAATGGCCCTCATCTGTCTTCACCCATTGGGCTTAATCATTACTTCCACAATCAGCCAGAAGTGAGCCCACCCTCTCAGGGGAAATGGTCAGCAGTCTATTACAGCAATCCATCTCACTTTCATGAGACCACTCCCCCATTTCCAACCGCTTTTCCTGGAGGATCCTCTTGTCATGGGCAGCCTAGATTTTACTCGGAGAAAATTCTGGAATGAATCTGAACAGTACACTAATTAAATTAACTCCAAGGCCACATGTCACAGGTTGAATTATGTCCCCCTAAAAAATATATATATTGAAATCCGAACATGCAGTACCTAAGAGTGTGACTACATTTGGAAATAAGGTTATTATAAACGTGACTAGTTAAATTAAATGAGGTCATACTGGGGTAGGGTGGGCCTGTAATCTAATATGAACGGTATCCTCATAAAAAGACACAGAGACACAGGGAGAATGCCATGTGAAGACAGAGGCAAAGATTGAAAAGATGTGTCTACAAGCCAAGGAATGTCAAGGATTGGTGGCAGTCACCAGAAGCTAGGAAGAAGAATGGAACAGATTCTCCCTCATAGTCCTCTTGACACCTTGATTTCAGACTTCTAGCCTCAGAACTGTGAAAGAATAAATATCTGTTGTTTTAAGCCACTCAGTTTGTGGTACTTTGTTACAGCAGCCCCAGGAAATTAATACACCCCCACCCTATACCCGAAACCGAAAGTTCACTCTTTCTTCCTGCAAATTATATGCAGACACATTCTCAGTGTAACTCATTAAGCATCGGAGAAATAATGCTTCATTAAGGCATTTCTTACACTTCTCAGGAATAATAGATTTAATAGCTAAATTCTGAGAAATCTTTAATTTCTTCCTTCCAAGTGTTGATTCATTTTTTCTAGATATTAAAATAAGGATTCAATGAATCAGGAAATAACTTAAAAAGGAGATATGTTGAAGAAATATGAAGGTGATTATTTGGACTTTCAGAAAGAGTTTATTTTAACTTCCCTTTTACTTCTAAGCAGGCTTTTTTTTGCTGCAGAAATAGATCTAATGGATATTAATATTATGCTAAATTAATTTTTAGTTACTCAGCATACATTCATCCTTAGACCATTTTCAATTAAGGTGTCTATGCAAATTCTGTTTTGCTTACTTCAACATTTTTTAGTCTATGCATTTGTACATATTACCATACCACACTACAATAACCATAGTTATTATTTGGGGTTCTATAACATATCACTGTAAAACATAGTTTGTTTATCCATCTCCTGGTCCTTAGGCATTGTGATATTTTTCCATTTTTGCCTGTTATAAATAACACATCTTTGTATGTATTTTTTCCTCCTCTTAGATTATTTCCTTAGGTTATTTTCCTAAAAGTATTACTGGATAAAACTATTAACAGTACGTTACATGCCACCACAGTACTCTCAAAATAGACTGATACAGTCAGCAATTCCACCAACAACATTATCAGAAGGATTTAAGTATTTTTAAAGTATCATTTAGCAAATGTGTAATACCAAACATATGTACTTCTTCATAAACCTTTAAAAGATGTTAAAAATTGATATTACGATCAAATAACATATGTAGCTAAATGATGTGTATTTCCCACCCCAGCATGACAGTAACCTCACCCACCTATCTAACACATAAAGTCCTTGAGGAAATTGATAGCTATTTTTAAGGGGCTTTATTTTTATTTATTTATTTTTGTGTGTGTCTATAGCACTTGGTCTTCCTAGGTGGTCTCCCATCCAAATACTAACCAGGCCCAACCCTGCTTAGCTTCCGAGATCAGACGGGATCGGCATGTTCAGGGTGGCATGGACCTCTTCCTTACACCATATGTAAAAATTAACTCAAAATGGATCATAACCTAAATATAAGAGCTGAAACTATAAAATTCCTAACAAAAGGCATAGGAGTAAATTTCATTATATTGGGTTAAACGGTGGTTTCTTATAAAGCACAAGTAACGATAGATAGATAGATAGATAGATAGATAGATAGATAGATAGATAGATAGATAGATAGAATTTCATCAAAAATTTCTGCGTTAGTCTACAGCCATGCTACCCTGAACAAGCCCAATCCCGTCTGATCTCAGAAGCTAAGCAGGGTCAGGCCTGGTTAGTACTTGGATGGGAGACCACCTAGGAAGACCAAGCGCTATAGGCATAAAAAATTTAAAAATAAGGGATCGTAAGCTGACAAAGTCCTTGCAATCTGTGAGGTCAACCAAGAGTTGCCTCGCCTAAAAAAAAAAAAATGGTGTTGTGTATCAAAGGACATATTTAAGAAAATATAATCCACAGAATGGGAGAAAATATTTGCAAATCACATATCTGATAAGGGGCTGCTATCCACTATATATAAAGAAATCTTAAAAAGATAAATAACCCAATTTTTAAATGGGTGTAATATTTGTATAGACATTTACCCCCCAAAAGATATACAAATGGCCAATAAGCACATGAAAAAGTGCTCAATATCATTAATCATTAGAGAAATGAAAACCAAAAGTACAATGAGATATTATTTTACCCATTAGGATGGCTAAAGTGGAAAAAGACAGACAAAAATAAGTGTTAACAGAATGTAGAGACATTGAAACCCTCATACATTGCTGGTGGGAGCATAAAATGGTGCAGCAGCTTCGGAAAACATATGTCCACACAAACACTTGTACATGTGTGCTCATGGCAGCATTATTCATACTAGCTAGAAAGTACACCCAAATTCTGTTAACAGATAAATGAATAAACAAAATATGGTATACTCATACAATGAAATATTATTCAACCATTTAAAGGAATGACATACTGTTACACGCTTTAATAATGGGCCCTGAAAACATAAGTGAAAGAAGCAAGCCACGAAAGACTGCATGTTATTTGATGTTATTTATATGAAATGTCTGGAAGAGACAAATCCAGAGACAGAAAGTAGATTAATGGCTGCCCGGGGCTGGGGTGCGGTGAGGAAATTAGAAAAGGGAGTGACTACTAATGAGTAAAGGGTTTCTTTTTGAAGTATTGAGTATGTTCCAAAATTAGATGTGGTAATGGTTGCACAACTCTGAATATACTAAAACCCACTAAACTGTTTTAAATGAATGAATTTTATGGGGAATAAAATATCTCAGTAAATTACCCCCTCCCCAAATTTTTTTTAAATTGTGCCTAATCCCACTACCAGAGATAATACTCTTAGCACTTGCCATATTGACAAACTTTGCAGACCTCCCTCATGAAGGTTTCATGAGTGGGGAAGGAGGAAGTCATAGGAATGTTATGATTAGACCATATGCTAGTTACCTTTTCTCTTCTGCATATCAAGTCTCGTCTATTTATTACCCACATTTTTATCAAAGCCGTAGATGGTAATACAGGAGAAGTATTACTGAAGCCAAGAGCCAGGCCATAATCAGTGACTCACCTTCTTTTCACCTTCTGTCCAAACATACTCCTTCAAAGGAACACCTGAACCCACCTGTATCTCTCTGTCCCATTTCTACTGCTCTAATGGCAACATCATTTCTCACCCAGCTCACTGTGAGAGCCCCTCTAGCAGTCTGCTCTGCCCACATACTTATCCCCTTGATATCCATCCTCCACCCAGCAGCTAGAATAATCTATCTTGTGCTTAAAACCTTCCAATGTCTCCTCTTGTATTTAAACTACAGTTAACATTTCTTAATTTGGCTCATAAGATGATGGGCTTCTGTTGACCCTTCCAAATCTAAGACTTTCACTTCCCACCCTCCCTCTCCCATCCTCTGTTCCAACCACACTTCATTTCTTTCGGCTTCTAGTACTTAACATTCTCTTCCTCTCTTTTCTAGGCCTTTGTACTACTGCTTTCCCCAGCTTACACTTTTCCACTCCTGCTTCCCACTCTCCACTCCCAGTTCCCTCCACTAGTCTATGTTCAGCCTACTTTTTCTGGGTTTTTAGTAATCCTCAGGACATCATTCCCTCCAAAACACTTTCTCCATCCCGTGGTCCCATCAAGTGCCCTTGCTAAGAGCTCCCACAGAACACTATATTTTTCCTATGATCAATAACATTTATTGCATTCAATTGGAATTACCTATTAACTTTCCTCAACTCCCCACTTACTAGCTTAGTGACTTTTGGCAAGTTACTTAACCTCTCCATGCTTCATTTCCCCATATGAAAAATGGAGATAAAAATAATACCTACTTTATAGGCTTGCTGTAAGGATTTAACGAAATAATATTCATAAATCACAAAGAACAGTGCCTGGCACATGATAAGTGCAATATAAGAGTTTTTTTTATAAAGTGTTGTATACATCTCTACCTGTAAGCTCCAAGAGATTTTTTTTAATGTTATTCACAGTCGCATCCTCTATAAATGGTATTGAATGAACATACACATCAATTAATCAAATAAATGCGCAAATAACTCAAAGGTATCACATATTTTCAAAATCCAGGAGTGGTGGTGGACACTAAATGAAACAAGTTTTCTACAGAAGGCAAGAGAAAATAGAAGACAAAACAAAGGTAGCAATTATTCAATAAATACAGCTTAGATCATTGGTAAACCATTTGGAAAAAGCTGAAGTGAGAATCTGCTCACAGCATAAAAGTAATTCCACATGCAACTATTAATGAAAGAGAAAATCTTAAAAGAACCACAAGAAAACAAAACTCAATATTTGTCTAACCCTGAGTGTGGGAGAACTCTGTAGCATGGCACAGGGAGTGAGATTTATCGCCACGGGAAGATGTTCTCTTTAAGTTAAGAGCTCTTGAGATGAGCTGTGAAGCACCCAGTGTGTGCAGGCAGGCTACCCAGGTCCGTGCCCCAATTCTACCACTTACTGTTAAGTAACTTTGAACAGGTTACTTAGCTTCCCTGGGCCTCAGTTTCTTCATCTAAAAAATGGAGATTATCCACATAATAGCCACTACACAGTGTCTACTTATTTACATATGTATACATCTTCTTTTCTAGATAAAAACTTTCATAAAGCAGACAGCATATGTTATTTGGCTCTGTCCAGTGTGTGCTGGAGCCAACTCATATCTGCTTACAAGGGCCAATTGTTAAATTTTCAGAAGTGTTGTGAGCTGATTGTTAAAACACCCATAACTTAAAATTAAATTATATAAATGTACAATTAAATAAATTATATGGATAACAAACTTAATACTCAAAACTTATCACTTCCTAATTACCACATTTAACTATGACCTGTGCACGTGAGGTCGTTTGCATCTATTGTATCTGTATGGTGGAAACATTATATAATGGTGTGCTACTCAAAGGTATCTCTTTCCAATTTTGTGTTCAGTGATGTCATGTTGGTAACTTGCAATCAGCCATGGCGGTAGTACTGCACTATGAAATCAACACACATCGCATATCAGCAACCCCACCCAAGAGTCAGTTGTTTAACCATCACCAGCATACCACTGACAGTCTGTACTCCCAGCAACTAGAATGACAGGGTGCCCAATAAATGTTAAATGGATGTATAGACGGATGGAAAGAACAATGAAAGAGTGGAGAGTTTAGAGGCTTGAAGACAGAAATAACAGCCATGACAGGATGTTGGCTAGGTGGATTATTTAATATTCTGCCCTTCACCTTGCAGCCTGCCTGGCCAGCAACCTCAATTGTTCTGTTTCCTTTTTTTGTAGGTTTCTCACACTGTGTTCTTACATATTGTGCAAAAGAGTGCAATATAGTACAGAAAATGTTGTCATTCCGTTTCTGAATTCTTTGTTGCTTCATCATATTTCAAAAGGGGTGTAAATTTTGTATTTTGTTCATTCCACTGGAGACGGTGGTGTGGCAATGCAAGCTGCAGACCACAGGAAGCCCAGCGTTCACCATTCACTACATATTTACTACTAGATCCAGCGGAAGGTAAGCAGGGGTGGAGTCCTTTTGTGGCAAAGTTATCTCTAACCACTAGTTCCGTTCCCATATGCCATCTTATCCCAGTGAGTAGGAAGAAAAGGGAACTAAATATTACCACTAAAGCTCAGCATTCTGTGAACTAGGTAGAGCAATGAAAACCTTATCCCGGAAATGGAAGAAGCAACTTATGAACTTTTTTTTTTTTTACCAAAACTTCATAATGTTCCCTACCATGAAATTTCTTTTATACCAGTTTTTAATGTATCTATTAAGAGTCTTTTATGTAGTTTTCTTTTAGTGCATCAAAAAGAGGAGAGGAACTAGGAAAATAACTATAGTGGCAGAAGCCTGGGACAAAGTGGCAGAGAAATGTTTATTACTTTTCGGAATTCCTATTTGGAAGTCATATCTTTGTCAATAAAATTGGAAGACCTCTACTCCAGTAGTTGGTAGAGAACTTTATAGAAATATACCTATTCAACTGCAAAACTCAAGGGTTAGCTGGTTAATTTACATGAGAAAATGTCTAGCAAAACAGACTAACTTAAAAACCAATAAACTTAACCTGGATCCCAGAGCCTGAGCTGTGGTCTAGGAGACTGCAGAAGTCAGCGCAGAAAATAAAAGGTTTGGGGACTCAGTCCCCTCCATACAGCAAACCCTACTCACCCAACCTGTCCCTTTTGCCTCTCAGATATGTGCACTTGGGGCTTATTTTTTTTTTACATAAATATATATATTTTTTCATTTAAATGGAGTTGATCAGCAGTTCCTGTAAGAACTTCCCTGGCATGGGTTTCCACAGTCTTGAATTACTCACTCTTAGAAAGCATTTCGGTTTGCTCTGGAGACTTGCTCACCTATGCCTTACTGCCTGTTCGCCTACTTTGTCCTTAATCTCCTCATCAATAAAGTGAAGACAGTCACGCTGAACTCCTTTTCTTGCCTCATTAAGAACTCGGAAGAATGAATGACACGCACGTCTCGATTTTTTAGAAAAAATGAGCCTTTATTGGTATTAATATCATCACAAAGAAAACCATGAGATCGTAGGGGTGCGCAAGGGCTCCCTATGCTAGGTCCCCAATTTTCCTGAGAGCAAGGAAAGGATTGTTGGTGAAGAGAGAGGGAGGAAAGAAGAAGATCCTTGTTTTGAAGACAAGCATTATCAACTTTTCCCCTTCATAGACTTACCTGGTCCAAGCAGGAATGTAACAAAATTATTTTAATCCGATAATATTTGTAATCACTGATAGCATATTATTTTTGCGTAAAGCTTTTACTAGATCCCGCCTGGTGAAAGAAACACTACTAGGTGCTATTCCTGGAACATTCAGTGCTCTGCACAGCACCCTGCCCCATACTAGCACTCAGGTTTTTATACCATTCTATAAATGACAACAGAACCACGTGGGTGCCACAGACAGCTGGTCGCATTTGCAGTTTTGTGCAAAAGGTTATACCTATGTTGAGGAGTGAATAAGCAGAACTGCCCCTTCTCCGCCCCACCCCACCCGCACACAGTACTCAACACCTCCCCTTTTTTTGTACTTAGTTAAAACATTGGATGAAATTTTCTAAGAACATAATTCACCTGTTTTTCTCACATTTCTCCAAAGGTTACCCCTTCCAGGGCTGGTCTGGTACCCCGTGGGCCTTTCCTGAGAAAAGGAGTCCTGGCCTCCTGAACTCTTGCTGAGCAGTTTCTGATCTCTGGGGCCTCTCTTTCACTTGGGGGGTGGGGTTAGTGAGCTTCTGCCCCATCACTGCTGTGGGTTTCCATGACATTAGAAGAAGGGAAGTTGAGATTTATACCACTTTTGGCTTCTGCCAAGACCATGACAACCCTCTCACCATAATTTACCCCAACTCAGTTTCTCCAAATTTGCTTGCTTATTTGCTGGTGAAACTGAGAACCCGCAGAAAGCTGGCCCAACCAAAACATTTCCCAAACCCGATGGTCAGGGTATCCCAGGAAGCACTGAGACCCTTCCTTGGCAGAGGCTGAAAGATGTATCTCATACTTCCCCACTTTTTCCCCTGTACCTTCCCCTCTACCCTGTACTTTCATGTCAGACTTTGAAGGATTGGGGTTTATAACTCTTGGGTCCCTCAGGGTAATGGAGAAAGTCTCTAAAATCTGCAGTACAAATGACTTTTAAAACCTTCAACATCATGATAGTTTAATGAGGTTTGAGTTTTATATTTTGATTCCCTTTTGGGGAAGGGGGCTGGCTGCTTTCTGCTTACCTCCCACTTGAAGTTGCAGTGTGTTTTCCTTCTTGAATTCTACCTCCACCTTGGCCCAGCACATTCTTGGGTCCACACCCTTGTTTACGAGTCTGGTTCACTGCTTCAGCTCTGTTTGTGGTCTCAATGAGGATGGGTGACACTTTTCAATCTGTTATCACACCAGATATAGTTCTAGGAAAAAAAAAAAAGATTCTGTTTTGAAGAGGTAAGTAGAAGAGACTGACATGGCTGTGCAGAGATGAAACAAACCACAGATTGTTTTTACACCTGTCTGCTGGGGGGAAATCAGAGAACAGGGACCAGAGGGAGCATGATGGAGAAAAGAGAGGAGGGGAGCCTAGTGCCTCAAACTAATGATCTATTGGCAATAACAAAGTTTCTCCATGGGCAACACAGCTCACACTTAAAGGGGGAAATTATTTTTAAATATTCAGATTGATTAATAACTACAAATTCCCATGTGCAATGATTGGAGAGAGACAAAGAGAGTTCCCCTGGAGAGGAAGCTCATCGCCTCACCACTCCCAGGTTATCTCTATGGTCAAATATTGTGTTTAGAATCAAGGCAACACCTTTTTTATTTTCCTTTTCTCTTTCTTTTCTTCTCTTCCCTTTCCTTCCTTTCTTTCTCCCTTCCCTCCCTTTCGCCCTCCCCTCCTCTCCTTCACTAGCTTTTTCTTTTAGTTAAAGGGGAGAGAGGAAAGGGTAGCTCCCTTTTTCTGCTGAAGTTCAAGGTTGCTCACTGAAGTGTAAAGCATCAGAGCAGAGTTGGGCCGCCCTCCTTCTCTACCAGCTTGGTGATATGTCGGCCACGCTGTTTTCAAGGATGGAAGCAGCTTTTGCTGCTCCAGTTCTTCGAAGATAAAAAGCTTAAAACCACTATCAAGTTGATAAATTGGGAATATTGGAAAGCCGGAATCAGGAAACTATGGGCCCTTAGTCCCTCCCAGGCAGGACGGTGCCCTAAGTCAGTACATAGGACACATAGCATTTTCTTTTCTTTTCTCCAGGCTTTAGTCTTCACTGATCCTCTTTATTGTTATTTACACTTCAAAACAAAACATTAAAGAAGGAAGCAATCTTCAGGATCCAACCTGCCAGGAAACAAAGAAGGAATAGTGATTTCTTAGTCCATAATTCACTTTCTTCATAAAAATGGACTCAAATGCATTTAGGTCCTGCTGGGCACCTGATAAAACAGGTGTGAAGCTTATCTAAGGTGAACCAGGAACTGGGAATGAGAGTTTAAGGTGTTAAGGGCTTATCTAGGGCCCACCTCTACCTGGCAGCATTCAGACAGCACCTAGAGCCGAATTTTTAAATTTCCAGGAGGGCTGAAATTTCAAATCATGGAGTGTCTCTGGATATCCTTCCACAGAACCTTTCAAAAAAAGATGTAATCTAGAAGTGTTTTCCTTCCAAAAGAGAAATATTCTGCCCTTCCCTCATGCTTTCCTTCCTTTCTCCTCCCTCCCCCTCATCCTCCCTCCCTCCTTCTCTCTCCCTTCCTTCCTGTCTTCCTTCTTTCTTTCCTTTTTGAATGTAGTCTTTTAAAGACCTGTTTCCCCCAAATTATTTTTCTGTCCTCTGTATAATCAGAGGTCACCAAAACATATATGTTAAAGAAAGGCCATGCTGGGAATAGTTTTTAAAAACATTTGGCCAAAATCAGAACATAAGTCCCAAATTTCAAATTCTTAATTTCACTGATCTTTCCTAGAAGAAATTCTGAGACTAAGAAGAACTTGGGAAATAAATGGGTCACAACCCACAAAGCTAGTACATGCAAAGGGATGGAGCTACTGGCTTTCTCTCTGCAATGCCCAGATGGCATGGGTCCCCAGATCCAGGTGTTTCCTAGGCACTCCTGATCGTAGTTCCTGGCCTACAGGGCCCACAGCAGTCTGCTCTGCTTAACGTGGGGTCTGCCCTAATATATATCGCCATACATATTTCCATTGTCCATGTAAAAAACATACTTGAACATGCTCTTTGAGATTTGGAAATGTTTGATATCATCCCTTTTTCTTGTTGAATTTATATTTCCATCCCATCTTCCCCAAAAGAATTTTATCTTAACTGTTAAGGCAGCTTCTCAGATAAATTGTCAAAGTTAAATTTCATACTGTCACAAAAGAAAAATTACTGAATTACCATAACTATTCTCTATTGATAGAGACATTTAATTGGAGGAAAAAAGATATTTAGATAATCATGAATATATCAGACTTTTTTCAAAAAAGAATTTCTTATTTTAAGATCATTAGGCTCAGTGTAAGACTTTAAGTTTGGTGAATACAATAAATTGATATTCCAGAAGAAGTCTTATCTCATTAAAATCTGTCAGAAAATTGATAGTACATTTTATTGGGCTAGATACATTCCCAAAGGTGCTGGCTAATCCCACCACACCACAAAGATGTATTTCAGATCAAGTTTGGGACAATTTCCCTTCTTATAATGTATTTTCATACTTGAAAGTCTTTTTTGATCATTCTATCACATTTTGTTGTTAGAAAAAGTATGTGTGTGTACATATATGTATAATTTTCTCATGACTAAATGGTTCTACGTATTAAAATTTTTGTCTGGATAGAGTTATCATTACACTTATTGGTACACAATTGATCAAAACAACATAAATCTATTATTGATAATGACCATCTTCCAACATGAAATAAAAATTTGATTGGAAATGTATCTATCTCTTAATGAGATGGACAAAGTTGACTTTTTTCAATCAGGTCATTTATCCATGAATGAATATTACTTTTCCCATAGTGAAAAAGAATTTAGTTATATATTCTTATGGTTTTTTTCTATAGATATAAGCACTAAGAAGCCAAGTTCACATAAATAAATGTTAATAATTTTGTTATAGCAGTGTTACCCAATTTTTTGTGTTAAATAGATGTTCTCTAGTGTACAATTTTAATTTCCTTGTCATTTCTTTTACTGTATTTTTTATTTATTTTCTTAGTTAATGTTCTGGGAATTATAATGAACATCTTAATTTGTGACAGTCTAATTTAAATTAAAAACCACCTAAATTTCAATAGTATATAAAAACTTTAATCTTGTATACTCACTCCCTCATTCTTTCTGCCGTTATAGTCATACAAATTACATTTTTATATGCTGCATGCCCATCAACACAGATTTGTAATTATTGCTTTATGCAGTTGTCTTTTAAATAACATGGGGGGAAAGTTATAAACAAAAAATATATTCATACCATCTTTTATATTTACCAATGCAATTACCTTTGCCAATGATCTTTATCTTTTCTTATGGCTTCAAGTTAATGCCTCAGGTCCTTTCGTTAAACCTGAGGGACTTCCATTAGCATTTCTTATAAAGCAGGTTCTATATTATATGTCTAATATAAATGAAATTCCTCAGCTTTTGTATACCTGGAAATGTACTCATTTCTCCTTCATTCCTGAAGGTTAGTCTTGCCAGATATAGAATTCTTGGCTGACAATTTTTTCATTCAGGACTTCAAATATGTTATCCTCTGACTTTTGCCTTCCAAGGTTTCTAGCGAGAATCACTTTCGTCTTATTAAAAATCTCTTGTACCTGGTGAGTTGTTTCTGTTTCTGCTTTAAGATTCTTTGTTTTTGGCTTTTGACAGTTTGATTATGATGTGTATAGGTATGGATTTCTTTGAGTTGATCTTATTTAGGATTTATTGAGCTTCTTGGATGTATTGATTAATGCTTTTAATCAAATCTGGGAGTTTTGGGCCATTATTTTTCAAATTTTTTTTGTCACCTTTTCTCTCGCTTCTCCTTCTTCATTATATATATGAATACTGGTATGCTCGATGGTGCCTCACAGTCCTCTGAAGCTCTAATCGTTTTTCTTAATTCTTTTTCCTTTTGTTCCTCAATCATACTTTTGGTCTTCTTGGTATTCTCTATTTTTGTGACATTGTTCTCATATTTAGTTTAGTTCTTTGACTATTTTAAATACATGATTTAAAGTCTTTGCCCTAGTAAGTGCAACATCTGGGATTCCTCAGGAAAAGTTTCTATTAACTTTTTTGTTTTGCTTTGTTTTTTGTGTGTATGGGTCATGCTTTCTTGTTTCTTTGCATTTCTCATAATTTTTTATTGAAAGCCGGACAATTTCAATAATATTACAAGGGAACTCTGGAAATCAGATTCTACCCACCCCCTCGGTTTTTTGTTGTTGCTTAGTGACTTTTCTGAACTAGTTCTGTAAAGCCTGTATTCTTTGTCATGTATGGCCCCTGAAATCTCTGCTTAGTTGCTTAGTGGTCAGCTGATGTTGGACAGCAATTTCTTTAGATACTTAGAACAGTAAGACTTAGTCTTTGCCAAGAAGTTCTCTGTGTAAGCTAGGACATGGCTTCAACACTCAGATAAACACTTTATAACTCTGCCTCAAGATCAGCCAGAGTTGAGAGTTTATGGCCTTCTCAGGAATTTCCTAGGCATGTACACAGCTCTGGGCATGCAAACAGCCCTACATATGTTTGGCCTTCTAGGTTTCCAAGAATATGTCAGAGCATTACAAAGCCCCCTATAGCCATCTCTTTCCCCAGCTTTTTCTTTTTAAGAGTTTAGTTCACCTATTGTTTGCCCCCAATTTTTACCACTGCCTCATGCTGCTTCATTGTTCACCTGTTGCCTCTGACTGCTTTTGATAAGCAGGCCTAGGGAAAATGTGGCCTACAGTAGGTAAATCTGAGTCAGGTTAAAGAAAGACAGCCTTGCAAATGGGGTCCTCCAAGGAATCAACAGACAGATCAAATCATATCAATTTTCTGGGAATGGGGCTTTGAAGAAGTTCAAACTCTATCCTCCTACCACTCCAATGACTGCAGTCTGATGGTTTTCACTGTGATTACAGGCTCTTGGTTTTCAAAACTACCACAGAGCTGGGGAGGAGGAGATGAAAATAGGGCAATTAAAAATGCCACAAAACTCACTATTCTTATGCAAATTCAAGTGTTATTTTTTTAAATAAAATTTCCCTATATTACAGCAAGTCTTTGTTTAATTTCCAAAGTTCTAAAAAAATTGATACTCAAAAAATTTTTCCAGTGTTTCTTACTGCTTTTATTAAAGAGAGAGTTTTAAAGGTCCTTACTTCACCATTTTTTTTCTGATGTCCCAGTTGATTCTTTGAACTTTTTCTCAACAATATGCCAAAAATTACATAAATTATGCTTACTGATCTATCACTAACAACTCAATAAGATCCTCTTTTAAGTCTTTGAAAAGAAAGAATTGGAAAACCTGTGATTTGCCAGTGAGTTAAGTGCCAATCTTTTAATGTCATTTATTTTTTCAACAACAATATTTCATATTATCCCTTAGTTTGACATTCAGCGGTTTATATACCATAGAGCAATCTCCCATCATAAGATTTAAGATGGTAAGCGGTACGCCTTGCTTTCAAAGTTGAGAAAATTATACCTTTTCATCTGGCCTCCGTTCTGTGCACAGAGATAACCTCTTGAGTGTAGAATCATAGACTTGGAGGGAGTGTTGTCATTCTCCCTAAAGTCTCCCCCAAATCTCTCAACAGACATGAAATTCTGTTTCTTCCTATCTTCTCAAAGTTTTCTTCCCTGACTGCTTTTTTTGCTTTCTGTAGCTCTCACACCAAAAAAAAAAAATTGGTCCTGAGGTTAAAAAGAGGAAGGAAGGCCACTGCACAGTGGTCTCTGGCAACTATTCTAAAGAGGATGATAAGGCCACAAGGAAGGATTGCCATCTCAGTCCATGTCACCAAAACTCTGGGAAGTAATTTTTATTATCAGTGGAAGTCACAAGATTTCTATACTGGAGAGCCTTTCTGTTTGAGAACATAGAGTATAGGCCAGGGACTGGATCTTGAAGTTGTGTTTGTATCACCAGCACAAGGTACTGATACAGACCATATTTTAATTTGGAGCAGCTTGAGAAGAGAGGGCTAAACTACAGGTTATTTTTATTCCATTTTATAGATTCTGAGGCAGATTCAACAACTTCAGTCAAAGAGCTGGGTAGTAATAGCAATCCCTCTACTGGATATTTACTCCAAGGAATTAAAAACTCGTATCTGAAAAGATGCTTTCACACCAATGTTCATAGCAGCATTATTCACGGTGGCCAGGACATGGAAGCACCCAAAGTGTCTTACAGTAGATGATTGGATAGAGAAGCTGTGGTACATATATACAGTGGAATATTACTCAGCCATAAGAAGAGATGAAATACCGCCAATTGTGACAACATGGATGGACTTCAAGATAATCATGCTAAGCAAAATAAGCCAGATAGAAAAAGTTGAAAATCACATTATATCACTTATATGTGAGATATAAACCTAAAAGCAACAAATGAACAGGACAAACAAACAGAGACTCATGGACATGGACAATAGACTAGTGGTTACCAGAAGGTAGCGGGGAGGGAAGATGGGGGGAAAGGGGTCAAATATGTGGTGACTTTAAAGAATTAAGAATAAATTAATTTTTTAAAAAGAGCTGGGTAGTAGCAAAGCCAGGATTGAAATTTTGTTCTATCAAATCCCAGAACCAATGCCTTTTGCACCATTAAAAAAAAGTCACTAGTTGCAGGTTAACCACTCCTAGCAATCACATGCTTAGCCCAAATCTAAAACCTTGCAAACCATACACGGTGCAAGTTTTGCCATGGAGACTGTTTTTGCTGGGCTCTTTTCCCTCCTTTCCACAGTGGACAGCAGTTTCGTTCACTGGACAGCTCCTCTCATTGTCTTTAGTCCTACTGAAGAGGACTATATTGTCCTGCATTCTTCCCTAGCACTTAAAGCGACCCTGAGTGTGGCTGCTACAGTCAAGAGATACCCCTAAAACTGGGGGAGGTGAGCAGGAAGACTTCCAAAATCTCTGAGAAGGCTGTCATCCCATGAGGGAGGTATTTCTTCTTTGCAACATGAAACTAGGGACACTATAAAAAAAGTATGTGCCTTTAGTCCCGGCAGCCTGGTCATGGCATTTTGTGGTTAGATACATTTTATGTACATTTTTACGGGCAAAGTTACTCAAAGACATGATTCTTTCTGGTTCTGTAAGGTTTTTTACCTTCTTTTTTTTTCTTGATTTCAACCACTCCTCACAGTTTCAATTCCTCTCTCCTATTTTGTTCTTCTTTCTGTTTCTGGATATTTTACTCCTAACTATTTCAGATTCTTTTTCCTGCTCTGAAGTTTTTGTATCTAAAAATTAAACATTTAAAAACACTTTCTGGAGGGAGTGGGAAATTCTCCAGCAGTGGGTACAGAGAGATGGTGAAGCTCTTCCTCTAGTGGAATGAAAGCCCATGTTGGATGATGATATTTGCCCACTGGTGTCACTTCCTCCCCGAAGCGCTCCACAGATGGTAATTTTTTTTCAAAATAGCAAACCAGGGAGAAATGTTCAAACAAATAAATAGCTGATCATTATAACCTAAATTCTCATACCACAATAGAATAATACTGTGTTGATTTTTGATTGTTCAACACAACACATGTACAGTCACTCATATATTTACTTAAATGTTTCCCAAAGTGCTTGAAATATAGTAGGCTTTCTTTATTATTTTTCAAATGGAAAGATGGATGGATGGATGAATGAATGAATGAATGAACACAGGAATGGATGAATAAGATTTCTCAAAGCAAGGACTAGGCCTTGCATGTCTAAAATTTGCACACCTGGTACAGCACAAAGTGGGTATCAACTGTCTACAGTATAAAAGCTTTGCTATGTTCCTGTGTTTTTGATCTTGAAGTTCTGTTGATAATAAGCCCAGATTGTCACAAATCAGCCTTTGATCAAAATAGTTATCTCTTACTGGTTAATCCTTACTTTTGTTCTCTTCCCCAAATCCAATTATCAGAGCTGTTTGCCTTTGTCACTGAAAAAGCAAGGTCCTTTGATCATTGATGCAGACTCACCTCTTACTGCTTAGTCAAAACTACTCTTTATAGCCTATACTCTTAACATCACCTCATTCACTTGCCTTGCTCCCAGAACTGAATTTCCCCAGCTTTAGTCTATCTTTTCTTGTGTGGATTTGAAGAGGGTCAGCATACTCTACCCCAAAATATGCTACATTGATATTAGGATTATTTTTAGCTGAAGGCAGCTGAGGAACAGGAGACATAGGAGAACTGTTTGTTCTCTCCTTTTCTGCCTAAAAGCAGGGTATAAATTTCCTTTTGCACAGGTGTTCTCCTCTCCTATACCAGGAAGAGGAGATTGACTCTTCATCACTGAAAACCACTTTTATCCCTGGAGACAACACATGGAGAAGATGAGGCTGCATAACAAATCTTATTAAACAACCTTTATCTATCCTACATTTCCTGGTTACCTTCCTACTATTTACCACCCTTAGGAGCCCAAACCTCTGTTCACCTTCATCTAGTCACTTCCCCACAATTTACCACTTTTTGTTAAAATGGTATATAGCCCCTGAATCTAACAACTTCTTTGGGATTTTCACTTCTTTTCTGTGAAGCTCCCATGCAAATAAAAATGTTAATAAAATTTGTATACCTTTTCTCCTGTTAAGTTGTCTTTTGTCAGTTTAATTTGCAGGCCGAAGTTAAAGATTGAAAGAATAAAGGAAAGCTTTGTTCCTACAAATTCTATAGAAAACAGATCGCCATATAAATTCTAGGACTAATTCTTAAGAATTTGTGCTCTCTCATATTCGATTCACACTAGAGTTTTCAGCTATTCATTTAGTCATTACTTACTCGTTTAAAAAACGTGCGTTGATTAAGGACTTTCTTCCTGGTACTATCCTAGGTGACTAGAGATACAAAGTTTAAGAAGAAATGGTCCCCGCCCTTGAGAAGGACAGAGATGAAATAAATACATAAATAAACAAGTGCATCAAGGGAGAAGGGCAAGTATTTCTACCTGGGAATATCAAAAAGGCTTCATGGAGGTGGTAGCCCTTAGATCAAGGCCTTAAAGGTGAGATTTAGTTCCCAAGTTGAAAGGACAAATAAGCCACATGAAGAGAGTCTTGGAATACCTACAGTGGGGGAGCTGCAAATAGCTCAGGATCCCTTTATGCTTTACATATATGAGAGACAGTGTAACAGTAATTGAATGTAGACTCTGAGGCTTAAGTCAAATGTCAGCTCTGCCACTTATTGGATGCATGATCTTGAGTGAGTCATTTTACCCCTTAGGCCTTAAACCAAAATGGAGGTCATAATTATACCTATCTCACTCATAGCGTTGCTATGAGAATTAAGTGAATCGAGGCACTTAGAACTATGCCTGGCACTATGTAAGTGTTAGCTGTTGCTTATATATTTTTTCATTTTGCTTATTTTTGGCATTTATAAAATTAGAATCACACTATTTATATTTTAGGACACATTTTTAGTCAATATTATGTTTTTAAAATTTTTCCATATTGATGCATTCACTTGTAGTTCATTAATTTTCCTTCTTAGCTCACACATTGTGCATATATGTGCCTTATCTCTCTAAGGTGATGGTGAACTTTGGAGAGCAAGGGCCATGTGTTTTATATCCCTGCTTTTAAAACGTTCATTCTCGGTGGCACTTGTGATTTGCCATTTGAGATTGTTAGCTGTGTTTTTAGAATATCTAGGTTAGAGAAGAGAAGACTAAGGGACTTACCAAGAGTTATTGAGATTTTTTACAGAACATGGTGACTGCTCATTCTCTGTCCCCACTGAGGCTTCAATCAGAGAAATGGCCCAAGCTGCCCTATAAGAGATTAGGTTAGATAATTACAACTTGGTATATACAGTGAGCCATGCACTGTGTCAATTCCTTTACATAAAGTATCCTATTTAATCCTCAGAGCAAGCCAGAGGAGAAAGTGTATTAGTTTGCTAGAGCTGCCATGACAAAGTACTCCAAAACTAGATGGCTTAAATAACTGAAATGTATTGTCTCACAGTTCTAGAGGCTAGAAGTCCAAGACCAAGGTGTCAGCAGGGTTAGTTCCTTCTGAGTCAGTGCAAGGGGATCTGTTCCAGCCTCGCCTCTTTATGGTGGCTTGCTGGCAGTCTTTGGCATTCCTTGGCTCCTAGATCTCTGTCTTCATCTTCACATGGTATTCTCCATGTGTCCAAATCTTCCCTATTTATAAGTACAAGTCACATTGGATTAGGGGCATGCTGGACCCAAGTATGATCTCATCTTAAGCAGTTATATCTGCCATCACCTTATTTCCAAATAAGGCCACATTTTGAGGTGCTGGGGGTTAGGACTTCAACATATGAATTGGAAATTCAACAATTCAACCCATAACTAAAAGATATATGTATTTTTTCCATTTAAAGATAAGGAAATAGTCCTAGAAAGATTATACTAATTTGCTGAAGTGAAGTGGCTGGGGACCTCAGGATTAATATGGTAACCTGATGGTTCTGACATGGTGAAGAATGAAAGGGCTGCACATCCGCAAGAGCCACTGGGATGCTGCGGTGACCCAGATGACCCGCAGTCGCTCCATAAACCAGTTCGATGAGAAGCAATGGTCTGAGCTCTGGCGTTAGGTCCAATCTGCCACTCACTAGCTATGTGCTGTCAGAAAAGTTATTTAATCCCTCAGAGTCCCATTGTTTCATCTATAAAATGAGATAATAGCATCCATCTCATGGGGTTGTGAAGATCAAGGACACAGGACAATAAGTGAGAACGCAGTAATGACTAAAACTGACACCGTCCTCTCATCCCAGCCACAGCATATGCACTCCAGTCCACATCTGGACTTCCTACATTTGGCCCATTTTTTTTGTATATGATAAAAAACACATAACATAAATTTAAGCTCTTAATTTTTAAGTCTATACAGTATAGTATTGTTAACTATATGCACATTGTTGAACAGCTGATCTCTAGAACTTTTTTATCTTGCCTGACTGAAACTCTATGCCCACTGAACGACTCTCAGCCCCCCACAACCACCTTTCCGCTTTCTGTTTCTATGTGTTTGACTACTTTAGATACGTTATATAAAGGGAATCCTACAGTATTTGTCTTTTTGTGATTGGCTTATTTCATTTAGCACAATGTCTTCAAGGCTCACCCATGTTATAGCATATGACAGGATTTCTTTCTTTTTTAAGACTGATTAATATTCCATTGTATATATACACCACCTTTTCTTTATTCATTCATCCATTGTGAACATTTGGATTGCTTCCACATCTTGATTACTGTGGATAATGCTGCAATGAACAAGACCCTGCAAGTATCAATTAAAAATCTTTTTAAAAATTCTTTTGGATATGTGCCCAGAAGTGGGATTGCTGGATAATGTGGTAGTTCTATTTTCAATTTTGAAGAACCTCTCTACTGTAGTCCATAGTGGCTGCACCATCTTACAATTCAGGCCCATTTTAATGAATTTAATTTACATAGTTCAGTGTAAATTTTGAAATACCACTTGAGTGCATGGGGGGAGAGTCAGAAAGAGAGAAGCAAAGGAGATCTAGGGGAAGACTCCCAGAATTTCTCAAGTAGGTGAGGGGCACTATTGGCACTTGGGGCTGAACAGTTCTTCCTCTTGAGCCATTGTCACATGAGTTGCAGGGAGGAGTCCAAGACATTAAAACACCACTAATACTCCCAGTCGTGCAACCCAAAACACCCCCATGTTTCCAAACTCTGCCCCCTAAAGATGGTTGCAGCCATGGCTGAGGGGGACTAGAGGTTCCAGCAGGCCCCGGGCTGCACACTCTCTGGAACCCCACAGCAGCCAGAACAGGAGGGACACTGCTGGGGCTCAGGTAGCTCTTCATGACTGAATGACTGGAATGCCTCTGGGGTGGTACTTTCCCATGGTTGGACTTCTCCAGGCCCTTTTTTCATACTCTCCCCTGGAAGAAGCAGGTGTAGATTCTAGGGTGCAGGTAAAGGAGGAGGGGACAGGTTCTTAGCTTAGAGAGTAGAACCAGGAGGCTCTTGGAAAGCTCTCGCTAATACAATGAGACACCACCATAAACCTATTGGAATGTCCAAAATCCAGAACACTGACAACACTAAATGCTGGCAAGGATGTGGAGCAACAGGAACTCTCTTTCATTGCTGGTGGGAATGCAAAATGGTACTTTGAAAGACAGCTTGGTGGTTTCTTACAAAACCTAACATACTCCTAGGACACGACTTAGCAACTGTGCTGCTTGGTATTGGCCCAAAGGAGTTGAAAACTTATGTCACACAAAAAATTGCACACAGATGTTTATGGCAGCTTTATTTGTAATTGCCAAAACTTGGAAGCAACTCAGATGTCCTTCAGTAGGAGAATGGATAAATAAACTGTGTACATCCAAACAATGGAATGTTATTCAGCTTTAAAAAGGAACTAGTTTTCAAGTCATGAAAAGACATGCTGGAACCATAAATACATATTACTAAGTGAAAGATGCTAATCTGAAAAGTCTACCTTCTCTATAATTCCAAATATATGACATTCTAGAAAAGGCAAAACTATGGAGACAATAAGATCAGTGGTTGCCAGGGGTTTGGGGTCAGATGAATAGGCAGAGAACAGGATTTTTAGGGCATTAAAACTACTTTTTATGATACTATAATAGTAGATACGTGTCATCATATAGTTGTCAAAACACATAGAGTGTACAACACCAAGAGTGAACCTTAAGTTAAAGTATGGACTCTGGGTGATAATGACGTGTAATGTAGGTTTATCGGTTGTAACAGATGTGCCACTCTGACGGGGATGCTGCTAACGGGGGAGGCTCTGCCTGTGTGGGGGTTGGGGATATATGCGAAACCTCTGCACCTTCCACTCAATTTTGCTGTGAACCTAAACCTGCTCTAAAAAATAAAGAAAATATGTTTAAAACATATTAACATATATTTTTTAAAACCTACTCAGTAAATAAAGTCACCAGAAGTAAACATCTTGGGTCAACGGCTCCCTACCACCATCTCCACTTGCGTTTTCCGAGCTCCCGGCTGCCTGAGAGGTCTACAACACAACAGAGAGCGCCGGGAAACCTCCAAACGAAGCTGCAGCATTACTCGGAGATTTGTGTTTCAACAGCCATGCAGAGCTCAGCACACCTGGGGCAGCTGGGTACAGCGACGCCCGCCCAAGTACTCACGGAAACTCAGTGGCTACTCTTTCCTCTGCCTGTTGAATTACGTTTGCAGCTTTCTCCTCTAGTGATGAAGTCTGAAGACTCCAACTGAGTAAATGTTGTGAAATGGAAGTTATTTGAGCCAAATTAGTTATCTATTTATTGGCCATAGATTTAACTGAGCCAGTAAGAGCCTAGATGTGTGTTAAATTTGGTTTAAGTGTTGTCAAGTTTCTAATCCTCAAATGCAAGAGGCTTTAACGGAAAAAGGTAACTATGACTGAGTGAAATGAAAGCTCTGTCTCTCCCAGTGCTGACACTGGGTTAGCAGAGCGGCTTGCCGTTCTTTCAGATGAACTGTCACTGAAGCTAAACCAAGATAGGAGAAATGTGAACGGCCCCCCTCTTTCGACACGACCCATTGTGTTCAGATTCATAAGAAAGCTAAAAGCCCACTTTCCTCTTTAAAATAATTTGAAAGTTGTAACTTTAAAACAATTCATTGCACTCAGCCTTTGAGCGATATCTGTTTGGATCCCACCAGATCTGCAGCCCCCTTCCAGAAAAATTCCTTCTCAGTGGTGAGAACAATCCCACCTGGAATGCACAATTCAAAAGGCTCCTGAAGCCTATTCATATGAATGAAGCTGCCTTCTCAGGGCAGAGGCGGAAGCTGCCCTCCCCAGGGTTTAGGCAACCGGGGAAGGAAACCGCCCTGGGGGCAGTGTAGCAGCTGGGACCGCAGGGGCTGCTTCTGGGCTGGCCCGGGCTGCAACTGGAAGCCGCTGCCACTGCCGCACGGCGCCTGCCCTACCCAAGATGCAGTCTCTGGACCCCAAGGAGCTCTTGGTCGATGAAGAGGATGATGTTTTTGGTGAAGGTAAACACGTTTCTGGCAGGAGCCATTCTGTTCTGCTTTGTTAAGCGCTGACACTACTGGAAACTTTTGCCAGTTTGGGGCAATGACTTGAGGACTTTGGATGCATTTTGGATGAAATGGTGGTGGCAGATCTCAATCTAGGCACCCAAGGAATATAAGGCAGAGAGAGGGTCAAGGGAGTGGAATGGTTCCCCCATATACTTTTTTTTTTTTTGTCATGACTAAATAAAGGTTGAGTTTAGGTTAGAATATAGTACTAAATCTTTCCTTATTCCTCTTCTGTGTTATTGTCTAGCACCGTAAGGGACGCGCACAGGAGGGTTGCTAGGGTAGCAAATGGACAGATGGGTCGGAGTGGTCCCCCATGGAAACCTATTACTTTGATCTATAGTGCCCATGTCTCCCCCTTTACATCTCTCTCACTCCTCCTCAGACCCCAGCTCTCCCTGCCTCTCTCTTTTCCTTTTCCCCCAGGTGGGAGTGCTGCGGCTGAGCTAGCTTCTGACGCCCACCAGCACCACCTGGTTTTCCTTCTTAGTTCACTGCTCTTCCACAGGTAGACCGGTAGAGTGAAAACTGGCTCTAAGGGTTGCAGTTTTAAATGGCTAATCTAGTAATCTACATCTGTCTCCTTCAAATGCTGCCTATGAAATTGGCCCACAGCAAGAGTTTTTTTAGAATTTGAAACTGTCTGAATAAACAGTAATCTGGACTCAGGGACCTACCTCATAATTCAGTTGTTTTCCATAAGAAGCTGTATCTAGTAATTTTTTTTTAAACTCTATCAAATAATTTTTTAAGGAGAACTAGTAAATTTGGGGAGATTACCCAAGTAATACAAGTTCACTGAAGAAAATTTGAAGAGTATAGCATTATAAGACTTCTTGCAATCTAATCTTCTAGGATGAAACTACTTTTAACATTTTGATATCTGTCTTTCTACTATTTTGTTCTAGCTTTAGAAATATTTAAAACCATAATTTGGGTTTTTATCACAATTTAAATCAGTTTGAAGACAATCTACTTGGGCTTCATTGCTGTTTGCGAAATTCTCAGTCTGTTGCTTTACTCCGATGACGGGTATTTAGAACCACCTGAAGTTTGACTTAGCTCTGTTGTTCTGCTTCTACTTCTGCTTGAAGGTGTTTTCTCTGGTTAAAAATATTTAGATATTTACTCCCTTCGTGACTTAAAAAATGTTCACAACTAGGGCCTCCAAAATGCCCAAGCCACATTTCCTTCCCCGGAGGGGTTTTTCTCTTTTAATTCTGGCGAGGGCGCTAAAGAGCGCCACCTATAAACTGATGATGCTCGCATTATGGATTGTGTGCGCCCCACCCTGCAGAGGTCAGACCACCACTGAGTAGACTTGTTGAGCCTGGGTGTCCTGAGCATTCATGATGAGTATTATGGTGATTGTTTCAACTTCAGCAGGCATGGTGAAGAGTCAAGTTGGGAGACAGACAAGATTCAAATTCAAATTCTCATTTTGCTTCGTACTACCTAAGCAACTTAAGCGAGTTATTTAACTTGCTAAACTAAACCTGAGTTTCCTCAGTGGTGACATGGGACAGCAAGACCTGATGGGTTGTACAGATTAACTTCATAATAGATTCCTAATAATTTGCATTGCACTTCACATGTGACGTGATGTATTCTTTCCGGACTGATTATCTTAATCTTCAAAAATTAGAGAATCCTTGTACATCCAACATCCCTGTTTTTGTATTAGGTTTTCAGAGTCGTGGCTTACGTTTGACGGTTCATATGAAAGCTTGTCCAGGGGTGCTTCACTCTAGGCAAGCTCTGTGTGGGGCGGCAGTCAAGAGTTTCATGTCTGGCGTTGTACTGCCTAGGCTTTGCCGTTTAATTCACTCTGTGACTTTGAGCAGAGTGACTTTAACCTCTCTGTGCCTCAGTTTACTCACCTATAAAATGGAGTCCAAATCTCACAGGGAAGCATGTGGATTAAATGTTGTTACAGGGAAAGTGCTTTACCTTGAACATGGTAAGCCCTCAACAAATATTAATTCCTATTATGTAGTCACAAAAATGGCTTTATAGAACAGGTTGGAAAGTGAAGTATAACGGAGATTCAGCACAGTTTTTTCATGTCTAGTTAACCTAGTATATTCAAACTAGGACTTATTTACAAAGCTTCAGTTCAGAAACAACTTTTCAGAGGTCTAATGGGGTGGAAACAGCCCTGGAGAAGTTAGCAGCCTGGACCGTAGCCTCGAATCAGCTGTTACATGGCTGTAGGATCTCGCACAGTCATTCAACCTCTTTGGGCTTCATCACTGAAAACAAGAGGCTTGAGTATACATTCTCTAAAATCTCATTGTTCAACCTCCAGCATTCTTACTTAATCCTTTCTGCACAGTGATTGCATCTACCTAGAGGAATTCATGCTCGCTCTAGGTGTCATCCATGCTTTCAGCTCATTTAGCATATGCCTAAAAAGCTGAAAGCTTTTGGTACAGTGAGTTTCCTTTAACATAAAGGAAGGAAAATGCCCAGGAGCTTGTTTCTAAGGCAACCATATTTCCTTGCAATGGACACATTCTTAAAGGACCATTTTCACCTAAAGGAACAGATTTAGAATTTAGGTCCATTTGGTTAGAAGTAAAAATAAATACATTTAGATTTATGGACCACATAAAGCTCTGGGGAGGAACCAAATGAGTCATGCTCACAACATAATTTTTAACTGCCTTCTGAGATCCTGTTTGCTTCAGCTATTGTTTTCTGCGGTTAAAGAAAATGTTAAGGTTCACAGAATGAAAAAGGATTGCTGCGTAACTTTGCTTTTGTTGTAGGAGAGAGTTGTATATGGTTAGAGAGAGAGGGAGAGCCAGCATTCAGTCATCCATTTACCCACCAGAAACCCCAATATTTACGCCTCCTCCCTCCCTGCCTTCCTCCCCTGCCCCCTCCCCTCCTCTCTCACGCTAATGAACACACACACACACACACACACACCACCACCACCACCACCACCACCACCACCACCTCAGGTTTGCTTTCCAAACAACACCAACATCATCATGTCGGTTAGAAAATGGTTACTATTAGGTACACTTTATTCTTTCTCAGGGAAATGATTGATTTGATTACCAAGGTCTTGAAAAAACAGTAAGCTAGAATTAGAGGCTCCTTTCCCATTGTTGTTTCAAACTTATCAAATTAAAGAGCTTTCATCTGTTTTGTCATATGCCTTCTTGACAGCTAGTCTGGTATCTGTTTGTCGAAATAGCTGGATGGATAATAATAGTAATGATAATTATAATAATTATGATGATGATAATAATAATAGAAAAAAGAAAAAAAGCCCTTGGTCAGCTATTAAGAACAGAACAGAATTCCTGTGTGAGAAGAAACGGTTCCCCAGGTGGTGGTCAGTTGTTAGTCTGGAGGCCAAAATTACTCCTTGGCCTAAGAGATTAAAGCTGCAATTACTTCTTCCCTTAGAACCATATGTCCTCGCTGCCTCCATTTTCAGGACTGTTCAGTAATCTGTTGTCATGTGCAATGATTAAAATTATTAAAACACCCCAAGTTCACAGTCTCATATACCCCCCGGACATTCACATGCCTTTTAAGATCTCTCTTCTAGCAAGACCACAGGAAACTGCACAGCTTTACCAGATCTTTGAATGTTCTCCTGAGCTGGTATAGTACAGTCTAGCATGAGAACACGTCTTCTACCCTGGATCACTGTGTCTAGGAAAGTCGTTTCAACCTTCTCAAAGGAGAACTCTCGCAGATGAAATGAACTGGCAAAAAGAAGTCCCCTCAATCGTCAGCTGCTTGTTGCTCTTAAAGAGACCAACAGGTGTTTGGAAAAAATGCTGCTCACTCTGAACCAAAACCCTCTCCTTTCCCCAAGCCAAGTAAATTAGCAATTTTTCTTTTTCAAAGGGAATTTCAACTCAGAGAGAGCAATTGCAAGATTTATCAAAAAAAAAAAAAAAAAAGAATTGTAAGTAAAGTAGATGCCCACTTTCTGTCTTTCTGTGTAGACTGTTTATGAGGCCAAGGTAGGTTTTTTAAAAATAGGTAAACAATTATGCAATCTGTTGTAGTCTGGTATAATTTGATGTTGTTTTCTGAATTGCATTTGCCCTTGCCAAAATTAAAAGAAAAAAGAAAGAAAGAAGGATAAGATTAAATTAAGCTTATATATAAAAGCAATAAATCCTGAAAGTTCAGACTGATTAAGTCATATCCTCTGGAAAAAGTATTAAAAGTGTGTGCACTTTGGCTAGAGAAAGATGGAGCTTCTTGCTTGATTATGCTACATTTTACATCATATGGATATAATAATTGTTATTTATCTATGTTGAACTTTTCTCAAAAACATCCATATCTGGGGTCTCAAGTGGACCCAAGTAACAAAATTAGACTAGAAGCAGCAAGAGGCTACCCTGGTTC
The DNA here is from genome assembly GCF_000151845.1 of Pteropus vampyrus. NCBI lineage: Eukaryota > Metazoa > Chordata > Mammalia > Chiroptera > Pteropodidae > Pteropus > Pteropus vampyrus. Next base: position 946,005 of record NW_011889244.1, read on the forward strand.
CTGGATTGAAAAGAGTTGACTACTCTGCTTTCACAGTTTGCCAAAGTTGCTTAGATCAATTTCTACCCCCTGGACTCCTGGATAAATGCTTTGATTGGGAATCATTTTCTCTGCTTTCTTCATCACAGGGTCTGAGAGCAGACACAGACCCTTCCCCCGCCCCCTCCCCCCCGCCACACACACAGTAATTCATGCCTGTGTGACCTCTGCCTTGGATTACTGCGAAACAGTCGCTTCCCATACATGCCTAGGAAGCCTTCTTTGGCTGGTGCCAAAGAGATGGTGTCATTTCAGGGACACAAACTAAAATAGCACATTGCACTAAAGCTATGTGGGCTCTTAGCCACCAATCCACCCCGATTTATGGCCTCTGGTGACCTCACAGTGACCTATTTAGATCAGGCCAAAGCCAAAAGGGGCTCAATATTACAAATAAATAATTTAAAATGTTTATTTAATATGTCTATGAACAGCCAGCAAAGTCTTTTTAGGAATGGTATGTGACATACTTGAGTATGTTTTCTATAGGACTTGAGTTGAAAAGTAAAAGTAAATACATATCCACTGTATGTGGGGCAAAACAATTTTTTTACAGAAAAAGAAATAGGTAGTTGTTATGACCAAAACAGAGAAAGAAATTTGAAGTATTGCCTTTCCTCCTTGATAGAAGTCATTTCACTTACTCAAGTCAACATATTCATTTAAGGAGATATGATTGATTCAGTTAACCACGCCTCACATGTTCTATTGTGCTTAGCAAGTGTCAGCTTATTCAACTTCTCATTTATTTTTGGATGGCTAAATTTTGCCTATTAATTATTTGCCAAACAGCTGTGATGTTTAACAAAGATGTTTACAATGCAGTTGATTTCAGAAGAGATTTTAAAGAAGGAAAAGGTATTAGCTGAGTCAAATTGAAATGACTATTTCAAGTACCAGAAGAAAGGCAGAGAAGAGTTAGAAAGGAATAAAACAATAGTGACTAGTACTAATTAGCAAGTAAAAATAGAAAGAAGAAAGTGAAACCATAAATGCAGACGCTAGTGGGATACTGAACATTCATTTACTTTCTCAACATTCAGTGTGTTCCCAGCTGTACTGGGGGCTAATATCGGAGTGGCGGGGAGGGTTGGAATGTGGATGTGCCCAGCTGACTAGCTGATGATTCTATAGCATAAGTACATCCAAAATGAAGGAAGGTTTGTCCAGAATCTGAAATGTTTGATTCTTGTCAATAGCCAAGCCAGGTTGTTTAAGCTGAAAAACCACTTCACTTTGTGTTGTGTAGAGAGAGCATATTTCATCAGTCATCTAGAATTTCTCTTCAGGAATAAAAGAACAATCTACTTAATTGTTTTTAGGTATTTTTAAGAGAAAGATTTTGGCCTATGCTGGTAAGACAATCAGAAGGCAGGTATAACAACCAGTTTTACTCCAAAAAGCAAATTAATAATTTATATGATCATCATTCTTTCACATGTGGACTTTCTATATTTTATGTTTTTTCATGCTTCAACTTACAATGATAGATACAAAGTAAAAATTTTGGGCCTTAAAATGTACAAGTGAGGAAAATGTGAACTTTTGGAGGGGTGAGGTGTTTGTTTTCCCAACTGAGGGAGAGAGAAAGCAGTGTGTCAAGATTTGTAAAGATTTTCATTAACAGGTAACCTAATAAACATAAGAAAGATCTTGAGGGTATTTATCTGCTGTATTATGCAGTTTAACTCTAGGAAATAATTGTTTCTAAATCAAATAAAGAGAAAGAACAAATTGCTACCTTCTGGAAAATGATGAAGTTATGGGGCCATCTTTTCACTACGATTGTTCCCTCTAAGTTTTTGGATCATTGGGAGTTAAATGTTTAAATATATATCATACAATTCAAACAGCAAGGGGGAAGACCAGCTGGTCCCCTCTCCCTCTTGACTTCATTCTAAAACTGTCCTTTCAGTGTAAGAATGAGCGAAGAAACATGGAGAAGATAACTAGACTTTCAGATCACAAACTGAGTCAGCTGGCTGAGCAGTTGAATATAATTATTTTTTTCCTCTATAAATCAGCATTTAAGATACTCTGAGAGAGAGTAGATATGAAAACATTTTTTATGGTGGGATTTTTCTTCCTATTTATAACAGCACAATGAATTGATAAAATGGTATTTGAAGAACAATATGTCAAAGAATCAAATGTGCAGGAATGATTTGTGGAAGGCGCTATTAACCACTTTTGGATAAATTACATGACTGCAATGTTAGAAAAAAACGAAGTTTTCTCCTTCAACATCTGGTTTATAGGCTGTGGGGTACCAAGGATATCTTTGGGGTGGGGTATGCCTCAATCTCCTATTAATCTCCATTAGCATCTCTAAAAACTAAAAAATAAATTCGAAATTTAAATCTTAATATAGTCTACAGCCATGCCACTCTTTATAAGCCTGATACTGTCTGATCTCGGAAGCTAAGCAGGGTCGGGCCTGGTTAGTACTTAGATGGGAGACCACCTAGGAAGACCAGGTGCTACAGGCGTAAAAAATAAAAAATAAGGGATTGTAAGCTGACAAGGTCCTTGCAATCTGTGAGGTCAACCAAGGGCTGCCTCGCCTAAAAAAAAAATTTTTTTTTAATTAAATCTTAAAATAAAGCATGATAAAAAGCTTTTTCAGAAAATGATGCTATTTTGAATGATCTGCACTCTACTATCTGAGTAAAAAAATATATGCTTGCTGTGCAAACAGCATCTGACGAAGGGCCAAACCCTCATCTGGCCACAGTACTATACTAAGCACTTTGTATACAAAAATTCTAAAGCTTCTGTTGTTTTTAAATCTTTGATTTTTACCATTCAGACTTCCAAACTGAGAGAAGGTGGCATAGTAGAAAGAACAAAAAATTTTGGACTCAAAAGACCTAGTTCAACTTATTAGTAATTTGACTTTAGGCAAGTTACCTAACTTTTCAGAAGATTCACTTTCCATCTTCTACATGGAGATGATGACAATTATGGTGATGCTTATGAGAATGGAGTGGTAGTGGTGGTGGTGATGGTGATAACGATAGGGTGTTGGTGATGGTGATGTGATGAAGATGATGGTGATGGTGGGGTGGCGGTGGTGATAATAACAGTGCTGATAGTGAGGATGGTGATGGTGACATGATGAAAATGATGATGGTGGTCACCTCCTCAGAAAAGTTACTATAAAGTTAAAGGAGATAATGAGATAATGGAAAACCATTAAGGGCTTACTGTATAAATGTCAGCTATTATTTAACTGGGATTTTCTCAGCTGTCCCAGCCTCCCAAGTCTATACAATTCCCCCCCTTTCTGCTCCTGCCCTGTGATTAACAAAGACACAAGCTGATAAGAGCACAGCTATTGAGACTGCTCACTTCAAATGCTTTCCTGAGAACATAGAGGTACAACTGGCTCATGAATTAACAAATGTGATCTCTATCATGTGACCAAGGCAGGTCTCAGTATAACCCCATTGCTTGGCACAGAATAAGTATGTTATTTCCTACCCATGTTTTATTGCTTTCACCAATCTGGTCTCCCTCTGAAAATTCATTAACTATTAAAGAATAACATACGTTATGGCAGTTTGCTGTTGGAAAGAATCCCCTTACCTTGGTCAGGAATGCTGGAGGAACAGAATAAGATCTTTAACAGGATTTTTAACAGTATACAAAACCAACTTTCTGGGTAAATACTTGCAGTAAACACACAATAGTTACTGCTTCCCCCAGCACCACTTTACAGAGTTCTTTTATTTTTCATATGTTTTATTTTGTATTTAAATTTTTTTTATTTTTCAATTACAGTTGGCATACAATAGTATATTAGCTTCATGTGTATAACATAGTGATTAGACATTAATATAACTTATAAAGTGATCACCCTGATAAATCCAGTATCCATGTGACAGCATACATAGTAACTAAAATATTATTGACTATATTCAGTTCTGTTCAGCTCTTGGGATCAGCAGTGAAATAACAAAGCTCTAGCCCTTGTGAAGTTATATTGCAGTGGAAGGAGACAGACAGTAGCCAAACAAGTAAAAGTGTGATGTGTCAGATAGAAAAGTGTTAAAGAGAAAAATTAAGTGCAGGGTGAGATGATAGAGCACAGTGGTCAGGGAAGGCTTTACTGTTAAATGCCCAGAGGCTTCAAGGAGCTGCAGGTCTGACCTGGATGTCTGCAGGAGAATGTTCCAGAAAAAGCGAAAAGGCCAGTGTGAGAGCAGCACAATGTCAGCACAGCAGAGAGCTGTAGAAGATGAGCTCTGAGAGGTTTCTGGGGTTCCAGAGCTTGTAAAGCCTTACAGGCTGTTGTAAGGATTTAAATGTTTGTTCTATGGGAGCACTGGTGGGTGTTGAGCAAAGTGACATCATCTGACTTGCTTTTCCAAAGGATCATTCTGACTGTTGTCTTGGAAATAAAGATGGAGCATAAAGGGCAAAAGCAGGGAGGCCAGATAGGACAGTACTGCAATAATCCAGTACTGGTGGAGACGTCACCAGACTTGACACTGATTAGATTCTTGAGGTGAGGGGCAAAGAGTCACTGAGGGTGACTCCAGAGACTTGGCCTGAGCATCAGGAAGGGTGATGCTGTTCTTCGCTGAGATGAGGAAGGCTGCTGGAGGAGGCGGTTTGGGACAGGGAGAAGTACCACAGCTGTGGGGAAACAGGAGTCCACCTTGGTATAGTTAAGTATGTAGTGCAGCCATAAATAGTGGATGACTTCATGAAGTCCTACTCCAAGTAACCTGAATAGTGGGCACTCAGGAAGTATCTGTTGAAATGTTGACGATAAAGCACCATATACATAAGGGAAAATTATCTAGAGATATATCTCCGGCTTATAGGGATTGGGCTATATAACCTATATGGGCTGTTCCATCAAGCCAGGAGTTCATGAATGCAGTGCAAACTTCTCAGAAGCACTGAAGGGAGATGAAAGAAAAGATCAGAGGGGAGGGTTGGATAATCTGGGCAAGCTTCTTGGAGATGAGTATTTGAAGGAGAGAGCTTGATATCTTTGGGAGCACTATTATGATAAGCATGATAATTGTGGAAATGCATCCACGAGCTCTCCATCTTCATGTGGCTTCCTGTCTTTGGTGCTGTGCTCACCAAGTTAAAATGCTTGTATGTCTTGCTCTTTTGCTCCAAGGCTGTACATCCATAGCCTCTCAGCTGGAAGAAACCTGAAGAGGTTTTTAGTCCTCACAGACTAAAAGGGGTCAAAGTAGGCAAGGGGTCAATACCTTTGCTAAACTCCATCTCTTTTTTCTCTTCCGTGGGGAGATGTATCGGCCTCCCTCACTCACACATGCACTCAAGAGTCAAGAGCTAGCAGTCAGCACATTTGTTCATATTTTAACTTAGATCCCCCAAGTGATGTGTTCAATCACCTCTCTTCATTCTAATCCTAGGGAAAATTGTTCTTCCTCCTGTAAGATAGTCTTTTGTATCCTCAAAAACCATTAAAAGAACATATTAACATGCCAGTAACTCTCGAAACACTGAAACAGCCAGTCAAATATTTGCATTCTACCAGGCACTTGAGTTGGATGTTAGTGCCATCAAGAAGGCTTGTGTACTCTAAGTGGCGAAGAGTCTACGTGTCTGTGAATTAGGATCTAAAACACAAGGGCACGCGGCCTCCAGCTATTGAACTTGAATTCCTTTTTGAATGCCGCACCCCGGACTGAGAGGCCCTTCTCAGAAAGGCCAGTGCCCAGTGGTGATATCCTCATTCTGACTTGGCAACTGTCTTGGGTACAGAGAATATTTGAGAGCAGATGTTCAGTTTATCTTCCTCAAGTAGCCCCTTGAGGTTCTCTGAGGGAGGGTCAGTGAAACAGATAAGGCCATCTGTCCTTCAGCCCTGATGCTGGCAGCAGACAGCTTTCACAGCCTCTTCCTGCTGCTGCTATGAAAACATAATGGAGATTCAGTGAAAGATATTTAACGGGATTGCTTGGAGAGGCCACTCTCTTTGGAGATTTGCTTAAACAAAGCACTTGCATTTGTTGCCATTGCTGTGAAATTTTCACCTCCAGCAGCCTCAGTGTGAATAACCTATTTTGAACATGACAACGGATGACTTGGGGGGGAGCGTGAATAATGTATTAGGTGCAAGAGCACTGCCACGTGGTGATATTGCAGCCCTGCCTGTCTGGCTAATTATGGAGGGTGACAACTCTCTGTCCCTTTCTCATAGCTCCCATCCAGAGCCGCTGGGGAGAAGGACTGTGAGTAGAAAAGGGAAGAGGGGAAACAGAGCCCGGCTCCTGCTACCAGAGGGCTTTGTGAGCTGACCAGGCTGTGGGCAGGGTCAGGTTTCCACTTTCACCTCTTTAGAGTGAAACTGTGCGGCCCACAGGGATGATCTAGTATCCAGTCTACCGACTTCACATAAAACATAGGTTGGGGGTAGAGAGTGCAGACTGCGAAAGGTTGATACAGGAAGCAAAGAGGCACTAGACCCTGAAGCCAGCAAAGATATCTAATAGTTTCCAGGCGTCACAGAGGAGGCACTAGCTTTCTAAACATGCAGCTGGATTCATAGCCCAGAAGCAGGAATCCAAGGGCTGAAGCAGAACAACAGAGAGAACAGGCAGAAGGAATCTCAGTTACGGCCTCAGAATTTTTTCCCGGTGTTTCAAGCTGCCTTGATGTTCTCTGTAGCTCTCTCTAGCTTTGCTTGAATAATAGTGACAGCTCATTTAACCTCACTGAGACCTATTTCAGATGTGAATGACTCCAAAATAATGTTCGTGAAGACTGTGAAGATTAACAGCCAGCCACAAAGTTTTAAGTAATACGGCTTCTGGGCCTGAAATTCCTCTCAAAATCACCTTCTGTAGTAATGGCCTTGACTTTCTGAATTAGGGAGGGAACATCTTTTGGAAAGATTTTTACATAGTTGGGGGCAGTAAGAAGGAAAGGAATTAAACAGATTCTGTACAACAACAGCTCTGGCTTGAAATTAAAAGGTAATGAAAATAATTAAAGGAGTTACCTAAAGAAAAATATTTTAAAAGTATGAATAACTGGATAAAAGCAGATATTTAAAATTTTTTCAAAAACCAATAGGCAATTATTAATGTGTACCAGTCAGAGCACCATCAGAAACCTGATGGCTCCTTCAAATTAGAATTCAAGGAAGGTTTATTTACAAAGAAATGACTTACAAAGGTGCAAGTGGTACGTGGGGAGCCAGAGGGCATAGTAGGCCCAGCGCCATTGCTGGGTCCAACAGATGGGAGAGGAAGAGGCTGCTAGAAACTGCAAGGAGAGTTGCGTAGAGAAGGAGCCTGGAGGGGAGCAGTCAGCTCCCATGAAAGGACAGATAGCCGAATGTAACCTCACAGGGAGGAGCCAGGGGATTAATTAATCACCTCACTTCTTTCCTTTTTCCTGTCTCTGATTGGGGCTCCCCATTGGCCAAACCCAGATGAACACCACAGGTCAGGGCAACTTTTGATGTGGTCCCAACAGGGGAGTCCCCAGGGCAGACAGTAGGAGAGAGAAAGGTGGCGAGTGGACAGGAAGGGGCAACATGGGTATCCTGCAAGCCAGGGACCACGTTGGGCCTGGGGACACAATATGAATAAATAAGCTCAGAGAACATTACAGAGAACATAAATCAGCTCAGAGAACATAACATAAACATTTTATGTTTCCTCTGCTAATGAGAGAGAAGGGAAGAGATTTGTCATAAAGGGAAAATCAATTTAGAACCTTAAAAAAAAGCCTCCATATCAAGTACCTAGCATAGTTTACACATATATTGATAGTTTCTCATCACTTCTACATTCATTTTAAATTATTTTATATTTATTATAATATCTTTGTGTGATAATATTTATTGAATTAAATGTATACTGTTTACTTTCAGCCTTAAGAGGTTAAGAGCTTTAGGAATGTGCTCTGAGGACCCCTGAGGTTTCCCAGTATTCTTGCAGGAGGTACCCAAGGTCCTCAATGATTTTTAAAATATAAAGGAGTTTAGTCTAGATTATATTTTTTTATATATACACATACATATATATATATATATATATACACATACATATACGTATACACATACATATACATATATACATAAACATGTTTATATGTAAAAACATATAAAATATAAAATGGCCAGTCAAGATTATGTTATTGTGTAATGGGGTCTTGAGACCAAAAAGTTGGAAACTGCTGTTCTAAATTATATTATTGCAAAAAATGATCTCTACATGTGATTTAATAATGATGTATGAGAAATTCAAATCACGTTTCTGGATAGAAGGGAATTGTTTGCTACATTTAGGCCATATTTTATTTCCCATCAGCGCTGAACATTTTGCTGACTATCTTCTAGCCATGCGCCTCCACGTCACTTGGTGCAGAAGCTAGAGTTGGGGTGGAGTGGGGTTCATTCATTCTTGGGACAGACTAAAATGTGAAGGGTACTGGCCACACAAGTTTCCCATTGTACAAGCAGATAAATGTGACAATGGTAGAGAAACAACAGCCTGAAATGGCCACTCCCTGGAGGACCTTGTCATCGGTACCAGACAAAGGAAAATGGGGTCTTGCTCCCATCAGTTCAGAAAGCCCTAAGCAAGACCTAGCTGACATTGGTCAGGTGAGAACATACTTCTGTAGGGGATGGCAGTAAATGCAGGCTTGTTATGCTCTTTTTCCAGGAGAAAAGGTGACAGAAGCCAGTAGGGGCATTTATACTCTCATTCCTCATCTAGTCAATATTTATTAACTATCCTCTACACTCATTATTATAGAGGTTAAAATACTGCATTAAGCGTAGCTCCCAACATCAAGGAACTTATAAACTAATGAGGAGAAGCACCAAAGAGCTATGAGAGAAGGAAGGTACGAGATTGGGTCTATATTCAGAGGACACAGTGCTTACAGGAGGGTCGAGGAAGGTGTCACGAAGGAGGTAGCATTTGAACAGGGCTTTATAGGCCAGGGAGGATTTTTAAAGACAAACATCAGAAGTAGGAGAAAAAGTGATGGACAATTCTCAGCAGAGACTTTCCAGACAGTTGAAAAGCCCCGAGCAAAAAGGTAGAAGCAGGAATTGTCAAGTGTGAGAGCCAAAAGGAAGTTCAGTGATCAAACTGTCCAAATCCTTCATTTGACAGAAGTGAACACTGAGATCGCAAAGGTCGGGATTTGCCCTGAGTTTTCTTTTTTTCCTTTTTCTTTTCTTTTATGCCTCCAGCACTCAGTCTTCCTAAGTAGTCTACCATCCAGGTACTAACCAGGCCTGATCCTGCTTAGCTTCTGAGATCAGACAGGCCTAAGTTTTCTATGGGCAGAAGCAAAATTGAACCCAAATAGCTCAAATCCAAGTCCAAGGCCCTTTCCAGGGTTGTTTCCTGGAAAAAAGCACAGTAGGACGAGCTTAAGGCCAGCATTGCAGAGTGGTGGGGTGCAGCTGCAAAGGCTTTTGGAACCTCACCACCAAGGGTGGCAGGACACCTGTTTGGCCCTTATCCAGACCAGTGTCTCCCAAAGTGTGGTCAGATACAACTGCCCCAGAACTATCCGTGTGCTTTTTAGACTGATTTAGACTGGAAAGGAGGGTGACTTGAAAATCTGTTTTAAACTCCTTCCCAGAATGATTCTTCATGCACTTCATAAATGATGAAATTAAAAATAACAAGAAATAGAGATTGCTCAGAGCAGCAAATAATTAGTAGATGTGAGCAGGTGAAGGGTGAAGAGCAATAGTATGAGAAAGGAGTTGGAGAGTCTTAGAACGGGCAACATTCCAAGCCATGATTTGGCCCTGCTTTGGGGTGGCCAATACCTATAGAGAAAGGTCATAAAAGTAGAGAAGGATTCAAAATCGAGGTGTTAGATATGCTATCCACATGGATATTAAGTATCATAGTTATGAAGAGAGATTACCTGGCTACCTCTCTTCAGGACTAGTCAACTAGACCAGGAGTAACAGCTAGAATGCACCAGCACCATAGGAAGAAAGAATATGTAGAAATATAAATGGATAAGGGTTGCTGAATCCAAATCTCTAGGATCTTCCAATTAGAGCATCAACTTCATTTCATTATGAGTCTTTAGGTATATTCTGAATGCTTTATGAAATATATCTGAAGCTGTATATCAGGGCACTAAATTGGTTGCATCCTGGATGCTCGCCTGCTTTCTTCTGATGAATTGTGTATTTACTAGGATTGATCAATGGCGCAAAGAACAATCAGGCTGGAATGGCCAATTCTGATCCCTAACGCAAAACTGGCTTTGAAAATGCCCATGAGAGAAGAGCAAGATAAAATTCAGTTGTGGAAAGAAACCATGTTCAGTGCTACTGAAGTTCAATCACCCTGTTTTATGTAGCAAAAATAATCACAGTTCCCATAGCACCCATAGGACTTTCTCTTTCATAACACCCACCTCAGTTATTTACAGCCATCCTCACTGCCAGGCTCCACAAGATGGGTTCCATGACTCTCATGTTTACCTCTGAATCTTCTTCCCTTAGCAGATTGCCTGGCACCTGAGTTGAAATAATAGCGTGTTGAAATAATAGCTCTCATTTGTATCTAGGGGTGTTTTCAGTTAAGATTGACACATGAGCAGGAGTGGGGAGACACTTGTGTTAAACTGTTTCTCCTTTGGAAAAACCATATCTTTCCAATGGCATGAAAGAGTGAAGTTTCTCACTAGCAGAGTTTTCTGTAATATCCCCATCCCTAGTGCCTGACAAACTCTGGGCTTCACTGTTTCCCTGGATGAGATTACAAGGGCTCGGGCAAGAAATCTCTGAATGTTTGATCACTGAAGTTTTGAGATGGAATACTCCTACTTCAGCAATAGACCCAGTAGGAAGTAAATAGCATTCTAACCAAGAGGGTGGAGACAGGGAGAAATTAACCACCCAAGAATGAGGACTTCAGTGAATACAGCAAGGGAAGGGATTTGAGAGGCAGCATGAAGACCTTTGGACTAAGCACCAGGAGACCTTGGTTCTGGTGCAGACTCTTTATTTGGTTATATAACCTTGGGCACATCGCTTAACTTCTCTGAGATTGGGATCAGATAATCCAATAAAGATTTGTCCTGGTTGTGTAGAGCTGTGCTGCCCTTATGCATGCACCTGATTTCTAGGAAGAGTCTGTGCTAGGAACTATGGGCCTACAAGTCACCCAAGACAGGTCTCATCATCAGGAGCTTCCAATCCAGCAAGAAAAGTGGGCCTTGTAATGGGCCTTCACCTTCCATGTTCCGCAGGCTATGCTCCCTTCCCAAGGGAGAAAGTAGGTCAGGGGGATGCAGGTTACTGTACCCTATTCGTTCCCTCTCAGAGCTTCAGTCCCAAAGCTAGAATGCAGAGCGAAGCAACCTCAAGTGAAATCTAAAGGCAGCATCCACTCCATGTGTCTCTTGGTCCCCTGGCCTCTAGTTCAGTATGTACATACCCTTCCGCCCACATTTACACTCAACCCTCAGCAAGATACCCAAAAGAGGAAATTGGGGTATGGAGTGGAAAGTACTATAGTAAAAAGAGCATTAAATTTTTAAACCAGCTCTGACTTTGAATAACAGCGTCACCTTTGTGATCAAGAGCAAGTTACTTACCCAGTCTCTCAGATCATCAGTTTTCTTATCTTTCAAATGCAGGCAGTAATAGAAAAGGCTTAAGTGAAGTAGTGTCTATAAAGCACCTCATGCCATCTGTATTGCTTCTTTTCATCCTCTGCCTCTTCCCTCTCTTAAGTTTTGAATGACAATTACAACAGTCTCATTTCTTATCAGAAAGGTGGTGGAGTTGGAAGGTGGGTGTTATGGACTATTCCACAGGTAAAAAGAAGTGAGAAAGAAGGTAAAGAAATACTGCAAAGCCTGGCTCAACTGTCAAGTATCCATGAGAATACAACAGGGATGAACTTGGGTCCAGACTACTACAGAGAACAGTAAAGATCTATGATAGTACAGCAGGGCCACCATGGCCCGTGTTTAGCAGGTGCCAAAACCCAGTTTTTGCACGTGTACCTAAAGTTGATTAAATTGTGTCACCTTGGACAGTCACGTAAACTCTTGAATCTCATTTTTCTATCCATGAAATGGGAGTAATGATGCCTATTGCAGTTTTATAGTCAGGAACAAATGATACAATGTTTGTAAAGTATCTGCTCCAGAATATAGGCTATAAGTAGTTAATAAACTGTAGTGTTCAGCATCGTAAGGGTTGGCTCATGTCAACTGAACTCACCAGGGATGATGCATCTATTGACCAGAATACTAATATTGAAAACATAGAAAGGAGAATTTGCTGGACAGACTGGAATGTTCCTATCATGTAGTCAATACATTCTCTCCTCTGAAGGGACACTGAGTGCTGTCAGAAACTATTTTGTAAGTTGGGAGAAGGGCAGAGGGAGCTGGGTGTCTGGAACAACTCAGCTGTGATGAAGGGCTCAGATTGTCAAGGCCCTCAGTGCTTAGGCTGCTCCTGGCAGTCTAAGGCGGAGACACGGTGACCAGCACGTGGAGCACACTGTGCTCCTGCATCCTTAGGTGGGTTGTGACAGGCTTGATTAGGCTCTGGTTGTAGCCGCTCATACTCCAGGCCCGAGGATGCAGTCTTCTTGTCGCCACTGGATGCGGGTGTTTCCCAGGTTGACATCCTAGGATGTTTGTTCCCTTTCGGTCAGTGTCTAAGCTCACTGATTCTCTCCCAAATTCACCGAATCCCAGTTGCTGGGGAGGAGGTACCCTTGCAGTATCATTTTATTTAACGCATTCTAAACACCCAATATAGTCATTGTGGTGGCTTCACAGACAAGGAAACTGAAGCACAAACAGGGACCTCTGTTTAAGGACTTTGTTTCTAGGTCCTTATAGACACCAGTCTCATACCATTTCTACTCCAAAAGACTCTTCCTATGGAATGTTTTTGTCTGTCAGACAGGTCCACGTTTTCCTAAAGGAAATCTTTATGTGTAGTTCGAATGCACCAAAACAAAATAAATAAAAGCAACTGTTTCTCCCCATCAGGATGCGATCTCTCTGCCCACCCAGACTCCCCAGAAAGGCTTTCCCTGGGCAACCGACTCCCTCCCCCGCGCCACACACACACCGCGTTCGCTCGCACACACAGCACACACACCACAGACCACACACACTCCTCCGCTGCCGCCCCGCGCACGGTTTCCATGCACAGCCTCTATTCCAGATCCCAGAAGGTCAGCTGAAAGGGCCTCTCTTGGCTGCCGGGGTCCCTGCCCTCTCCTGCAGGGCGCTCGCCCTGGCGCATGTTCCCCTGACGACTCCAAGGCTGCGACCCCGGCCAGTGCGTGGGAGACGGGCGCCCACGAGCAGCCGCAGGCGGACACCGAGCGTAGCCTTGTGAGCGGGGCTCCAGCAGCTGTCAGGCGGCGCGGCCCGCCCCGCACCGTGACGCCTCCGCCCGCGCGCTCCCCGCCCCCGCGCGCGCACGCTCCCCGCTCCCCGCTCCCCGCGCGCCGGCTTGGTGCTGCGCCGCACCTTCACCGCGCGCAGCTGGCGCTGGAGCCCGCGCGCGAGGACCCAACTGCCCCGGCGGCCCTCCGACCCTGTACCCGGAGGGCGAGCTCCGGCTGTTTGCGAAGCCGAAGGTGCGGGCACTGCACTGGGACAGAGGCTCTTACACGCCAGAGCCCCAAGTGTCCCTGTCATGACGAAGAGCGATCGTCTTTAGGTACGTGCACCGTTTTATGCCTTCCTTTTTGCTCCTGATTTTGCTCACAACCCGGCAGGTCTGCGTGGCGAGCGTTCGTTGCACGTTGGAAGCTGCGGGGACTGGGGCGTCCTGGGCTTCCCGCGCCGCGGGGGCTCGGGTGTCTGACCCCACCCGGGAGACGCGAAGTTGCCGAGAGGAAGGGGCGCGCGCACTTTTTCAGACAGAACTGACGTGTCCGGGAAAGTGGGAGGACTGGGCAGATCTGAGGGTGCCCGGGAGAGTAGGGGGACTGGGGAGAACTGAGGTGCCCCAGAGAGTGAGGAGACCCGCCGAGACAATGGTGAGGAGCTCGGGACAATACTCGGGCTGGGGACGCGCAGGACCCCTAGATCAGTGCCTTGGGAGTGGATACACAAGCGACCTAGGGCCGGGGTCCTGGGGGGCCGGCTGCCATTGAATGACCTCCCTTACTCTCCGTGCCTGTGGGGAGCTGGACTCAGCGCTGGGATAGCGGGCTCCTGGTCTTAACCGAGGCTGAGCTTGGCCATGAACCAGCCTCTTCCCCACGTGTCTGAATCCCAAATTGGAGGTGGGGGTGGGGAGGACGAGAATTTGGATGAGGGGCAAGGAGAATGTGTTGCACCGATGCTGACCTGTGTCTGGAAAGGTGGGGGAGGAGTGATGCACCTGAGGACGGGAGCACCACCGCAGGAGTTTCCGTGGCTGGGGAGGGGTCTGGAGAGAGGAAGCAGCTGCAATTCTATCCCTGCGAGACCACAACCTCCTCTCCCCTCCCCCAGGGCAGTGGGGAGCAGAGAGCGAGACTCATTTTATAAGGGAGTGGGTGCTCTTTGACATTAGACTGGGGGAAGCTATTCAGGTGTTAAGGCGGCAGAAGGCTGTGCAGGTCCCTGGTGTGAAGTGACAGCTCCCTCAGGAGCAGGAGAGCAAGTGAGAAAACCAGGCTAATTGTGTTGCGGGGAAGGGGGAGGTACAGACAGGAGATTGGCAGCATCACAGGTTCTTACCCTGGAGATCCCTACAGCGTTACTGGAGTGAGGGAATGGAAATGTATAAGCTTTTGGCTGGGGGAACAGAACAGTCAGGATTATCTTAGAAAACGTTGGGGTCATCTTTCTTCCCTGCTCCCCACTTCTAGCATGCTCATATCCATGCACATGGCTCATTCCTAAAGAAATTGTACTTGGCCCTGTCTGTGAAACTGGGCATCTGGTGTGAGCATTCACTCCTTTGTTATCTGACACACAGTCATTTCTCTTTATTTTTTTCTACCAGGTTGATCTGGCTCTGAGAATGTTCCTCTCCTTTCCACCCCACCCCAGTATTCCTACCCCTCTTCCCTCCCACCTCCAGCCTTTCAGGACCAGCCTCCGAGTTTGCCCACTAACACCCACCATCTATCCCATTGTGTTTCCATCCAACTGTGTTCATCACTGGAGCAGGGTGTGAACTGGAGCGTTCCAAGAACCCGCATCCTCAGGCTATTCTCCAGTGGTTAATTAGGAAGTGGCCAGTAGCTAGAGTCCTTCTTTAGGAACAAATGTGGGGGTGTGTCTACTCAGAGTAACAGGAGGCAACGGAAATGGGCCTCCCCCACTTAACCACTTCCTCCCAGCCCAGACCTCAGGGTCAGCCTCCTGGCCTGGCTCCCCCTTCAGTTGGGATCTAGTGGAGATCCCGCCAAGTCATAGCTCTCCCCCAGGAAGGTGATACATTTGTCTGTCCAAAAGTCTGTTGCACCCAAACATCTGAAAACCTGAACACTGGAGACTGTTTAGTGAAAACATGCCACGTATGTTGATTTTCAAAAGACCCCAGTTGATGTCGCTTCTCTCTTCCTCTGACACTCCAATGTGAGATTTTGCTCTGAATATTTTATCTTCAGCATAAATATAAAGAAACACCAAACTGGAGCGAGTATTTTTTAATAAAATTGAAAGCATGCACTAGGGACTTGCATAGAATTCTGAGTACCCGAACACAAGTTCCAGAAATGGCTCTTCTTCCTTCTGTTGACTGCAAAGTAAAATTATTTCTAGCAGAAAAGGGACCCATTCATTGCCTTTCAAGGGTGACCTGGAAAAACCAAGGAGGCTGAGAAGGAGATAGTATTTATATCTATAGATATGGTATTTATATCTATAGGTAAACTCACATCGAAATTCTCTTTAGTAGTGACATCCATTGACTTGGAGCCCTGCTGATGACCGCCTGGTGTCCTCCCCTTAATCCGAGGTCACTAAATAGAAACATACCTCCTGTGGTAAAACCCCACAGCCAGCTGTGATACCAACCACATGCCCACTTCTAAATGTAACCAAGGCACTTCTCTTACATATTGGCTTAATTCACAGATATTGGCTCACTTCTCGGTGTCAAGAAATACAGACAAAGGCAGTTGTGGAGTAAGCAGTGCAGCTTGCACATTTCATATTAAGTGGTCCCATGGGACAAATAATGTTTCCTTGGGTTGAAGAGTTTGCAAACTAGTGTTATTTTACTGTTCATTGCATTCATAGGTTGGGAGTGGATTAAAAACTGTCTTGTTTTCATTCCGAAAAGAAGTCAGAAGTCTAAAACCAGTTTCTTGCTTTTCTTGGGGGGAAGTGGTGGTGGAAGTGAAAGCTCATTTTATGCACAGTGGGTGCTCCCGGGGCAATGGCAGACTTGCCTTTTCACTCAGGCTTCACCTGCGCTGGTGGCTGTGAGCAGGGCCGCTGTTTATGAACAGCTCCCTTCCGGGGGTTATTTTCATCCGCCAAGCTGAACTCCATGAGCTGGGGGATATAGACAGCTTGTGTCTGTGGCTGTTCAACCAGAAAAGAATACCAGCTGAAAACAGAGTGAAGATGGAAATTGAGGCTGGGGGTGGGGAGAGGAGGGACAGACAGGCCAGCAGCACATAACTGGTTCCCCAAAGACAAATCGAGATGCGGAATGGTGTCATAAAGCAGTTGTCATGCAAATACTCCACAATGCGATGATTAGAAAAAAGCTATGCAGAAAGGAAACGATGATGAGCGTGTGCCTTTTCATCTGGAGGGTACCCTCCTTTGGCTCCATTTTGCTCCACTTCCGAAATCATATCCTTATAGGTGGTTTCTCAGCATAACATTTTCCCCCTGAAAATGAAAACCTCGCCGTTGTACACAGGGAAGCCTCCGAGTTGATTCAGCTGAGCAGAAGCACTAGACACATGTCTCCTGAAATAGTGAAACCCCCACACGCCCCTCCCCCTTCATCTCTCCTTCTTTTCCTCTCTGAGGGGGTGGAGGCACAGTATACTCATCCCACTTTGGTCGGAAATGTTCCCTAAAAATAGTAGAGTTTTTCTTGGAGTGTGGCAGGCTACTTAGAAAAACTCTACCATTTTACACATGGCCCGATACAGGTTATCCTCCCTCCAAGGAAACCCTGGACACATCTATTGTGTGTCCTTCACAGGACACTGTATGGAGGGGATAAATATCTTCACTCATTCATTACACTAATTTAAAAAGATATTAGATTTTTTTCAACAGTGAAAGCAAATGAGGCATAATAGTCCTATATTGTGTTCCATAAGATAGAAACGAGCTGTCAGGCCAAGAAGGAACAGTCTCGGACAAAGGGGATGTTTTCCACACTGGTCAGCATTCTAAAATATAATAAACTGATTAACGATCACGTTTATTTCTGAGATGGATTGGAAGTCCAAGTCTTCAGTGTTATGTAATTTAAGGGAATACTAATTTTTTTCAACTTAAGCATGTGTTTACTGAGCAACTATTCTGGGATCTGGCCAGAGTTAAGTAATTCATTCAATAGAAAAGTGTAAGATACTGGTTATACCTTCTAGGGAGTGCACAGTCTGGCAGAGAAGCAGGAGCAACCCAGTCGCAGTGGACGGTGTGCTTGGTTTGCCCTGGACACATCTGTCATTGCAGCATTCTTATTAATAGCACCCCCTTTCACTCAGCAGCGTTTTGGTTTGGATGATAAATTAGACGCTCAGTCACCCTAGAAAGAAGGGCTATAGGAGGTCACAGAGAGAAGAAGGCTTTGATTGGAGTAGTCAGTTAAGATTTCATTTATGTGCCTATTATAAGATTACATACAAATAGATAGGAGGAAAAAGGGAGGACTTTCCAACCAAGAAGACAAGGAAGATTGTGAACTCCCTGAAGACACAGAGGAGGGTCTATTTTGTTTGTTCCTATATCCTCAGGGCTTACGTGCTGCTTAGCAAATAGCAGGCATCAAATATTAACTAACGGCTTGTGACTGAGATTTCAAATCAAGACTGAAGGTAAGAAAGTTCAGGACAGTGAAGAGGCATGCTGGCAAGGAAGGTCAGAAGGGACCAATTATAATATCAGGCTATTAATAATGATGATGATAACACAAGGCTGGCAATGACCGTACCAAAAAACAACCTGAGTACAGAAGAGCGATGTTCTGTAACTCTTTCTTATATACATCATTTCATTGGAGTTTAATGCTATTGGCCTTCACCTCTAGCCCTAGAAGTGATCTCTTCCTTCTCAAAAAAATTGTTCAGGAAGGCACTGAGGAACAATGACGCCATTCTCAAGCTTGTCTCTTTCTGTCCTTGTCCAATAGGAGGACTTGTGGAAGGGAGGCAAGAGCAGGAAGGGGGGAGGGTACCGTGCAAATACAAAAGCAACACAGATGAACACAAAGAACACATGCTTTTTTTCCTTCTTCTAATTGAAGGAATAAATTCAGTGACAGTTTCCTGGAGCTAGTACATCTCCTAAGAGGTTGTTCCAGTATAGCATTTGATCTCTCCACTTTGTGCTGCATATGAAGCCTGGAGTGACCTGGCCTTGGCCTGCACTGCAACACTCTACCTTCTAAATTAATATGACATACAGTAGGTGCCTTGTTGCTACACAGAGGTTCAAGGTCAACTACGCTAAATGAGGTCTCCAGGATAGCTGCCTGCTGGTAACCCTTAAATGACAATGCCATAGTCTTAGTTTGTAAGGTTATTTATAGCATTTTAACTACTTTGAAGTGGTCCACATCTTCCCATATTCTAATCTAATTTAGTGTTGTCTCGGTGATGCTCCATCCTCCGAAATAAGTGGAGCTTAGAAAAGAGAGACATGGACACACACAGGGATATAGCTCTGAGAACATGTATTGGGGCTCTATTGCAAGCAGCAGAACCCACTTTGCAGAGGATATATGATAAAATGGCTTACAGAATGGTTGGGTCAGGAAAGCTGAGGAAATGCACTCTTGGTCAGGCTTTCCAGAACAACTTTGAAAGTCACATTGTAAAACTGGGCCACCGATGGAGTCACTGCCTGATCAATGATCAAGAAGCTGCTTGCTGATTTGAGAAGCTACTAGCTCCTGAATGAGGCTGCCACTGCCATGGTCAGGGAACATCCTTCCAGGAAGCCATCACAGAAAACCAGACAGTCCATGAAAATGCTTGCCAGCAGTGACAACGGAAGAAATAGAAACATAGCACAGTAGGCTAGTTAATGTGCCCCAACTCACAAAGATGTCCTCATCCTAATCCCTGGAACCTGTGAACATGTCACCTTTGTAGATGGGATGAAGTCAAGCTCCTTGAGACTAACCTGGATTCTCCAGGGGGGCCTTGTCTATGTACATTGGTCCTTAAAGCAGAAAACCTTTCCCACTACAGGTCTTGTGACTATAGAAGAAAGGTCAAACGGACACAACATTGCTGGCTTTGAAGATGGAGCAAGGGATCATAGGAGAGGAGTATGGGTGGCCTTTAGAAGATAAAAAAGCAAGGAAACAGGTCTCCCCTGAAGCCTGCAAAAGGGAACTCAGTGCTGCTGACATCTTTAGTTTAGCCAGTGAGACCCCTGGCAAACTTCTGACCTCCCACTCTGTAAAGTGATAAGTGTGTGTCATCTTCAGCTAAATGTGTAGTGATTTGTTACAGCAGCCATTGGAAATTAATACCCACAGCCTCCCCATCACTTCTGCCTTCAAATCCTATGCAAATGCATCTGGTGGAGACCCCCTTTATCACCTGTGGAACCCTAGCTGCAGAGGATTCTGGGAAATGTTGCTTTCAGCTTCCTGGCTTCAGTACAGGAAGACACCTTTGAAGGGACTGGAGTGTTGTGAGTACCAGTTATATATATGCAGCACATCTGCCTGGGGAGCCACAGGTGGAAGTGGATGGCAGTCTTATCTCTCCTTTTCTGAAGGACGGCAGCATATGGCAGAACAGAAGTAGATGCTGAGATTTTTAGGAAGTTTAACAAATGTTATTAAGTCATCAGAATAGTTACCTGTTTTACCACATTCAAAGTTGCTCTCTGGTCTGTTAGAGATTCCTCGCAGGATGGTGTTAAGGAGAGATTGTACATCAGTCACAGCATCGGGGATGAATATTGGCTTTCTACAGCTTAACTCTTAACTATTTACAGTCGGTCCATATGGCAGGTGAGATTTTCCAAAGACGGCCTCAACAGTGTCTCTCATCAACGTGCTCTTCCTACAAAATGACTCTGATACTCTTCTGATTGAGAAATGAGGTTTATTTTCTCTCCCCTCAAATTTGCAACTCTGTTGACCAATAGCGAATAAGATATCAAAGGCTAAATCATAACTCAGCTTATGTCCCTTATTGGCTGGAACACTAGATCTGGAAGACATCTGCTGCCATGGAAGCTGGCCGACTATCCCAAGGCTGCCATGCTGTGAGGAAGCCCAAACTAGCTGACCACACGGAGAGGCCTGAGATGACAAGAAGAGGAGAAGACGCCTGGCCAGACCTCCGGCTCCTCCTGTCCCCACCGCTCCAGCCACCGTCTGCCTGTAGGGGACCTGAGCCCAGACTGTGCCCCAGAGTCCAGACTGTGCCCCAGAGTCCAGACTGTGCCCCAGAGCTCTTGTTGAGTCCTGACTCCCTGCCGTTGTTTAGGCACTACATTTGGGGTGATTTCTCACACAGTAATAAATAACTGGAAAATTCGTCCACAAGGTCAAATGCAGAAAAAACGTCAACTAAAACCACTGTCCTGTGTTATTTCTATCAAATTTCTTCACCATCGGATAAGTTGCAGGATGGTTGTCAGTGGTAGAATAACCAAATCTAAGCCCACCTTCTCCTGTGGAAAATCGGCCCTGAGAACCTCTGTAAATGTAACCCGGAAGCAAACCGTCACACATGTGAGTTTGTCTGCTGGGGGAGAAAAGTGGAATTGGTAGCTTTGAGGAGGAGTTTCAGACTGTCAACCCAACATGTGAATAGGCAAGAATAACTTCTTTTCAAAGGAGAGCTGCCTCAATGTGGCAGGTAGAGGTGCTGCAAGCCTTCCTTTTGAGGGATGTCCTCAAATTGGAGACCCACCTAGGAGACAGAGAAAAAGTGATGAAACAGTACCTGGACTCACACACGTGATCTGGCCCCTGAAACACAGGGAACCATGCTGGCCGTCCGTCTTCCCAGCAGGCTTTTCCTACCACTTCTTTTTCTGCACATGCCTCTTTCCCTGATATCTAAAGTTTGCTATTCCCGAAGTTCAAGTTCAAGGTCCCCTTGATAATAATACATATAATAACACATAAGTGATAGTACTTTATGTTTGTGAATTTTTTTTAGTTTTCAACAACATTCACATCTATTGTTTCACTTAAGCCACAGGCAAGACTAGCATTACTGTCTCTGGTTTAACAAACAAAAGAGTTAAATAAAACAAAAGAGTTAGCTGACATGTCCAAGATCACGGTGCTAAGCTGTATAAGAGGTTAGCTTGGAGGTGTTCTTGCGCACCCCAGGATGTCACTCAAGTAGCCTCTGCAGCAAAAACAATGTGAAGCTGGAGAGGACGAGTGATTTGTTCTGCCTGCCTACTGCCTTCAGTCACCAAAATATGGCCTATTGAAGCCAAGTTCATTGGAAGCCTGAAGTCTATTTTTTCTTATTACCTGACTGATGCTCTCTATTGGATACTGTATTTTGCAAGTAGAAACCTGCCTGTATGATAAGAAAGGTCAAGAACTGATCCCTTTTCAGGCTCCCATGACATCCCCCAAAAAGTTTGCCCTTTGAATTTTTTCATAACAGTCTTTGGCCTAAAATAGGATAGAAATGACATGTGGTGTTTCTTTTTCAAGATTTTTTGTTTTTGTTTTTGGTTTTGATTTTTTTTTAGATCCTCAAAGTGTGTTTCTTCATATTAAGATATTTTCCAGATGTAATTTTTTTGGCTCTCTGATCATTGCAAAATAGCTCCTTCCCCACCAAGGGAAGAAAATAGCCAAAGCAAGAAGAGGCCTAAGGGACTATATTTTAGCTCAAGGTGTTTTCATATGTGAATATACAGTTATCAAGCTAGAGGTACTGGAAAAAAATGAAGGAATGTGTAGTTTTTCATTTAAGTAACTAGTCTCACTATCTAACTGAGGGGAAATCGACCCAACTAGACCTGCACATAGACTCTACATTTGGCAAAAAGGACCTTCCCTGTGTCATCCTTTCACTGAATCACACGATTCTGAATGTAGGTCCAGAGGCAAGGCACTCCTGGGCAAAGGGGCGTCTGAAGCCATTGCAGTTTTTAAAAATAAGTGCAAATTCTGAATTACGATGTATGTACATGTTTGTCATATTACATGTTGACATAAAATTCCTCTTTCATGGTAAAATATCCAATCTAAATAAAAATTTTTAATACGATAATACTACTAATAATTATCATTTAATGGCATTTCCAATGTTCCAGGCACATGTGTTAATTCATTGAATCCTCATAATAACCCCAGATAATTATTATCTCCAATTTATAGGTGAGAGAACACAGGCCCAGCAAAATTAATAGGGTGAGAACTCAATTTTAAACCTGAGCTACCTGGCATCAGAATCCGAGCAATGGCTGTGGATGTAAATGCACAAAGACCCCAAATTCAGAGTTCCCACAGCAACTGCCAGTGAATAGCATGTTCACCAAGCCCGAATTCTCTCATATAACCCAGCTGGTTGCAGCCAGGTCACCTGGTTTAGCAACTCACTACTCAGACTGTCCATGCAGCTTTCAAGCTGAGGTTCTCAGTTGATATCAGGGCATTAATGAGGCTCTTCAGGACTCTATTATAATCACCGAGAAGCTTTTTTACATCATCCAGCTAGAAGGTTCATTATTCCTGCTAAGAAGCAGTGTGTCTGCAAAGGTGCCCTGTGGTGGCCTGTGGTGGGGAAATGAAATGGTCTCTTTCCTCTGAGGAAGCAGTGCATCCTGCCAAACGATGCCAAGGCTTCTCCTCCCTCACTGCTGTCCCTCACAATGTCCTAGAGATTTGAACAACCCCACAAAAGGGGAAGGGGGTGGAGAAAAAGCAAGCGAGAGAAGGAAAAGAATCATTGTTCCCTTTATAAGGACTACTATCTAATCCGTACTCAGATGTCGAGTATCCCTTGATCAATTTTGTCTTAATTACTGAATATAGAAAACAAGATCATTGTTAATTCATGTAGTCTTAGTTTATGAGGAGAATTATGCAGGACAATGACCTGCAGTTGAAGAAACAAGAACCCTGTTGGGTCTGGTTAATCCATGCATGCTTTACCTTTCTCTCTTTTGAGAATGATTGAAAGTGGTAACCAATGTGTCTGATATGCAGAATTGCATTGGTTTGTTGAACAGAAGTTTTTTTTTTTTTCTTGGATTTGCATCACAAATAGAGTTCTCAGATTTGGACTGACTAGGTTTGAATATAATGTCCAGAACAATTGCTTTGATTCACTGACTTAGCTCCTGTTCGATCTTTTCCAGAAGTGCCCATTTTTCAAATCAGTGCAAGAGAAATGATCTTCATGAGCCCTGTGTTAGCTTGACTATAATTTTGTTTATGGGAAAAACTCAGTGGGAATGATGGTTATTTCTTTTATCAAGATTTATGGGGGATTTATAGTAAGAGCAACTAGTTTCCACATTGTTCTTGAACCATTGTGATTCAGTGGCTTCCAAATATTAAGACAAGCAGCTGGAATGAATTACCAGGCAAAGCATGGACATTGGACATTGAAATATCTTCATGACTTTTATCAAACAATTGATAGCTGGTCAGGCTTCTTTGAACTCATATGTGGTAGTTGAAAGAAGAGTAAGACTTGGTAAAAAGTTTGTTAAAAAATTATATTCCATGACTTTGCAAAAGTTTGGGACAAGTTACAATAATGTTAAATTGAAAACGAAAATAAATATGAAAAGGAGGAACTGGAAAAAGTCAGTGTTCTAACTTTAAAGCATTGCGTTCATGCTACAATTGAGCAGCAAGTTTTGTTCTCAACTTCCCTTTTGCTGGACATTGTAGGTTATCACTTAAGTTATTGCTACCAGAAAGATGGACATACAAAGTACAGCATTTCCTCAGAGGAATCACCCTAGCAATAACTTAGAAATGTCTTATGTGGGAACTTACACAGAGGAAGTTAAATTGAGCTAACAAAGCATTGCAGTGAAGTTCAAAAGGCAAAACCTTGTGTCTTGAGCTTCGCTCTTGTTTCCTTATCCCTCCATCAAGTTCTAAGGATCCAAAAGGAGCCATCAAAGGAAATTTTATGAAGAGAAAAAGAAGCATGGATATTTGGCCCTCAGTTGCTCTTTTTTTGGAGAAAAAAAAATGATCGCTTTTTCTAAGCAAAGTTACATGCCATGATCAGATTTTGTCTTCGGACAGTGTCAGCAGGGGGAGCCTTGCCCCCACCCCTCACAGGGAGCCCAGCTTAGACAACTGGGTTATGACTTCCTAATTATCTTACCACCAGGCCAGAATTTATCACTTGAGATTTTAGGTTCCATCGAGAGCAACTTAATTAGCAAAATAGAGCAGAGCATAAAAACATTAAACTTTTGCTGTTTAATAAGGCCATTTCTCTTCTTATTCTTGACCTTGATGATGACGATGATAATAGGCATCAGTTTTACTGAGTACATATTTTGTGCCTGGCTGTGCTTCACAGACATGATGTCCCTTAATCCTCACAATTACTTTAAGATGTAAATGTTATGATTGTTGTGACCCCCTTTTACAGAAGAGGAAGCTGAGCAGGGGTCATTTTTCCAAAGAGGAGATTTACACCAATTGTTTGACTGCAGACCCATTTTCTAACTATACTCACACAACTTGATATGTCTGTGTGTGCACAGGTGTGTGTGGGCTTCTGGACTCTGCTGCTTCCTTGTTCTTGCTTGCTGCTTCTCTCTATCCCTTCCAAAGACACTGGCTGTGACAATCTCTAAGATTCTATGTAATTTAAGATCCTCTATTAAGTAGTGCTGTGACAGCATGAAATCGTTTCAGAAAATATGCGACATATACAAATGTAAAGTTTACGTGTACCCTCATTTACTAAGACAAATGCTCTCAGTTAAACCATTTCCCTAGACTCTGGAAGTAGTAACAGAAACATAACCGGTAATCAGATACGGCCCTTTCTTGCTGTAAATATTAATCGTGGCACACAGTGTAGTCCAGAGGGCAGCAGAAGGGTAGCAGCACAGTGACTAGCTGTGTCCAGCCGCCTGTCCACGCCGTTGCCCCTTTCTCATCACCCTGAAGACCCCAGACTGAACAGTTGGAGCGTGTCTGCTCTTGGGGCTGGTACACCCACACTGCCAACTTGGAAATAGTAGACCCATCCTGTTAAATGGTGTATCTGACAGAGAAAAATTCTATCCCTCCTGGGGATCAAAAGACATTCTTATGTGAATTCATGTCATTTTTGAAAGACATTGCCTAGCTCACATTTTGAATTCTGCTCATCCTATTTCCTTGTACTCAACACCCACATTCAATGTTCTCTGCACTTTCAATTCTGCAGTCTTGCAATGAGGTTTAAGAAACATACAGTATGAATGACATCCTCCAAAAATTAAAACGTTCAAAGCAACTGATTGTCTGGAGGGTGTCCATTGAAAAGCTGACAGGTCATACCATAGAAAATCAACTCTTAAAAATGCCTGCTTAGTGGGAAAACATCCTTGGACTCTGTACCATATATAGTACTCACTGTAGTTTTTAAATAGGAAAGTCAACTACTTTTCACCCCCTCTGCAGATTGTGTATAGTCTCTATAACTGAAGACTAGCTCAGTTCACTTTCACCTTTCAAGAGGGTTGAGGAATGCACAGTCCTTATAAATGAGTACCTAGGTCAATTATAAAACTCATGAAATCAACCTCCTTTAAAGCTTTTCTCCGCTGATAGATGTACCACCGGTAATCTCAATATAGACCTTATTAAACTGGACTTAGTGATTGATACAGCTTCATCACTGTTACAGTAAAAACGTGAATGCTTATTTACTATTCTAAGCACTTTGTGTTCGTTAATCTATTTAATTTTCACAGCAACCTGTGAGTTGGTCCTTTTATTATCCCATTTTACAGATGAGGTAACTGAGGTCTGGAGAGGTTAAACAACGTGTCCAGGCTACATCTCTAAAGTGGTGCAGGCAGGCTGAATTCTGCCATCTCAACAGCCCCGAGAGGGGAAGGCCTTGTCAGCACAGCATCGGAACAGTAGAGTAGGTGACCACGAGGGCCGATCCTGACATGTGGTTACTCTTAAGTCTTCCCAAGAGTGGAAAAGTTTTTCTTTTAAATTCTAAGATTCCCAGAACTATTCTTTTTGTTTGTTTGTTTGTTTGTTTGGCATTAAATAAGAGATACAATTTTATCCCATTTTTTGTGTTGGAATTGGAATCAGGCCACTAGAGAACGTGAATGCCTTACTTTTTTACATGCTGAAAGAATGGAAGGCAGATGTGATCAATGATTACTATATACTGTGTGTATAGAAAATATTTAAACCCTGGGAAGATTTTTTAAAATGCCTCTTCCCAGGCACCACCCCAGATCAATTAAATCGAAATCGCTCAGGATAAAACTAAGACAATGACATTTTTAAAAAGCTATCCAGGTAATTCTAGTATGCATCCAGGTTTGAGACTCTCTAAATTAGATGTTGTACTATATTAGGCTCTTTCTAGAGGTTTTTGATAGTTATGTCAATAGGAAGGTGCAGAGGCTGGGATGTAGGTTGAATATTTACTTTAGTGCAGTAGATATCTTCAAATGAACCCAATGACCCAGTTCCTAGCAGCAGGCATGACTTTCTGGATTTAACCACAAGAGAATAAAGTACAGGGCATTACCCCTGAACAGCAAAGATTACCCATTTAATTTTGTTGACTCTAAAATACTGTTATCATTATATTGTGTTATTAACCCATAATGAGACCTCATTGTAGGGAATGGTTATGGAATAAGAAAATAAAAAGCAGGGACATGATGTTGAGATAACCATCAGTTCTTCCTGAACCATCTGAGCACCCGATCGGTTCTGACTGATGATGTTTGTGGGGCCATAGGGCATTCTGAGAACTGCTGACCCTCTACTCCAGATTGACGGGAAGTCACATTACAAAACAGGCAAAGGAAGGAATTCTGCTTTCTCAGCCAAAGGAAAGTGAAGATAGGGAGAAGCAAGACTATATCTGGGAGGTAGAAACTCTCTGACTGTCATTCCAGCTCTACCAACGATCTTCTTAGAACAGTTGCCTGTAGATCAGTTTCCTAATCTGCACAACAGGAATCATGTTAAATGTCCTACCTAACAAGGTC
>NW_011889244.1:974584-1063730 GCF_000151845.1 Pteropus vampyrus
ACACCGTCGGGTACATTCCCCCAGAACCTAATGGGTTTTCTGTTTAGAATTTCCAGAGATGTGTCTCATTTCTAATGAAAACAAAAAATAAGAGCACAGTTGCCTGTAGATCAGTTTCCTAATCTGCACAACAGGAATCATGTTAAATGTCCTACCTAACAAGGTCACTATCTGGATATAGAGTAAATGTCAGTGTATTTGGAACATAGGAATCTGCAAACATGAAATGTATTACTCTCACCAATAAAGTTGTTTCTTTGAGACCTCTGAGCGAACTAGAGAGACAAGCAGCTGTGTAGCTACCACTATTTATTTTGATTTCCAAAGGGTCACCTATTCTAAATTCTTCTAAATTGAGCACCGGGTACTAAATTCTTTGGAAGCTCCATATGGTGGAGAAGGCTAGAACGCCTAACTTTCTTACACTGGGATTATGTCATCTTTTCATTTTTGCATGGGCTAATGTTGCCTAGCTCAACGCTGCCAGTTTGCTCAAGGTATGCATTTGTTTCTACGAGTCCTGGCAGCCGTAGACCTCTCTGTCCCCTTGTCTATGATGAAAGTCTCAAAATATTCTCACAAGCGTCTTCCTACAAGTCAGAGGAAGAGGCAAAATCGGAGGCTCCCTGATCAAAGCCAATGTGGTCAAAATATAGGCTTCTTGTTTGCCTTGAAGTGGGACAGGGTAGACCCACCAAACGAAAAGGCCAAACAAAACCTCCTCCTCCTAGACAAAATAGACAAATTTCTCTTCTCGGTGACCTCATCTTTATCTGCGCCGAGATCTGAAGAGACTTAGTGTATTGCATTTGTCCTGCATTCTCCATTCTAACATTCAGTGTGTTTTAAAGTGCTCCACAAAGGAGGAAAGGTTAAGAATTACTGTCCCCAAGATTACATTTGCCTGCTTTATGCTAGATGAGTATCCCGACTCCCATAGGCTATTTGGTATTGCCTTCTTTGATCAGCACTGGGCTAGCAGGCATCCAATAAATTATTAAACTATTCAGAGATACACATAAATAGAGCAAATATTTGCCACACTTGCTTTTTATATTCCTTTTGTTATTGTCGTTGAAGCATTTTGAGGCAAATCTAAACCTTACGTCATTTCAATCCTACACGCTTCAGTATGCATGTCTAAAGTATAGACATTTTCTTACATAATCCTAATTCCATTTCATACCTAACAAAATGAGCAATATATCCTTAGTATCATCTAATATCTAGTCCGTATTAAAATGTCCCAAGTGTCTCAAACATGACTCTTTTGTCAGTTGGTTTGTCATCATAATCAAAACAGGGTCCACACATTGCATCTGGTTGGTACGTCTCTTGAATCTCATCTTGTCCTTCGCCTCCCTTTTTTGCCGTGAATAAATTATTGATCAGTAAGGAGTCTGAGGCCCTGTGGAGATCTGTTCAAAGAAGATCTGTTGTGACCTGCTTTATTTCTCCCAGGCTTGTCCAAAGAATCATAGGCTCTCACTGTATTGTTTCTAACTTCGCCCAGGCTGATGGAATGGGGTGGTTAGAGACAGTGGGTAAAAACCCTAGAAAGTGAATGATAACCCACTTTCTCATCAGTGAACCAGAGAAAAAAATTAAAAGACAAGGGCCAGAAGAAGGCCAAGCATTGCAGAGTAAGATTTGAGTCTCATAAAGCAAAAAGTAGCCCTTCAAACAATTCTGGTGTGACCCAGAATTCTGAATGTAAATTCTGAGTAATCATAGGGAATGGCCTAGGAGAAAACAGGGTTTAAAGCTTGTGAGAGGGAGGTGATTGAGGGTGAGTTAGGGGACACAGGTAGTCCTGGGAAAAACCTTCCCAACCCCTCATTTTCCTACTCTATAAAAATGGATCTGGCTCCCCACAGTAAATTGGCTAAGGACAGTGAATGGAGGAAAGGGTCATAGATACAGCTAAGAGTGGAAGTTAATTTACTACCCTGAGTGTACCATAAAAAAGAACATAATTCTGCTTGGTTAATAATCCAGGTATTTGCACATAGCTATACATAACTACTTTGCATTCTGATTGTAAATTATTTGCTTTTGGCAACCAAAAATAACTCAGCAGATGTTATTCATATGGCCACCTTCTTGGTATGCAGCAGCAAAGACCAGTAATGAAACAACTACCCCTATTATAGCAATTTAATTTGCTAAAATTACCACGCAGAGAACATGTGTACAGGCCTCTGGGAAGCCATTCAACTTTGTAACTGCTGGCATTTGATGGCACTTGCATACACAGCCTCACTCTGTTAGAATCCTAGAATAATTTTTTGACACTGGGTTCTTCTGAAACAAATCTGTTTGTTATAGTTTTCTTCCTCGTTTTTCTTTTTATCAGCTATACTTTGTTTAGTAATAATTCATATGACTTCATACAAAATGCCACAGATTTGGTAAGAAAAAGGTGAAATTATCAGAAAAATTCGCTGCAAGGCAGAAAGAATTAAACACAACACATAAATTTCTCTCCATCAGTAAGTAATGACTAATGACTAGAAAGTGCCAACATTCAGCTAGCTCATCTCTTCAGCAAAAACATCTATTTGTATGTTGCTTTAAAAATATAACATACCTTACCAAACGTTTCTACACTTTTATCACACTGTAGTACAAACACAGCAGGTCACTGATTCATGTAACAGATTCACTCCAACACGAATATCCCTTTATCAGCAATTAATTTTCATAATAAGTGTGTGTTATGAGAAATCGTTCTATAAAATTCGAGTTGCATAAGTGAATCATTCCGATACCTAACAATAAGCAATTGAAGTCAATCTGGACACGACATCATTTACAGACCTAAAAACTGTATGACGCAGGCTGTAATCAAGAGAACGAAATACATAAGGTCGTGAAAGAAGGTCTCGTTCACAATGCAACCACAGGATAGACACTGAATAATAATTCGTATCTTCCCACATGAATTATTTAAGTTTTTCTCCCTTGGATGAGCCCTCACTACTTTTTTTTTTTTTTTTTGGTAGAAAAAAGCAAGTTAGGGAGCTCTAGGGACCAGAGCAGAGGAGGCCAGGTGTTCAAACTGCATCTCTTTATGAGCACCAGGCCCCTTTTAAAGTCCCTCGGAGCAGCACTTCATACCCTTGTGTATTATTTTCAAGTCTATAATAAGATGCCTGAATGCTAAACATTTGAAATGCTGCTTTTAAAAGTGTTGCCATAACAGCAGGAATAAAATGACGATTGTAACTCGAGTTTGAAAAGACTGCATTAGTTTTAAGTCCATTGTGTTACCTTTGTGTTGCAGGGGCTTAACTGTAACCTCTCAGCTCAAACGAAGGCCATGATCATGTGACCATAATCAAACCCATATTTTTAGCTATGTTCGTTATCACATAATTGTCAGTCAGTCCTCCATCAATTCAATTTATTTGTTTGGATGGGCAGAAATAAATTGACCATATGAAATATGTACTAGTTTGAATATGTAGGCCATATTGGAAAAGCTTTGAGATAACTTCTTATCCTTTCTCTGAGCTGAAATGCACTATGCAGCTTTATTTATGAGGCTCAGTTCCATGTTCTACCTGACTCTCATGCCCATTCATGAATGCCAGTGTCAGTCACATGTGCTAGGCAAGGGAACAAGTACATGGTGCGTCGTTATACTCCCAGCACACCGTCGGGTACATTCCCCCAGAACCTAATGGGTTTTCTGTTTAGAATTTCCAGAGATGTGTCTCATTTCTAATGAAAACAAAAAATAAGAGCTTATAAAAATGGTAATTTCGATAAAATCAAATAGCAGTAGAAGATGTCAGTATCATTTTGATGCTAGTTTGAAATAAAGAGCAACAATCACCATTAGCTAGAAATGAGTCACCAAGCTCTAGGGGTAAACAGGCTGCATGCAGGAATGTCTGAGGGGTTGGTAACGCTAGGCACGGGGCTATTTTCTTCTATAACGGAGGGTTGTTTTTTAATCTGGTGATCAAAAAATGAAGGTTTATAGTGGGTGTATTTTTCTCTCAGCAGCATCAGCCAATCTGTCTATGAGGACCCTGTTCCCAAGAGATTTTTCTCTTTTTATTTCATGGGTTTTGCAGGGTTTAAAAAATATATGTAAATTTGCTTATTATTGCTAATAGCATCAACCTTCATTGAAGTGCAAAATGTTTTTTCCTTCAAACCAGGAAACAGTTGGTCTTGTTTTTGATACACTTCATTTTACACTAAATGAAGGTCTATGAGTATTCTAGACTTCGCATTTTAAAATGAATATGACGTTAGTCAAAATCCACTCAACCTCTCATGAGATTTAGCAAGTTTTATGTCCTGAATCATCCCTCTTCTAATTATCGTGAGGCCAGCTGCTACTCCCTGTATTTATTTAATCCACCAGAATGGAAGAAAAAACAGAGTTTTCATTTCCCCAGGCTGAAATGGTGTCAATTATCTAGAAGCTCCTACAACTGACTGTCCCAGTGAGTAGACGTGCTATTAACATTTTTTTCTTTACTCCTCAAATGATTCAGCCAGACCCTTAAAATAACTTCACCATGCTCTGCTGCCATTGTTTGGAGGGAGAATAAAAGAGAGAGAAAGAGGAGAGCAGATTTCTTTATTTGTATGTCTCTTCACCTGTGTATGTGTGTGTGGTTTGTAATTAGTGTATTCCATTTGATTGACGAAAGTCAGATACAGCTTCAAAGTGGAGTTCTAGTTAATAGGAAAGACTATTACCCCACACTAAGGCCTTTCCATATGTTACCTCATTTTCTCTTATAACAGGAGACTTAGGTATTCAAATCCTCATTTTATTGACAGGAAAAATTGGAGCTTAGGCAAGACTGACTGGTGACTTGGGTGCTTCAGAACCAATGCTTCCCTATCCTATGGGGTACTAAGAATCAGAGACATTGGTACAGACAGGTGGTGCCTACCCTCAAGAAGTTGGTAGCTTGATTAAAGAGATGAGAAGTTCAGGAAAATAATTGTAAAACAAGTGACTCCCCACCAGAAATGCAAAATTTAATTCCCACCAGAAATGCAAAATTTTCTAGTCCAAAAGACAAGACCCCTCTGCTGAGCTGCTCAGAAAATACTTCAAGAAACAGTTGGCGTCTGCTCCCCGCTTCTCCTCCCGCTCCCTGCTTCCTTCTTCGGGTCCAGCCTGGGTCCTGCCTCCGCTGCCGCCACTTTCCCTGGTCCACTGGGGCCTTGCCAGCCATCCTCCCCGCAGCATGGCACCATCGGGGCAGCATTTGGGGGAAGCGAGATCTTGAGGAATGGAGGGTGCCCTATAGCCTCGGTCATGGATGTGAGCAAGATGACTGGCAGCATCAAGTGACTGTAAAGGAAAAACACCAGAACGTTCGTGCTGGGCACCCATCATGAGAAAGGGGCGCAGACCTCTCGGACAGTTGCCAACCGGCTGCCCCTCTGCAGCAATGCTGTGCTCTGCTGGAAGTTCTGCCGCCTGTTCCACAAACTCCTGGAGATGGACGTCCAAATGTCCTGAAAGACTCTCTGAAATACAAAAACGGGTTGAGTGACATGAGCTGGATGTGGGGCCACCTGAGGGATGTGGACAGCTTCCAGCATTTACCTCGAACTGCTGAGAAAAAAGATGGAATACCACACCAAAAATCCCGGGTTCCCTGGCAACCTTCAGATGAGTGACAGGCAGCTGGATGAGGCTGGTGAGAGTGACATTAACAACTTCTTCCATTCTAACAGTGGCAATGTTCGACTACCTGAAGTGTGAACTTAACCTCTTCCAAATTGTTCTACTCTCTGGACATGTCCCGGTCCGTGTCAGTGACGACACCTGGGCAGTGCCACCTTGCCCCACTGACCCAGGTCATATTGGACTGCAGACACCTCTGTGATTACATTATCAAGCTTCTCTTCAAACTCCATTCATGAGAGTACACTGGCCAGATTCCTGAGCTTGTGGCCAGAAGGAGGACCTCAGCCTCAAGCTGTCCATGGAGAAACATAGCTCCTCAGTGTCCTGGGCTTTCGGCCTCTGTTACAAAAGGCCCTGGAGCCCCCCAGCTGTCTCAACAAGTGCAAGGACAAGCTTTGGTGCCCAGGGAGGTGCCTGGCTTGCCTTGGTGGTGTCCCAAAATGGCGTCTCCCTCCACCTCTAGCTTCGCCTCATCTCCATCCATATATGGCATGTATTCTAGGAACTGCACAAATGATGACAGACCTGGCCTAGACTCACAGCAGCAAAGGCGATGGTTTCCAAAGTGTTCAGTCTTTTTGTACAAATGGAATTTTGTGGACAAGTATAAGCTATAAAACAACTGTTCAAATAAATGGAGGGCCATCCCTGCCCTAGCCACAGATCTCTGGGATGCTTTGCGAATCTATTTTGGAAACTACTGGTCCTGCAGAAGTTCTTATGCTTTCATGCGCTTCTTGTTTAACACCACATGTATGAGTCTTGCTCCCACAGGTCTGCATTAGTTGGTCTGGTGAGTTCAGTGTCTGCATTGTTAAACCATATCCCAGATGAATTTGGTGTGGACGGTTCCTTGGCCACACTCCAAGGTGGCCACTATGAAGGATATAGACGTGCAGAGGGTGTGGATGATGGAAAACCAATAAAAGTCTTTATTTTATAATTCTCGGACAAGTGACACTCTGGAATCATGGTCACTGACAAGGAGTGGATCTGGTTACTTAGGACAAGAAAGGCAGCATCACTGATGAATCCAGGAGGGTTTGGCGGAAGGTTGGAACTCGATGTTCAGGGGTTAAAAGGGCTTTGGAGCAGGCGCGCATCCCTGAAGGGAGCAGAGATCGGGCTACATTCCGAGAGAAGAAGGCATTTGGTTACTTTGAAGCTCTGAATACAGATGAGCTTGTAATTATTTCTAAGATGCTGTGGAACTCAATTCCTAATGAGAACATCCTCATTTCCTTCCTATAAAGTGATGAGTTATGAGAACAGATAGGTAATTAAGTATTTGGGTTTAAAGGCCTTCTTTAAAGACAGAGCAATACATGAGACCCTCACTGATTCCTCTGGGAAAGAGAACTCTGCAGCTTGGGGAAAGGGTAGGAGGGACACTCTACACTTTTCTAAAAATCAGTGTTTTATTTTAGAATCATTTAGGTCTACAGAAAAGTTGCAGACAGTTGAGAGTTCCCACATACTCCCAACCCAGTTTCCCCTATTGTTAAGGTCTTACATTAATATAACTAATGAGCCAGTACTGATATATTATTATTAACTAAAGTCTATACTTCATTCAGGTTTCCATAGTTTTTACCTAATGTCCTTTCTTTGCCCCAGAATCCCATCCAGGGTACCACATTGCATTCAGTCATGTCTCCTTAGGCTCCTCTTTCTTTGTTTTTGATCACCTGGACAGTTTTGAGGAGTCCTGGTCTGATATCTTGTAGAATGTCCCTCACTTTGAGTCGGTCCAATGCTTTTCTCATGACTGGACTGGGGTTAAGAGTTCTTGGGAAAAATATCACTGAAGTAAAGTGCCATTGTCACCTACTGTACACTTTTGACATTTTGAATTATCATTTTATATGTGTACTACTTCTGTATACCAAAGGATATGTCACCTATTCAAAAATTACTGATTTAAATTTAAAATTTTTTTAAAAAAGAAAAAGAAACAGTTGGCTTTTGCAGCAAATGATAGTAAGGGATTAAACCCATTGTATAAAATAAGAATCTATGAGTCCACCTGACAATCCTGACAATAAAGAAATAAACAAAAAAATAAAAGGATTGAGAAAAGCTTTCTTAAAATAGAAAAAAATGATTGTTTTCAAAGAGTAGCATTTTGCCACCATCAAAGTAATAATCGATTTGGGCAAGAATCATCAACAGATGCTAAAACTCCTGGATTAAAGAAACAAGATATTTGCATAGCTTCAAAGTACTTTCTTACCAACCACATATCAATTAGAAAGGCAAAAATGGTAACTTTCCAAGGGAGAAACTGGCCAACAGCACCTTAACCAAGTGAGGAAAGTTAACATCACCAGTGATGTAACCAAGTGACTGCTTGTGTCTTCCGATGCAATGCCTTGAAAAGGACAATAATGGCACTTATGCGACGTCACTGCCAAAAATGCATGGCATGAATCTCATTACGAGACAGCATCAGACAAACCTAGACCAAGGATCACTCTATAAAATAGCTGATCTGTACTCTATAAAAATGTCGTGCTGTGAAAGGCCAAGGAACCGTTGCAGATAAATGAGACTAAAGACGTGTGGCAGGAGCTCCTAGAATGGGGCAGAGAGACAATATACAGAACATGACTGAGACAACTGATGAAATTTGAATAAGGTCTGTGCATGAGAAAATAGTATTGATGTTAAATTTCCCAATAGTGGTAATTGTATTGAGGTTATGTAGATGAATACCCATGTACTTAGGAAATACACATTGATGAGTTTAAGAGTAAATTTGCATCATATTTGCAAATTGCTCAAAGAGGAAGAGCAAATATGTATACATAAGTGATTATGCAAATTGCTTTCAGATGATTCAGAAAATAATATGCATACTATTAAATAATAAGGGAAGATGACAAAGTAAAATGTGACAAATGTCAACAAACGGTGAACCTGGGTCAAGGATAAATGAGAGCTTTTTATACTTTCTTGCAACTTTTTTGTAAGCTTCAAATTATTTCAAAATCAAGTATTTTTTTTTTAAATCGACTTTTGAACTGGGTTCTCAAAGTACCTATGTTTTAGTCCTTATCAGTGTTTAAAGGAGTTCAGATTTTTAATTATCTAAAAATTGCTATCTTTAAAAAGATGCAAGTTTCCCACTTCTCTCAATTTGACCTGTTCAGATCACACCCATTCTTCTGGATGTAGCCAATTTTTTCTTCTTCTTTAAAACTTTCTGGCTTCTCCTGTCTCATTTTTCTTCTCTTTTTAGAGAATTCTATTATTCTAAATTATTATTCAAAGCTAACTTACAGCATGCCAAGCATTGTGTGTATTATCTCATTTGCACCTCACAAAAATCCTCTGCAGTAAAATGAGGAGATGGGTATTCAGAGAAGTTAAGTAACGTGCATAAGTTCAAACAGCTGTAGATGATGGAACCCAAATGGAGCCTAGATTTGTCTGACTCGAGAGTCCACATTCCTGTCTTCTCTGCTGCTTTCCTTGGAGCACTGAGAAATAGGTACCACTTAAAATGTCTCTCTATTATTTCTGACATCACAAATTGTCTCCCATCTGCTTAGGTACAGTCATATCATCTTCGTTAATGAAATTATTACAACTGTTTAAAGCAGGGATTAGTCTTTGGTTCCCTTTGGATCTTGGACTGCATGTAGCATCCTGCTAATGTCAAGCATATAATATATACCTAATAATTATGTATTGATTGGTGGAGTCTTAGGAAGTGTGGAAAGAGAACCATCTATATCAGTCTCCAGAGATCTGAAAATGAGTTCCTTCCTTTACTTCTAAGTTAGTTGAACCTAAATCTTCATTACTACAATCTTTGTGTTTCTCAAGCACTTGACCTTTTGTAAAGCATTTCTTTATTTCATGTATGTTTTTCAGCAGAAGTCCTGCCATCCATGGGGTTGATGGGAAGTCAGGTTAGAAAATGTCCAAGTGGCCTTGTGATGGTAGGGTTGAATAATGATTTGATCTCAGTTGAACCTTACAATGTGTGTCTGTTAAAATGGGGAGGAAATGCTACTCTCATTCTACAGATACCAAGTGGAGGTTCAGCAAGTTTAGTATTTGCCCAAAAGGCCATCTTGGTTCTTCTATTTCCTTGAGAGGAGCAAGGCTGTATTGAGTTGTACTATAAATTTTTTCATCCATGCACATTACTTGTCTTTGTCAATCAGTGTTAGGTATCATGTGTGCATTTATCATTTGGTTAGCAAACGATGTTGACAACTGAAAAGCAAATATTAGCATTGCCTTGACTTATTTTAAAGCAGTACATAAAAAAAATAGCCAATGACTTGAGTACATCTACTTTTTTTTAAAGATTAGTCAACTGTTCTGTAATAGGTACCTTGCAACCATATAATAAGCAGACACCTATTTTTAGGATTCATCTTAAATGGTCATGTAGCCTAGCAGGCTATTTACATCTGGCCCACATGTCTCTATCAGACAACTGAATTATACTTCTCCTATTGACCAAGTTGTGGGGAGCATAAACAGGATGGCACTGTCAGGAGAGGACAGTGAAGGAACACAAACGAGGCTGGAAGAAATGACTCAGAAAGCGAAGCAGGGCTGGCGTCCTGCATCTCACGTGGCCTCACTGGGGGAAAGGATCAAGTCACAAAAGCATTTAACTCTCAGGTGGTTGCTTACTGATTCAGCTTTTCCTTTTCAAGTCCCAATTTCTTGGCACTCACTCTTGCAGAAGGAATGATGACTCTTTCTAGAAATTGATAGTGATTTTAATAGCTTTATTGGTGTAAAATTCACCTACCATAAAATGTGCTAATCTTAAGTGTACAGTTTTAGTTTTAGTAAATGTATACAGCTGTGCAATCATTATTGCAAAGTTTTAGAACACTTCTAACACACACTCCACCAAAAAAAGGGGGTTCTGTCATGCTCCTCTGCCAGCTCTTATCCTTGGCATCAGAAGCACTTGAATTGATTATAGAATTTTTTATTTTTGCCAGCACGTCACCCCAGCAGCCTGCCAGTTTACCTACTGGTCATTGCCTTATCTCACACGGTTGGTCTCAGTCTAACTTGTGGGAGTAGCATAGCTTTGTAACTATGGCAACTATTGGTTTTTAAGTCGACATTCTCCCCTCATGAGAAAAGCTTTAGCAAGAACTAAGATATCCTTACTATCTTTATTCAAAAATCACAGATGTCTCTTATATTTTTTATCATTGACAGGGATCGTCCAGAATTCCTTATTTTTCTTAGAGGATTTGGTTAAGTAAAAAGAGGAAAACACCATAAAAACCTTACTCTACAGGAGTTAGGGCAATGATGTCCAGCTATTGTGTTGTTTTTAAATTCATGGTGTTTGATGTCCTGCAACTCAAGTCTGTACACATGCGGATATGCTCCCTCGTTGCCTAAAGAGAAACCTTCGTACCATCCTCTCAGTGGTTCACCTTGCCTTTGGCCACATCTTAACATCAGAAATCGAAAGCATATCTGATGTGGGCTGGTTGGATTTTCTTTTATTATCCAGAGGAGCACATGGAATCTGGGAGAGACCTAAATACCCTTTTAAAAATAGCTTAAGAAAAAAGCTAATTTATAAACCCCTCAGCATAGCTCTAAAAAAAGAATCTAATGGAAAAAGCAGGATACAAAATTTAGCATGCAACATGCTCAAAATTATCATGTTTTAAATGGGAAGGAAAGAATTGAAGACAGTGATATGTACCAAAATTATCGTGGTGGTGTCTTTGGGTGACAGAAACAGTATGGTTCTTCTCTTCCCCTCCCTGCCCTGCCTTCTTTCTACTTTTCTGTAATTTCCTAATACAGAAGAATGCTTTTATGCTTGGATAAACTAAAAATAATCTAATGATTCCGATTTCAGGGTACTTAGCTCTAACAATCAGTACTGGCATTCCTTCTAGCTGACTAGATGGTTTGTCCAGTTACTTTCTAGGTTAATTGATGCCTCCAGCACTTACACTCTGCACCAGTCAGTTTGAAGATTCGTGCCTGACAGGTGTTGAAGGAGGTCGGCCTGTCACTGGGCCCTTTTCTTAGCACACCTAACCTTATGGGTCCCCTATAGGAGTTGTTCAAATTTGGGGAGACAGGCTTGATCACTCAGGCTAAGCCAACTCACAGGAAAGCATAAGCCAGGATACCAGTTTGTATAATATATAACGGGAAATAGAACTGTCACCTAGACGGAACTTTCCAAACATTTTTCTTCCACTTTTACTACCTGTACAGGCAGCATTTCCATGGGCTGCACTTTATGGCCTGCTGCCTGTGTCTACTCTGTGACAATGACTTTTATCACCCATCCTGCCAGTAACCCTCCGAGGTTGACTTCTACTACTCATTCATTTATTCTTAAGTCATCTTATTGCTAGATTCTCCAGGTAGCTGGCTGCTTCCCCCTCTGAATTGCACTCATGTTGCACCTTTTATTTCTGGTCCAAACAGTGCATGAGATCCGGTGGGTAAAAGGGGAGCTCTGGATCCCTCGATCTCATGTTATCAGCCCCATCTCCAGACTCTGCTCTCCAGGCTCGGGGCTCTTCTCCAAAACCTGCCTATTGTTTTGAAGAGCTACCTTCTCATTTAAACAGAATCAAGAGCTTCAGGTCAGGTCCTGTGTTACCATGTTATACAGAATATGTAAAATTCTATGCTTGTTCTAATTTCAAAAGACCCTGGCACATGTTTAGTTGCATCCTAGCACTGCAGAGCAGGGAAGAAAGCAGCGGTTTTCACTATAGGAAGAAGAATCAAGAAGAAAAACAACTGTGGCTTTCTCGCTTCTGTACGAAGAGGCTCAGCTCCGAAACAGTTTGTTCATCTCTTAGTCAAGGTGCTTGGGACTTTCCCAGAAAGATTCCCTTCTTCCCATGGGTCGTGAGAGTGGCTGGGTGGGGTGGATGCCTGGTGGGATAGCCGGGGCCTCCTGGGACAAGGCAAAGTGAGGAACAAACCAGAGCAGCTCCACCGTTTGCTTAAGACTGAAAACCTTTCTAGGACTTTATGCATAAAAACAAAGGTTAGTCTTGCTGGCCTTTTCAGAAAGACCAGGTAAGGAGTCAATCATTTGGAGACAGGAAACATTTTTCAGAGCCCCGGCAGTTTCAAGTAGCACATCCAAAGAAGAATTTGTTGTTTTATGTGGAATTTTTTGATTTGCAGATGCAGCATCTGGGGAGCCTTAGCAACATGTTGGGCACGGTGCATACTCCCGGGAGTACAGTCATCTCTCTAAAAGATTTTTTATCTCATTGTGTGTTCACCACCCAAAGTCAGGTCTCCTTCCGTCACCATACATTTGACCCCCTTTACCTTCTTCTGCCTCCCCCAACCCTCCTTTCCCTCTCACAACCACCATACTGTTGTCTGTGTCTGTGAGTTTTTGTTTGTCTTGTTCATTCATTTGTTGCTTTCAGTTTTATATCCCATATATGAGTGAAATCATATGGTTCTTGGCTTTTTCCATCTGACTTATTTCGCTTAGCATGATATTTTTTTAAATTAATTTTATTGGTTTGTAAAATTATATAGGTTTCAAGTGTGCAATTCAATAATACGTCATATGTATATTGCATTGTGTGTCCACCACCCAAAGTCAAATTTCCTTCTGTCATCATATATTTGACCCCCTTCACCCTTATCTACCTCTCCCTCTTTCCCTATGGTAACCACTAAACTATTGTCTGTGTCCATGAATGTCTATTTGTTTGTCTTATTAGTTTGTTGCTTTCAGTTTTATATTTCACATACAAGTAAAATCACATGGTTCTCAACCTTTCTATCTGACTTATTTTGCTTAACATGATAATCTCAAGATCCATCCAAGATCTTTCGTCTGAAGTTTTGCAGATGAAAATAAAGAAGTCAGTACAAAGCTCAGAACTCATAAGGACTTCAGAATTGTTCTGGTATAATCAGAGCTTATAAAACCCAATACATTATATCTTAGAAATCTTATTTCTCCTCTGCAAGACTTATAAAAACTTTATAAATACTGTGGTTACCCAACAGACTTATATGATCTTGTTTGTAAGCTCTCTCTCCTCCCCAGTCCCAATTCTGGACAACTCCATATGATTGCAATTTCAAAAAATAATTTTGCATCATACAAATAATACATAAATACATTTCTTTAGTAAAAATGAATACATTTTTACCACCACTCATTCCCATCTCTGCAGAGAGTCTGTCAGTGTATACTTTTATAACTTTTCTATTCATGGACCATGTGTGTGTGTGTATATATATATATATATATATATATATATATTTTTTTTTTTTTTTTTTTTTTTTTTAAACATGTTGACGTCGTACTCTGTTTTGTTTGTAGTTTGTCCTGGGGGTCTTTCTATATGGGCATATTATTTTTAACTGCTACACACTATTCTATCCCATGGTTATGTCATAATGTATTAGCCATTTCTGTAACAATTAATGTATCATTTCCACTTTCCCTATAATGTTGCCTGTCATGAACATCCCTCTGTATGCCTTTGTGAACTTGAGTTTAACTCTACAGGATATACCAAAGAGTAGCTGTGATGCCTTAAAGAATCAATAATCTTTTACATTTTAAATTGATATTGCCAAATTTTCCTGCAAACTTCGGGTACCACCTTACACGCCCTCTACCACCAGAGATACTGCAGTTCTACTGTAGTCCTTTCTTTATTTATTTGTTTATGTTTTTACTTTTATTAGCATTTTTTGATGCTAAATTTACTCCTGGGCCATAAGTTTTTGTTTCTTCAGTTTTCTTCTGGGATATCTTTTTCTTCTGTGCAACTTCCTCTTCTGGTTTAGGAACAATTTGCTCTTTTTCAGTAAGGATCATCTCAGTGTGGCAGGGAGAGCTCATGTAGGAGGGGTTAACCCACCCACGAGCTCTCTAAGTTCTGTGCCACATCTTGGGAGCTTGATTCACCTGGATGTGCTCAGCGACCAGAAGTGACCAGAGAATCTACATCTAAACCCTTAAGTTCAGCACTACTCTCTGCATTTTTAAGCATGTGCAGCAAAAATTCAGCATTCTTTTTAAGCCACCGACCCTGTGTCCAGCCCCATTGTTTGGCCTGGGCACACTGACCAACTCCACCGTTGTAATGACAGAATGGCACACATTGCTTCTGTAAAGTGACATCCTTCAGATACTTGGTGGATTTTCAGATATACATACTCTTGATGGCCTGGGCAGTTACACAAGTGTTCTTAAAGTGAGCACAAAGATTTGAACCTCTTGATTTGTGTGATTTCGTGAGGTTTTCTGGGTCAAGTAAATAGGGAACAGTTTTTGAAGGACATCTCAGGCCACTTACTTACGGGAAGAGGAGCTGTAGTCCTTTCTTTAGGTGAAAGCTTTTGGTCCCAAAGAGCATCTGCAATTAAAATGCAAATGAATCTGGTGGGGGTAACTGGTTCTAAGTCCTTAAAGCTTGAAAATGAGTATTGTGGCTTCCGTGGAGGTTTTGCTGGAAGATGAGTAAAGATCAGGTCTGTGGGGCTTCTAGGAAGCCAGGGAGCTGCCTGAAGACTTAGGGTGCCAAGAGGTGGGAGTGGAGTCCTCAAAAAGATGATCACAGAATGTTGCAAAAGAACTTGGAACTGGGGAAGGGCTGAGGAAGCTGGAGGACTAGCAGCAAAGTACTCCCCTCCCCCATTTCAGAGTTAGAGGTGGGGAGGTGTTTTATATGCTCTTGTCCCTGATACCTGAGCTCTACTCCATCCCAGCCTACTCCTTCCTTTCTCCAAGACCCTAACTTCCCATGGGGAGTGGGCTTGCACACTTGTTTTATGACTCTCTTTGGGCCCTGCGTCAGCCTTTAGGGCAGTTGACAGCAGGATAGAGATCTCAGCGTAAACCAGCTCTTCTCCAAATTCTTTCCTGACTGATAATCATCATTTCTAAGACCAAAAAGAAAACAGAACATTAAAAACGCTTACCCAGACACGTTCCTAGTGGTCATCCATTCAACGTGTAAATAATGAAAAGCTTCTGAGGTTTTACTCACCCCAAAGCATTTTACAATCTTAGAATCCAGGACTGACTTTTGTTTTGTTCTCAAGAAGCTTTCTTACCTATTACAGAAAAAGA
This sequence comes from Pteropus vampyrus, assembly GCF_000151845.1. Classification (NCBI taxonomy): domain Eukaryota; kingdom Metazoa; phylum Chordata; class Mammalia; order Chiroptera; family Pteropodidae; genus Pteropus; species Pteropus vampyrus. Next base: position 990,349 of record NW_011889244.1, read on the forward strand.
AGAAAAATTATTGCACAATCTGGCTCATGTGTTTTACTCTCTCGTGTTTGAATAATTTAACAAAACATTAAACTTTGTAAAAACAGGCTTATTTACGACAGAATAGGATATTTTAAAAGTTGGATTTGAGAAATTGTAGCAGATTATTTTAACTAAAGTTTAAAAGTGTCAACCAACTCAGCATCATTTTTTTTCTTTGCTGAGCATCAGAATCACCTGGAGATCTTTTAGAAATCCCAATAGCCAGGTCAAATTCCATAGTAATTAAATCAGAATGCCTGGGAGTGGGAGCTGGTCATCAGTACCCACTGATGGAGACGAAACTAGTGATCCAATGGATTAGAGGGGGGAAAAAAAACCTTTGAATTAAAAAAATATGTTTTCTAGAAATTCAAGACAATCATACAGTTAAAATATTTCAAATATTTTGTCTTTCCTGTGATCGAAGAGTTCCAATATGTAGTAGACCTATTGAACAATAACGTAGAAAGTGAGATACAATACTAATAAAATTTTCCAAATTGAGACTTTAATGTTGGGTTTTGGTTATATAATTATTGAGCACAGAAAGAATATGAACTATGGTGTTTTCTTGATATTACAAGTTTGCATGCGACACAAAGATAGCAAGGCACAAATATAAGTATTTTCCTTTAGTAAACAGCAGAGCATTTAGGAGAACCTCACTAAAGATTTAAGTGAATTGTGGTTATTTTTGAGGTTTGGGAGTGGGGAGAAGTAACCAGAGAGCCTTATTTGCAACTGCATTTTTATCTTGCCATTCCCACCCGCCCCCCACCCGCACTGGATAATAATTTTACTGCATGTACATACTTCTACTTTATTACCTTAAAACTTCTAGAGAATGCTCCAAAACTTAAGCTACCCTTCCTCCCCACACTCCTACCCTATCCACACTGGATGGGGTGGGATTCCTGTCCTACCCAGAGGAAAGAGCAAGCCTGTCGCCTATGGCCAGTGAGTCAGCACCTGTCCCCTACAAGAATGCATAGAAACCTCAGAGCTGCTTTCTTCTGGAGGGAGTGGGGAGGGAAGTGAGAAGGGAGGGAGGGGACTTAAAGCCCTGCAGCGGCATGGGGAAGGAGGCCACTTGTCCTCTCTGGGAAAGGACTCACTCGGACCTCCTCCCTTTGCAGAGCCACTTTGAATAGCTTTGAGTGGGGTCTAGTGAAGGTGGCTCTTCATCGCTTCCGGATGGACTACCAGAATTCTGCTGCTGTCGTTTCTCAGCTTTTCTTGCTGGCTGGGTCTTTAAAGGGCAATTGTTGATGCCCTTTGAACTCACCAACGTGCTGTCTGATCACTTTGGAAGTCTTCAATCTGGACTGTAGCTGCCTCCCCTTTCTCCTGCAAGCCCTCCCCTTCTCTGGACTGAGGTCACCTGCTAAGACAATGGTATGTGCTCTGACTCTTCCTAGGGCAGTCCCCTAGAGCAGGGGTTCCCAACCCCCCGGCCAAGGACTGGTACCAGTCCATGGCCTGTTAGGAACCGGGCCTCACAGCAGGAGGGGAGTGGTGGGCTAGCCAGCAAAACATACCTGTATTTGTAGCCACTCCCCAGCACTAGCATCACAGCCTCAGCTCCACCTCAGATCATCAGGCATTAGATTCTCATAGGAGCACCAGTCCCCAGTGCCAAAAAGATTGGGGACCACTACTCTAGGGGAAATAACCTGGGGCTTCTGTCCAGCTGAAGTTGTGTTTGATAGTGTATCTTGGTCAGTCGTGTTAAGTTTTTAGGGAAGAGAGCAAGTGACTGAACTGGGGTACGCTTTTTGCTGCATTTTCCTTTCTTGTCTCTTCTCTGGGGTTTTTAACCTAGATTCTCACTGCATTCGTGAGAGCTCTCTTCTTATTTTCCACTGCCACAATAGCGACATGATCTATCTTTCCAAGGATACATAAGGGCAGAAAAAGGGAGAAAAAGTTTAAGTAAGTTCATCTCTAAAGAAACCTCATGTTTTTATTTTTATGACTTCTAAGTGTAGAATTGTACCCTACGACCTGACTGTGTTTTCATTGCGATGCAGGACCTGGCTGAAACTTTGACTTGGCCTATTTCTTTGTTTTTGCTGTTGTTGAATGGAAGCAAATATTAAAAAGTTTTCATGCTTTTTCAAGGCATAGTCGAACCTTTTTTTTTAATCCCTGAAGGGGTCCTAACATGACTGATAATTGTGTGTAACTTATTTTTATTTATATCTCAGGAGGTAGGTATCTTTTCTTCTTCACCTGAGAGCTGAACCCTTTGGCTTAGGAAGAACGTGGCAGAAAGAAGCTTTACAAGCATCTAACGGCCTCATGACTCACCTCATCTGACCTCGTGCCACACTTTTTCTCATTGTTGACAAGCTTAGTGTGTTTTGTCTGAACCTGCCTATAATTTGCCATTATCTTGCCCCTGTCTTTCAGGACTACCAGCCCGACTCCCAGAAATCATGTTGGTAGGATCCCAGTCCTCCTCCCCGGGAGGGCCCAATGGCATCATTAGAAGCCAGTCATTCGCGGGGTTCAGCGGCCTTCAGGAGCGGCGATCCAGGCAAGTCGTGTGTGGGTCTTTCCTGGGATGCAGCTTGAGAAGGATGTGAGCCTTAACACTATAAAGAGGATCAGTGTGTGCAGGCGGCCTTGTCAACACACGCACATGTTATTTTAATCTCTTTGATGAAAAGGATGTAATATACCAAAATGAAGTTCTGTGGTTTCTTTTCTATCATTTAGAACTCCTCCTACAAAAAAGATGGCTGAAGACTTAGGATAAGCTACCAATATATGTGGATAGCTCTTCCTACCCCTACCCCCAATCCCCCACCTTTTTTTTTTTAGGTCTTTTGATAAGTATTGTCAAAGTGCCTCCACATATTAGAACCCATTTATCCTCTAACCAGCAACAACAGATTTGCTTTTTCCACACATTTATTGATAACCAAGCATTTTCTAAAAATCTTTTCTAGTATCTTGTCATCTCTAATAAGGTTAAATGTCCTTTCATAAGTTTTTTTCCTTTGTATCTATTTTGGGAATGACCAGTTAAGGCATGTCTGTTGCCTATTTCAGAGGTGGATATTTGCATTTTTTCTTAGAGAACGATAGAGGCTTTTTTTATATATCCTTTGCAACACCGTACATGCTTGTCCTTTTCTTACTTGTTTGAATTGCTACCTTTTTTTTTCTTTTTTCCTTTTGACCTCCTTCACCCATTTAGCCCACTGCCCACCCCCACCTCTGGCAGCCACCAGTCTGTTCTTCGTATCTATGAGTTTCTGAGGTTTTTTGTTTTGTTTAGATTCCCTGTATAAGAGATCACAGGTATTTGCCTTTCTCTGACTTATCTCACTTAGTATAATGCCCTCAAGGTTCATCCATGTTGTCACAAATGGCAAGATTTCATTCTGTTTATGGCTGAATCATGTTTCATTGTATATACACACCACAGTTTCTTTATCTATTCATCCATTGATGGACATTTAGGTTGCTTACATATCTTGGCTGGTTTAAACAATGCTGCAGTGAACATAGTGCCTAGATCTTCAAGTTACTGTTTTCATTTTTGAACAAATACCCAGAAGTGGGAATCCTGGCTCATATGGGAGTTCTCTTTTTAATTTTTTGAGGAATCGCCATACTATTTTCCATAATGGCTGTACCAATTTATATTCCCACCAACAGTGCACAAGGGTTTTCTTATTCTCCACATCCTTTCCAACACTTGTTACTCCTTGTCTTTAAGATAATGGCCATTCTAACAGGTGGGAGGTGGTTATCTCACTTTGGTTTTGGTTTGCATTTCCCTGACAATTAGTGATGTTGAGCACCTTTTTATATACCTGTTGGCCATCTCTGTGTTTTCTTTGAGAAAATGTCTACTGAGGTCCTCTACCCTTTTTTAATCAAATTGTTTGCTTTTTTGCTATTGAGTTGTATGAGCTCATTATGTATTATGGATATAAACTCCTTATCAGGTACATGATTTGCAAATATTTTCTCCCATTCAATAGGTTGCCTTTTTATTTCGTTGATGGTTTTTCTTTGCCGTGCAGAAGCTTTTTAGTTTGATGTAGTCCCACTTGTTTATTTTTGCTTTTGTTGCTTTTACTTTTGGTGTCAGATTCAAAAAAAATCATCGCCAAGACCTGTGTCAAGCAGTTTACCGCCTTTGTTTTCTTTTAGGAGTCTTATGGTTTCAGGTCTTATGTGCAAGTCTTTAATTTTGATTTAATCTTTGCATATGGTGTAAGATAGTAGCCAAGCTTTATTCTTTTGCAATCTTCATTCTTTAGTAACAGTTTTCCCAACGCCATTTACTGAAGAGACTATCCTTCCTCATTGTATATTCCTGGCGCCATTGTGGTAATTGACCACATCTGCGTAGATTTACTTCTGGGCTCTCAGTTCTGTTCCATTGAGCTATGTGTCTGTTTTTATGCCACTGCTATACTATTTTAATTGCAATAGCTTTGTAATACAGTTTGAAATTCCACCCCTTTTTGAAGCACGTTTTCATTGCATCCCGATTTGGGAGACTGCTTGGTATGAAGTTACGCAGTGTATAAAGTCTGCCTTTGCAGATTGACTCCCAGGGAGCAGATGTCATTCAGACATGGGAAAGTTAGTCTTGTAGTTTCCCTGGAATTTCTTCTCATCTAAAATAAGACTTAGAAGAACTAAGAAAGAAATCATAAGTAGTGAAATAGGTAACATGGGGTAAAGTTTGTCTTCAGTTTTTCTAACATTACAAAGGTCTTATGCTCTGAGGGGCCTAATGTGCTTTGACCTGCATTGTCCACTATGATGCACGTAGTGATAGCAGAAGAAAATAACTAATAATTAACCTGGAAGGTGCACAACACATACCCGACAACTCAGAGGTCATAGTTGATAGCTGAGTCAGAGAGTGGTTTGACCTCTTGGTCTCCTAGTCAGATCAGTAGTTTGGTATCATCAGGTATCACATCTCACCACTGCTGGCTGCCTTCTGCCAAACAGAGATGTTGAGTTTTATGTTATATCTACACATAATTTACAGCATTAAAAATAAAGCTTAAGAAAAAGCTGTCAGTCCAACTCTATGTGTTTTTCTTTACTTTAACAGTATAAGAAATTAGCCATTTGTCATGCTTATGGCCCGTTATCAAAAAAGTATTCATTTGCATATATTTTTAGTTGCTTTATATCCTTTTGCCTGCTCATTATTTCCACCTGGGAGAGTTTGTCCTTGACTTCAATGGCAAGATACGTTTTCACTCAGAGCGCACGTTACCTGAAGCACGTTACCTTCTTAGACTTGGGGAAGCCTCTGCCCAGCAAAACTTCCAGATTTCAGCAGTTTAATCTAATACCAAGAAACTAAATGTAGGATGGCTCAGATCTATTAATATACCTTTCCCAAAACACACAAATACAAACACAAGATGATTAAAAGGCATTTATTTTGTCCAATCTTTTTAGATGCCCTAGACTCAAAATTTCTGCTTTTCTTTTCTCTTTCCATAGATGTAACTCCTTCATTGAAAATTCCTCTGCTCTCAAGAAGCCACAGGCCAAACTGAAGAAAATGCACAATTTAGGACACAAAAACAACAGCCCTCCCAAAGAGCCTCAGCCTAACAGAGTGGAAGAGGTCTACAGGGCCTTGAAAAGTGGACTCAAGTAAGAATATCAAACTAACAATGCACTGAACATTCTTCTTTTCTAAAATGTTGGGGAGGTGGGATGGGTAAAAGAAATCTTATGAGATCGTTTCTAAATGTCTGTTTCTGTACTAGATATTTTATTCTTGCACCATCATCAAGGAAGCCTTAAAAAAGTCCAGAAAATGTGAAATGTGTTGGGTTTCTACTTGGTGTCTGCGACATTGCAGGAGACTTGAAATAGTAGTGTTTGTATGGAAACCTGTATGGCATTGCCTTCTGCTTAAACCATGGTGGGCAGGCAGGTCTATTTAAAAGACTGCTGAAGAAGGATTGTGAAACCTTCACAAGTATATTATAGGGACTGTTTACCCAGAATAAAACTTCCCCAATGTGTCATGACACATCTACAGTCGGTATTATATTAAACTAGACAGAGTTCTGTGGGCCTAGGCCCAGGGCAGACTCCATAGTCGTCTGGCCTTTCCTTCCCCACTGGTTCTTCTGTTCTGGGCTTCCAGCCTCATAGGTGTTCTCCTGTTTGACCAGCTGGATAGTGTCAGATACAATTGCTAAAGCTTTCAAAATGTTGAGAGATTGGGGAAATACAGCATCTCTTCTCCCCAACTCTGCCCTCCACAGAGCAAGGTTCGGACTCTTAATCCCCCTTCAGAAGGGCAACATCACCAGATTCCACTTGACAGAGTTAATGATTACACCTTGTCTTGTCTTTGCAGTGAATATCTGGAGGGTCACCAGACAGAGTTAGACAAGTTGACAGCTCAATTAAAAGATATGAAAAGAAACTCTCGCCTGGTAGGTACCATCCAATCATCAGAATGTTAACATGATTTTTTTTCTTTTTTTGGCTAAGTATCTTCTCCTACTAGATGGGGATGGGAATGAGGAAGAACCGTCAAGAAGAGCAGATCCAAGGGGTGAAGTACTATCTGCTTCCTGCTGTGTATTTTAATGCTTTATACTTAAAACATTTAAGTATTTTCTAAGCACGTTTATACAAATCAACTTTATAATCAGAAAAAACACACTCCTTATCACTCCCTCCCTTGAATAACAAAAGGAAATGAAAAGTTGGAATTTCCCTAGCATATTATGAGTACATAATTTGGAATCCAGAACTGTTATCTCTGATAGTTTAAAAATTAAAAGGTAGTGATATGGGAGAAGGAAGGGAAGCTCAAGAGGTAACTGTTAGGAGAAGCTGGCGAAGTCCTTGAGCCAGTTCAACTACACATTGTATTGTTTGAGGTGCTTGCAAATTTCTTCTATTCTAATGAATTGTGACAACTTGTCTGGTTAGGGAGGTGTTTCTAATTTATACACTATTTTAAATGATTTTGTTCAGTTCTAAATGATAACACACCTTAATGTTTCAGGGCATCAGAAAGCCCAGGGAGGGTCTACATATACCCAGGAGGTATAGCTTTCCATAGATAGATGGGCTAACATGCACATTGCTGTTCTTTTCAAAGCCTAGAGGTTACAACCTTCATAGAAGTTAAGGGTTTTACATTCGAACAATGTTAGAGTATAAAGGCCCCCCTCTACATGGAACTCCTGCCAAATGGCCTTCAAAGTTTTTGAATGCCCTTGAGCACTTCAATGGCAGCCAGTGTTGTTCCTTGGAGAATAATAGCAAGTGGTAGGAGAGGCTTCCACTAGGATCTAGCATATTCCACAAAAAGCCTTTCCTTGGGGGATGTGGGAATAGTGTACCAATTCTACTGTGGTACTGTGAGCACAATTCTACTGTGGAAATGAACTTGCTTTAAAAACATTTTGTGAAAAGCATATTACCACCCTCAAGGACTCTTCTTGAATACCAATTTTACATGTTTAAACAGGAAGGCAAGTAGTTTTTAACACACATATCATTGCTACATTTTATGGTTATACCAGTTATTTTTTAAAAATTAAAGAATGAACACGAATGTATATGTGCCTGCCCCTCAACGTATAAGAAAGGAGAGCTCGAAGCTATGAAAGACTTAGTGCTCCCAAGGGGCAGAGAGGACTCGGTGGAATTCCAGAGACATGGGGTATAAATAAATAGGGACTCTTAAAAGTACTTTTACTGGTATTTAAAATAACCGGGAGCTTTACATGTCAAAGGACCCAGCAGAACTTTACGAAACTGATCATTATTTCACTGACCATGCAGAAATACAGACTAAATTTCTCTGTTAATATCAGTAACAATTTTGAAGAACACATGTTTTAATCTAGATATTCCTTTTTTTTTATTTTAGGGTGTGCTGTATGACCTAGACAAGGTAAGTTATTGTTCTGCATTGGGATAATTACTACAAAATAATAATAAAGATACCCTGTGTCCTTGATCAGTGCCCCCCTCTTAGGTACAGTAAGATCCTAGAGAACTAATGATTTTTCTAATCTCAGGAAAGTTCAAGCTTTTATCTAATGAGTTTGATGAATAAGTACTATGATCTACAGATCCAATAACGTGTTTAAGGTCACTTTCGTAAAAATGCCACCTTGTTGTAAGGTTTCTCAGTGTACTGAGAAGTTTAAGAACTTTGCAAGTGCTTGGACATCCTTCCCTGTCTTCTCTCTAATTATTAACCGTCATATATCATCAAATCAAGACATCTTTGATTGGAAAACAAACCGTTCTTTTATGTGCCACTAAGAAAAACATGATTCCAATTAAACTATGACACAGTTCTTTAGTTCTTTCTTTTCACTTAAAATTTGTGTTTTATATTTAGTGACAAAACTCTTTTAGTCCTACTAAATGTAATTTTTTTCTTAGTTATATATGATGCTGTCTCTTTCCATGCCTTTCTCTATATACAATACCTTTAATGCTGAATCACAGTATAATCTGTTTGCAGGCATTTGAAAGGATAATTAAATTTAATGCATGTAATAATAATATTTATAACTCAAATGAAGAGATGACACATAAACAACTGTGATTATCTTTGAGCATGCACAGGCAGTAGCAATTGTAAAATGCACCTCAATTTCAGAGACACTAAAATGTGGAAGGAAAAAAGTTCATCTTCGAGCTGATGAAATATGTTATTATGAAGGAATTTACTTACACTCCAATATAATATTGTCCTGCCAGAAATCCAGTGCATCCCATTTGATAGGCCTCCTTTGATACAAAACATAAGGTTCCAATAACTAACTCAAGTTCATCTCTCAGAATACTTATTCAATATTTTTAAAAAATACTTTTCAAATCGATGCTAGAAATCTCTAAAATAGCAACAAAGATAGGAAGAGAAGGGAAATATTTAGCCTTTTCTGGTAGCATATTTTTGAGTATAAGATGATAAAGGTACTCTCACACATCTAGGTCAATTGAACTGTAAATGGCTGTACTTTTTCAAACTTCTTCTTTTAATTCCAGCAAATTAAAACGATTGAAAGATACATGAGACGCCTGGAGTTTCACATTAGTAAGGTAATGGAACTTCCTGTTGTCTTCGCCTCTGTTTTTCAGTTCTTTCTCACTGATTAATACATCTTTGGCTGGAGCATAGCATCTGGTCTATGGAGAATTTGTTATCGAATTGAGTTCTAAGCTGGTTAGCAATTAAGTCTTCCAACAGGCAGTAAAGATGCTGAATAAATGAGATTGGGGAGCCTAGTGATCTGGCACAGCTATGACTCTACTTCACTTCGATAACAGCGACTGAGAACTCCCCACACAGTAGTGCACGGCATGCCTGGTGGAGGGCCGACCATCTTGGGATGGTCTGGTGAGAGATAAGACTGAACCACACTGACCCTACAAAAAAATGTCATGCTTCCCTAACTTCACAGTCTGGTCCACAAGCAACATGGTACCCCATAAATGTCTCCACGAAGGCTTTTAAAGCACTTAAAGACAGCTGTCAGTACTTCCTTAAATCTTTCTCAAGTTCTTAATTCCTTCTCTTCTTCATGTGGCATAGCTTCCAGGTACCTTTTCATCTGCAGTGCCCCACTGGACATGCCCCAGTTTGTCAGGGTCCCTGACATCCAGCCTTGAGACCCACAGATAGCTCATGGATGGTCCAGCAAGCCTAGTGAGGAGCAAGACTATCACCCCTTATTTTGAACACAGGAGATACTGGTACAAGCTAGAAAAAGTTCCCCTTCGGGAGCAGCTAAATCACGCCAGTCACAATTCCTGTTCCCATTCACACCAATCAGCCTCTCTTCCAAGTGGAGAGACTGGAGGGTTTAGCAGATCTCTCCACTGGGAGTCAGAAGCCTTAGGTTCTAGTCCCAGCTCTGCCATGTATTTACTGGGCTATACCATCTACGTGGACCTTGGGTTTGCACTCTGTGAAGTGGGGCCGGAAGGTGAATATATTCAATCTCGATGATCCTTTCCTTTTAAAATTCTGTGATGATTTCGTATGTATATGCTACATTCCCATTTTGAAAGATACCTGTTACTTAGGCAAATCTGAAATTTCTCCTGTTTCTGCTAAACCCAATAAATAAAACAATGACATCCATTAGAAGGTATTTATGTGGCAGGCAAGCTTTGACAAGTTACTCTGTTTAGTTTGAAAAACAGCAAGAAAACAAAGTCAGTATTTATCCATCTGTGTTAATCATTGTTAGATATGGCAATCCCAGTGGTTATTAAAGGTTGTTAGCACTGTCTTTGCAGCACCATATATACACAATGCCTAACAAATTATATTTAATTGAATGAATCAGTTAATTTATTTGATGAGAGCCACTGCTGACTTTTAGGTAACCCAGATGCTTGCCTAAAGATGGGCCAGTGTCTGCTCAGATATATGCATAGTTATCCTTTATCCTAAAGTTTAACTCCATTGGCTAAGATAGGTTAATATTTAATGAAAATAAAGATTAAACTTTTCTTTAAATGCAAAGCAATATACGAAGTCTTTAGGGCTAAAGCAGTGGTGGAGAGAACAGTTTCCTTGTTGAGGGGATTATTATCTCAGAGACTCTGGCATCTTCAGTGGTGGACAGAGTGTTGAGGACCATCTCCTAGGAAACCATTGTTGCAGGATTCTCGAACAGAGAGATGGGACACTGAGGCTATAAGCAAGAAACAGTGTTTATTGATGCCGGCACTGGCTCAGCAGATTTTTATCCAAAAGCTGAGCCCTGATTGTAACATGGTGAGCAGTTTCATACAGCCTCGTACTTCCACATTCCCACACAGCTATAGATATTCCATATAAGGAAAAGTAGAACATAAGGAGAACATTATTTGACCGCCAAACTATAAGGAAACCCGCTTAATAGTTTAAGCGGGTTTTTGGATTGCCACGTCAGCCACAGAGTCCTGGGATGGGGGTTGCAGTCAGGAACTAACTCGTTCCTGCAGGAAATGGTCAGGCAGGGTCAGCCTGCCACACCATAGAGGTGACACTGTCTAGCAGGCACCAAAAGAGATATCACCTTTTGTGTTTCTAAAAGTTGTGGGGCACCTCCCACATCAGAAAAATTTGCAATGTTTATTTAAAATTTCAGATTTTGGGCCCAGCCCTAACCCACTGAATCAGCATCTCAGAGTAGAGTCTGAGCACCAGCATTAACAAGCTCACCAGGTGAATCTTAGCTTAGTTTCAAAGTATAAAAACCACCCTCTATGCCAATCACCAACCGAAAGCTATTATCAGTGGATATGCCACCACTTGAGCCTTAGACCATCCTCTTAATCAGAGACAAATCCATCGACCCCAAAGGCGAGCCTCTTTCCCTGGTTTGGCAGTTCCTCTCAGCAAAGTGGAATGAATTGTTGAACTAAAGAGCAACAAAGAACCCTTTAACCAAGAGAATAATTTTCAGTCTCTTAATGTTCATATTCTAAGCTAAGTACAGTCATCATCTGTATAGAGGAAGCAACGATGGGAAATTATCCAGCTCTGACAGGTAGTAGTGATGCTATTCAGTGAGCAGCCAAAAATTTGCCTTCAGAACAAAAAGGAAATCTTAACCTCTCCAATGCAAGCTTTATCCACACCTTCTTCTGGATTTTACAGTTTAAGCCTCCTTTTTGAGGAAACAAATTTTGTATTGAAATGAAAATTTCATGTAGTTCTAGGTAGGTAACTGCCTCCCAGAAGTCATGGGTTTCAACTGCTTCCGCTAATGCTTGGCGATGTTGTCCTTTTTATCTGCCTGAAAATTCCTATGGTTAACTACGGCAAGTGCTTTGATAACTGATGACAGTACAAGACTGCAGAGATAAACACCATCGAGAATAACTTTAGAACAAGTTTTCTCAGCTTCAGCACTATTGATATTTAGAGATGATTCTTTGTTGTCGGGGGACCATCCTCTGCATTATAGAAGTTTAGCAGCATCCCCGGCCTCTACCTACTAAATGCCAGTAGCGCCTCCCAGCTGTGACACTGAAAAATGTCTCCAGATATTGCCAAATGTCTCCTGGGTGTCAAAATATGTTGGTCGATCAAGAATCACTGCTTGAGAAACATTAAGTGATAATCAGACTTCTACAGAGTGTGATCAGTCATCATTTGCAAAGGGTCTATGATTGTTTAGAAGCATAAGTGTAGAGGTATAACAGGGAAAGTGTTCATTTCTATTGCTTCTATCTATTTTTTAAATTGTGTTATAATTTACATGCAAAAACTATCACAGTTCTTAAGTGTTCAGTTTGATAAGTTTCGACAGTTGCGCCTCACCTTAATTGTAAGAGTAACCTAATTTCACTTTCTCTTTATTGTTGAGCCAAGCAAAACGTCACAAAAATCATTTTTGGTAAATAGCCTGAAGTTCTTTCAGGCTAAATCTGGATGTTTGACTATCACTTTGTGACACTATCTCTTAAAATACAGTGATAATAGGTTCATATACTGTGTTTTCACCTTGGTGTGAAACTGTATAAACTCTTCCAGTGTGTGTTGCTTATATCGGAGGCTCCCATACTTGTCTCACACAATCCACCCGAGTTCAGTTCATTTTCATCTTATGTAATTAGAAAAGAAGGCTCAGAGCAAAATCTGTTTTGAAGTGGAAAATGGATCATAGTGGCTAAAACAAAAGAGATAGGTCTCTGCCTGAACAGACGACTCTTCTCCAAGAGTCTCCTCATTGAGGTCAAGAAGAAAATGTCTTCAGCACTTAACAGTGACCTGTGCAGCTTCTTTCAAGTGTGATCATGACTTACCTCCCTTGTGTTTCCTGTTTGATCCTGGCAGGTCGATGAGCTCTATGAAGCTTATTGTATCCAAAGACGCCTCCAAGATGGTGCCAACAAAATGAAGCAAGCCTTCGCAATGTCCCCTGCCAGCAAGGCCGCCCGGGAGAGTCTCTCAGAGGTCCACCGGAGCTACAAAGAGTACACAGAGGTATGCACTCACCTGCTCAGCTGCCTGGCCCCATCTGGACTGCTCCGAATGTGGGTAACTGCCAGGAACAAGGAAAGGCAAACTGTGACCTCATTCTACTCTTCAGAGAGATACATTTTACTATTTGTTTTTCTTGTTTTTTTTTTTTTTTTTTTTTGAGGCTGTCAGTAGAATTGTTTAAAATGACTCTTGGGTGGTTCATAGGTTGTATTTTTCTTAGAGCTTTCACCGGACACCAGAGGATATGCCTTTGTCAGTCCCTGAGAGTCACCTGTCGGGCAGTCGTCCTTGGTGCCTTATAATAAGCCTGTTCACGCACTTGTAAAACCACGAGATGTTAGTCGCTATGAAGCCATTCACTGACCAAGCCTCAAAGTTCTGCACGTGCCCCCCCACCGCCCTGTGCAGTCTCTGCACAAGAAGAGTACAAATGCTTGTCGAAAATTTCAGTGAATGACTGAAGTCACAGTGCCCTGGTTTTTATCATTTAAATGTACTTCCAAATTCTCTGGTATATAGTCTCATCGAGCTTTATCCCTAGAAGTTGAACAGACGGTGTGGTTAAGATCACCCTGGATGTCGGGTGTCACTAACCGTCCTGCCTACAATTAGTTTATTGTTAAGAAATTTCCCTTCTGTCTTAAAGGAGAAGAGACAAAGAACACTGAGCTGTCCTGGTTAATACTGTCTCCTGGGTCCAAACACATGACACAGGGAGGCCTTTGCTTCTCCCAGCGTCACCCGATACTATTGTCTTTGATGAAACGACTGAATTATTAAAGCAGCACTTCTCATCATCCCATGAGTCGCTGTTCAGAGGTCAAATTTCATGAGTGAAATCATCGGCCTGATGGGGGTCTGCTGGACAATTCCCAGAGCTGGGCATCTGCCTCAGCCCTGGGCTTGGCGTCAGGGGGCGGGGCAGGGGTGGGGGCGTGAGTGGGGGCAGGGAGGCTCTTGGATGACTCATACAGAATTGCTTGTATATACACTCCAGCCCTGCATATTGCCTACACCAAGTGTGTCTCTTTTCATGGTCTAAAACTGGGCTTCTTACCTAAGCACCTCTTACAGAATAATGCTTTTTAAATGCAGAAAATAAAACACATAGGAATTCAAAAGAAACAAATATTGAAATATAATTATTTCAATATTATCAGTAATCAAGATATAAAAATCAAATGTATCATGATATACTACTATGCTTCTGTTTTATTAACATATCAAATTAAATGATAAGATCTAGCAGTGGCACTAGTTATTTGAAATTGCGAAATTCAAAGGAGTGAAAAAGATCAATGATTTTTCAAGATATGTGCAAAAAATGATGTGACATGAACATATATGTCATTTCTGTCAGTGTCAAAGTCACAGGTACTAGTAATACTGCTGTGGCTTGTTTTCTACCTTCATGACACATGGACATGTTAAATTTTAGAGGTTAGTGGAAATAATGTGATTTTCTTTTTTCTCCACTCAAGTTGATGGACCCAAAGATTGAGAACCTCTGGCTTAGAAGCAGCCCTAGTTCATGAGACTTCATTTCTACATGTCTCTGAAATCAAAAGAGCAATTGCCAATTATAGAAGCTGTTCACAGTCCCCAAGCAGATAACTGGCCCGCCGCCTGTAAGAGCTGCCCGTCCTAGGACATTTGCAGGTCATTTCAGAAGCACCCAACCTTGGTCAAGAGCCAAGCATGGCCTCAGACTTTGCTCACAAATTCGAAGATGTAGAATGTATATCGGCGAGAGTAAGGGCAGCCTTAGTGAAGAAGTCCAGGACTTCTGTAACTTCATAGCTTGCTTGACATCCAGTGATTTTTGTACCTTCACATAAAAAAGCCAGGATTTTATCACAAAAGACGGACTTTCAGGCAGAATGCTCTGGGTGCCTTTGCAGGTGCAGCAGTATTCATCAATGGCTGCGTGAGTAGGACAGAAGGAAATTCTGACCACAGATGTCCTCAACTGTTAAACTAGCTACCCTCTCCTTCCCCCCCATTTTTCAAAGACACTGGTAGCAATCTTGACATGCATGATAACATTGTTATTTTTGGAAACTGTCATGCTTTTTTTCACAGAGACTCACCCAATGCTCTGAGGAGGAAAATTGATTTACATACTGAGATTTTGTTTTCAAAGCTTTCAAGCTGCACAGAGTTCAGACTTCAGGAATTTCCCCCATCTTTGCTAAGCTAGGTGAGGTACTAAGAGCTTTCAGGAGAGAGATCATTTGAAGCAGAGCAGAGAAACAAATAAGAATTAGAACCTCTAGCCTTACAAATTAATCCTGAAATCCTCAGCAAATAAAATTCAAGTGGAAGCAATATCTGTCAGTGCTCACAGAGCTGGCTGTGCTTAGCCCCCAGCTGACTACTGTGGGAGAAGCCTGCAGATGCTGCCCCCAGGGCTGGGCTGGGGACCTCACTGGGACAGCCCCTGGCACTGCACTTTTCCTTTTGATTTCTATCTGATTGCTCTGTTCAGGTCCTCAGCTACTGAGGAAGTAGGGTGGGACTAGTGACATATCTAATCACAAGCATGGATGGTGTCGCTCCTTCTTCCTCTACCGTTCCACACTGGAGTGAGGCGAGGCGTCTGGTCAGACCCAGCAATCGTGCTGCGGTGCTGTGGCGTTGCAGCAGGGACTCTGCCTCATGCGCTTTGAGTAGAATCGAGCCCCTGGGCTCTTTTTTGACCCAAATTTTTATTAAGAGAAATTTCAAACCTACAGAAAAGTCAAGACTAGTATATTGAATTAACACCATATACTTTCACATAGGCTTAACAATTGGTAACATTTTGCCACATTCGCTTTCCCTCTCTCTCATAAGCTCATTTTTTTCTTCTATTTTTGCTGAGTCATCTGACAGTAACTGGTAGATGTCATTCCACTCCCCTAAATATTTCAAATTTCTCCTATTTGTCTCATAACAATTTCAGATAATTTACTTGTTTTTCAAATCAGGAAGTAATCCAAGTTAACACATTTCATTTGGTTGTCTCTTTAGTCTCATCTGAAATTTTTCCATGATACTGCTTTTTTGTAGAATCCAGGACAAATCTTATAGAATATTCCACATTCTAGATTCATCTCTTTATCATATAATGTAACTTGTTCTATGCGCTGAATTTCCTGTACACTAGAAGACTTGCTTACATCTAGGTTAAACATTTTGTCAGTGCTTCACAGGCAGTGCTGTGTAGCTCATTGCAAACAGGTAAATGTTGTTCAGGCTGTTAGAACGTCATGTGCTTTGAGCTCTTGTGTGAAAGAAGCCTAACTCTAATGCCTGTCTCCTGTACCCTTCACAGAATATGTGCACCATTGAAGCGGAGCTAGAGAGTCTGCTGGGGGAGTTCTCCATCAAGATGAAAGGTATTCTTTTCCCCATCAAAGAGAGTAAGGAACCATCCCTTGCAGAGCTCCTGGAAGCTTGGGAGCACACGCTATTTTTATTTTCCTTGCAAAGACTCTGTACCACCCACTCTCAACCCTCCCCACCTGTGGTAATTTATTGATGCTCCAGAGCCTGCTTGTCCTGGACTTGCCTATACACTTATAAATTTATGACAGAATCTCAAACATACACAAAAGTGAAGAGAATTTTACAATGACCCCTCATAAGCCCATCACCTAGATTTAATAATTAGCAAGATTTTGCCATATTTGCTTCATCTGTTCTGTTTTTCCTTTGAAGAAATAGAAGTCTTTTTGATAAAACAAAAAGACCCCATTTACTTCAAGACGCATCGCTTAAAGAACAGGGACATCTTCATACAGAACCATGACACTGAGTATTACCACATATCACATCTGATAAAAATGAATAGGTCTTTGTTATTAATGCACTTCATTACCAAATTCCCCCAGTTGTCTCAAAAATGCTTTGTGCAGTTGGTTTGCTCAAACAGCCTCCAAACAGGGCCCATGCATCGTAATTGGTCATTAGGTGTATCTTTTAGATTTGCTTTCATCTGAAACAGACCCCGCCCTGTTTCTTTCCTGCTGTAGACTTGTAGAAACGGTTGTCGTACAGAACATCCCACTTTCTACACTTGTCTGTCGGCCCCTTCATGGTGGCATTTAAATTGTTCCTTTATGCTCCATATTCCCTGTAAACTACCTACCAATTTTCCTGTTAAACACCCACAGGACAGTACATTTTCTTCTTTTTCCCCAGGCCCTTTTGGTGTTTACTCTAGAAAGTTCCGATCTGGAAGCATTATTAATTTATACCAAAGCATCTTGCTAAAACTCTCATTTTAGAAGATGGAGCGTCACTCAGGTGTTGTCAGATTTACAACTCAGTGGCCAACCAGGGCTGTCAAATAAACAGTCATCATAGCAAGTGCATTTTTATTCTGAGTTTTAGCCCACTTGACAGCAGCAAAAAGGGCTGGTGCTCGTGCATATCTTATTCTGAGGTTTCTTAGCAGCTTAATCCCTCAGTTGCTAGTGGGGGTTTAATCATCCTCTTGTCTACTTTTTGCAATTAAGAGAGCAGAGAAGGGGGACTTTTTTTTTTTCTAAGAAGTACTCAACAGGAAAGCTTCATTTTTGAATGAGTCATCTAACTCTGGAGGAAAATGGTTCTGTCAAGTACTCTGCACGACAGCTGCTCTGAATAAGTAGACCTAGAACAAAACAACCTTGACTCTCAGCCCCCAGATGGTACATTCTGCTCTTTAGCAGATCAGATAGTGAACCAGTTTGTTATTCAGGGTTAAATCTCAGCACTTAATCACCAAGGTCGGCATTTGCACTTTTTTTGTTTTTTAGGTACATTCTCTGCAGTTCAGGTCCTCGCCCAAGACAGTCATTCTAAAACCACTCAGGCCCTGCCTTTTTCCCAGCACATCTTGGGGCAGGGGCCCTGGAATATATATATATTTTTTGACTCTCTGGATGATTCTATCAGCAGCCCGAATCTGGAAAACAAGTGCCCTAAATCAGTGTTTCCTCTCCTGCCCGCGACACCCAGGCCCTATCCATGCAAACCCACAGTCACAGAGCCTGGACTCCAAGGGCAACTCAGATCACGCACGTCTTCTCACTGTTGACACAAAGACTACCTGCCACATTTCCCCCATATCTGATTCTCACTGTTATCAAACACATCAGTTTGGGGTGGGGTGATAAGTTTCCCATTCTATCGATGGGAAATGGGCATTCAGTGATGTGCCCAAGAAGTCACACCATAAGTTGGAGTCAGATTTGAAACTGAATTCCAGGGCCCTTGGCTCCTAGTACACCCCGTCGGAGCCCCGTGTCAGGACGGAAGTCCTAACAGAGCTGAGCAGACACAAGGAACTGCTGCTCAGAGGATGGTCTCGCCTATGGCAGGGTCTTCTTCCACCTAGCACGCAGGCACCTGGGGTGGGGCAGCAGCAGAGCGAGCCCCTGCCCACCAGATCTGGAACTTCTAGGCTGGCGGCTGGGCCTGAAATGAATTCTCCCTTTTCATTATACATTTAACTCACTTCCACTTCCCTAATCTAACACAAAAACACAGAAACTACATTTGTGAAGGCTTTCCAGGCTGACACTCCTATGGAAATCTTCCTTTGTCTCATTAAAGGAAAGACCTCTCGCACTGCCGAGAAATCGTACATCTTCGCAATTAGCTACTTTCGTACTGTTATTCACTCTGGTAAAAATAGCCACCCTGACATATATATTGACATAAACTGAAGATATTTCATAACATTCTCAAACCTGGTAACCCAACTTCCTCCTGCCACACCCTCCACACTTCCGTTTGTGCCCTTCCCCAACACATGTTTTTGTTGAGAGGAGAGGGAGGTAATATGATAAAAACAATTGATCAAGCACTTACCGAGCTCCTGCTCTTGGCCAAGCACTAGGCTGCATCCTGATTGATCGTCCTCGTCCTTGAGTCCCACACAGTCTACTGGGGAAAATGGGTGTTTGAGTTAGTGCCTTCTAATTCAGTGGAACAAGTGACCTACTGAGCCAACAGTGTGACCAGATTGCTGTGGAAGCTTGTGGGGAGGTGGAGAGGATGGAGGGGTGCCACACATCTGTCTAGGGGGAGGAAGGCTTCCAAATGCAACCTTTGAGTTAGAATGAGAGGGACTGTTCTGTCAGATGAACAGGACTGGAAGAGCATTCACCAAACAGGGAACAGCACATCCAGAAGTGACAGGGAGTCTAGTGAGCCTGAAGGTTTGTTGGGACAAAAATGCGGAGAATTAGGGCCAGATTTTGAAGAGCCTCAAATGCCAGGCTAAATAAGGAGCATCAGACCCATGAACTGTTGACCAGGATGGAGGTTAAAAGATGCGATCTCTTAGGGAAAACTGGTTCTTCTCCCAATTATTACTTAGTTCAAATTAAGTTCCGGGAGTGTATATATCCAAAAGTCTGTGCTGGCCCCGACAGCCATCAGGGCAAGTCAGGCCTCCAGAGAGGGAAGAACTATCTTCCCTCATATATCTGCATTATTTATTCCTGGTTAATAAACCAGTAAGGCCTGTAACGGAAGCTCCTGGCTTATTCAGCTACAAGGCTGTTTTCCTTGGAGTAGAAAGTGCAACCTTGGAAAGGAAAATCATTATAGAACTAGGAAAAATGAGGAGTGTTATTCTGGCAGGAAGGTCCCTGAGCATAGGCAGAAAAGGTGGGCAGTGATGTCATCTGCACACTGTTGCATCTGGGCCTTCCAAACAAAGAGTGGAGGAGCTGTTTCATCTGTGATAAGTGTTTGGGGTAAAACATTCAAAAGCTACAGGAAGATGCACCAGGAAAACAAAAGTCCCCTCATCCCCACCACCTCCCCATGCCCATCCCCCACGACGGTCTTTGGCGTGGACACAGTAATCACGAAACTGAGAAACATTAAGCTGTTCCCAACTGTGAGAATCCCAGCAGGCCTCAGACCAGAGTTGGAAAGAAACCCGGCCAGGTTTAAAGGACACTAGGCTGTAACTGTAACTGCCCCAGCGTTAGTTTCAGTTCTGCACCCAGTATCGCACGTGACTTACACGAGCAGATGGAAGTTCAGGAAGCAGAGCACCAGAACTGTTTCGGCCTTGCTGTCGCCATCTGCTACGTTATTGTTATAATCAGGGTATCAGTGTGACACCACTAAAGCAATTCCAAGGAAGTTTGCTTTATCAACATGGGCCGAGATGCCCAAAAACGTCACTTCCAAGTACTTTTCTCATTCGGATAAGTTCTTCAGATATGAAATGTCTGGTAATTTTGAAAGGAAAAAAGGTAAAGCTTCAAAGGATTTTCCCCTTCACTCCCCTTTATCCAGCACTGATACCAGGTCAGTTTTTGTTGTTTGTTTTCACCAGGCTTCTCTTGTCACTGCACAGGTGGATAGGCAACAGATGAATCATGAACTAATTTGCAGAGGTTTTTAAAGAGCACTTTGGATTTTATTGGAAAACCAATCAATTATATTTTCTTTCAGAAGTATTAAAAAAAACCCTAAATCCTCCAGCAAATAATTAGTGAAAATCGGCTTCACTAATTCTGCTCTTATTGCAGTAGATCTTTTTAAGTGGCTTGTTATGTTCTAATTATTAGTGAAAACTGGTTCTAGATGGACAGGCCCCCTTGCTGGGAGGCCTGACGAGCTGATGGACTACTGCCATCTGTTGGCAGGTAGTGGCAACAGCAAGTACTTTTCCAAGCCTCCCTGGAGCTTTGCCATCACCTTAACCCTGGCAATGTCTGTCTGACAGGTGGAAAACCGATTCACTCATCCCACAGTCTCACAACTTAACAGGGCTCTTCATAGAAGGCAAAACACATTGTGTGACATCATCTGCATCAGCTTTAAGTGAGAAAAATTTTGTGGAAACTAATATAAAAAACAAAGTACTCAAAGGTCACAAGTGGCAGCTGGAGGAGGCTTATGCGTGAGGAATCTGAGAACCACGGGACTGCTTTCGTACCAGCTAATCAAAATTATTTCCTCTTAGGCCAGCTGTAGGAAAAGAGAAGGATTGTTTTGATCTTCCCAGTTCTCTGTTTTAACTTTTTTAAAGTGGTACCTTCTCATTTTTTAAAATACTAAGAAACATACCAAGAACTAAAACCATACATAATCACTCCACTAAGTGCTAACATTTGTTAAAACTGTCATGAATATCCAACCAGCCTTTTTTCTGTGTGGATGCTGCCTGCCAATGTGTGTGATGTTTTTCATGTCTTTTTTCTTCCAAAATAAATGCACGTTATTTGAAAAAAAAAAATCAAATAAAAAATACTATTTAATATCAAACATTTAACTTTCTCCATAATCCCTTCCAGAGATAATTATTTTTAGCAGTTTGGTATGTTTCTCTAGACTTCTTTTTCTGTGGATACATTTTTATGTAGTGGAGGTCATATTCTACGTAAAGTTTTGTATCCTCTCTCTTCCATTTTTCTTAATACATATTACATTATAAATACTGTCTTTTATTAAAAGCTCACTCTAAAGATTTGTACTGAATTCTGAACTAGAATTTTTTATCATAAAATGTAATGGGTTCTTTTCACCAGAAAATGAAAAGTGCAAAAGTTTTGGCCCATTTTTATTAAATTTGTTTTATTCCTTGATTAAAACTTTGTCTTCCGGTCCCTATTAGGATAAAGGGCTTTGCCTTGTGATTGACAAGAAATCAGCTTATTACCATAAAGCTGAGATTACTGATAAACCTCTACTAACAACTTAGTCCCCTGCTTTCATTGCATGCGTGTGACTCACATGCCTTCCTCCCTACAACTTTATCCATCCTTGACACACAGTAGGCCTTAAGGAAATATTGTTGAATGAATACATGCCATTCACTCTGCCTGGAGGTGTCTTCTCGCCCATGCCTTCATTTCCCAGAGGTGAAATTCTATTGTTTAAATCCTCTCTTCCTCTGTGAAACTATCCTACATTAACTGAAATAGAGCTCCTTTGCTTTGTTTTCATTATACAAGTAACAGTCTTAAAAAATTCAAAATATAGAAAAAAGTAAAGATCTCTTTTTACTGTCTCTCTACTGCCGTCCTCCCTCCCATGTGTCAGTTTGCTATATTTTTTCATATCAATTACATCTTTTAAATGAACTGTAAATGACATGTGCTCAATAAATAGTATCATCACACTCCTGGATATCTAATTATCATCACCGATTAAGTACCTACTATGTGCCAACGCTGTCTATTGTCCTTACAAACAATCTATGAGGTGGACATTGTTATCCCTATTTGAAAGGTGAAGAAACTGGCGTTAGGTAAATGATCTAAAGTAGGCTAGCTGATAGATTAAAAAGAAATTAACTTTAGATTTAACTCCACCTTACTGCCTACAGGTCCTTGTCTGTTTCATTCCTATGGGCTTTAACCATATTTTGCTCCAGATTGTGGGTACTGGTAAAGTCTCTCTGAATTTCCAGACTATTACCACCAAAGCATAGATGTTCACATACTGCGAGCTCTCAATAACTGTCTATAGAAAGAAAAAAACCATGAACTTAGAGTCCCTGAGATGTCCCAGGATAGCGGCCATATAGTCTAACAAGATGTGTGTTTTCTGCTGCTCTGGATGTCACACCAGGTCTCAAAATGACCATGTCCCGTTAGGAACGACTTGCCGCTTGGTGCAGTAGAGAAGCCCCACCTTCATTTTGGGGATTCAGGTGGTTGTTGTTTGGATGGTTGGTTGGATTCTGTTTTCTTAATCACTAGTTTTGTGTAATGATAATTCACCTTCAGTGATTTCCTGACACAGTAGGTGCTAGTATTATTATGCTGGATAAATAGGATGAGAAAAACAGAGAAATGAGTGAATTGGGGAGAGGCCAGGGGAATACGTACACGGAATATTAACCCAAGTGGGAGGCACTTATTAGAAATCACAAATCTTGGCACAGAAAGAAAAACAAGAGAGCAGTTGACTTACAAGGGAATATGTTGGGTAAATAAATTAATATCTCTTTCTGGCCCTAATTCTGTGATCCTGGAATCTGCTTGGATCTTAAACCGGCTACAGGTACATGCAGTTCTAGTCCCCGCTGCACAGACGTCTCTGCCGCAGAAAGACCCTCTTCCCGCCCCTCATCCGGGAGTGTCCTCCCAGCGGTGGTGGATGGAATTCCAACAATAGCTGTTCCCACAGACGGGCCCCCAGATTACTGCATGAGTTCACGAAATCGGAGGCGTACGGGCTTGGGAGTTTTATCGATGTGGATGTGCCGGTATGGGCTTGGGAGGAGGGGGAACGTGCTCGGCACCTCACGCCTGATCGCTTGCTTGCAGGTCTGGCCGGCTTCGCTCGCCTCTGTCCTGGAGATCAGTATGAGGTAAGTGCTGCATCAGGCTGGGCGTTGGAATTGAAATCTGGAGAGGGAGGGGTCAGCTGTCGGTATTTCAGGTCTTAAATTATCTTTCCTCTTTTTACATTTGTTATGTTGAAAAAAAATTAAGCCAGTAAGAAAGTTTGGAGATTGATGCGAGACCTTTGGTCTAGACTCACCGATTTTTAACATAATGCCATATTTGCTGTGTTGTTGTTGTTACTTTGCTGAACCATTTTAGAGTAATGTATAAGCATCATGACCCTTCACCCATTCTTCTTCTAAGAATGTGTCAACAAAAGACCTGCCAAACTTATAGAAAAGTTTTATAAGTGGTTTTTTTTGAGCCAAATATTTGAGGTCATGCCCGGCAGCAAGATCTCAACGGACTGAGACAGTGCTCTGGAGAACAGCAGTTCTGCCGCTTATTTCGCATGTTAGAATCAGAGGAGGAGACATAAGGACGGTCTCATGAAATTCACTCGTGAGAGACTAAGAAGGTGGGAGAAAGCAAAGAGGAGATCTCTAGGACTGGGTCAAAAGCAAAGTGGAGAAACATTTTTACATCGATGGGTACAGGACAGTTAACAGTTAGTATTTACAGCACATAGAGATGGTGTGTGGGGGATACGATAACAAGGACGGGATGCTGTGGTCTTGTGCTCTGGTGCCTTCGAGGAGGAATTGCAACAAGAGTGAGCAGAGGGGCACGGTGCGATGCCCTTTACTGAAGAAAGCACTCCACATCCCCGCCTCCGACACAGAGCTCTCCCCCTTTTGAAGTCTATTCCCGTCTCCTCATCTGCTTCACACGCCAGCTCACAGGAGATTTGGAAGGGTGGACACTAAGGGAGTGGAGTGAAGACGGTGGAGAAGCAGGCGGAGGCAGCTGCTGCTTTTGCTTGCCCTCCGATCTCAGTGTTCAGTCGGGAAGGGAGGCGGCGGATCATGTGCCATTTATCTCTTCCCAGATTTTCATGAAGTATGGCCGGCAGAGGTGGAAACTGAAAGGCAAAATAGAAGTGAATGGCAAGCAGAGCTGGGACGGAGAGGAAATGGTGTTCCTGCCCCTGATCGCTGGACTGATCTCCATCAAGGTACAGTACTGTCTTTGCCGTCTGCTGTCTCCTGGTGCCACAGCTGGATGATCCCACTGGCAGGAACCTTTGCTCATAACTTCCACCTGCCACCCCCTCGTCCCAGAGACTCCTCTCTGCACCACAAGTATGTGGTGAAGACGGCCTCTCTTGTGTCAGAGCAGGCAAAGCCAGTGTCAGCTGGGCTTTGGAAATACCCACCTCTGATGTTAGCTGTGATTCTGAAAGAGATGTCTGAACTGGCTAGGAAGAAAAAGAGTGCCCTATCTGTCCCTTTTGCTGTCCTCTAACGCCTCTCCTTCTCACTCTTTGACAAGGTCACAGAGGTCAAAGGGCTGGCAACCCACCTCCTGGTCGGCAGCGTGACCTGTGAGACCAAAGAGCTGTTTGCAGCCCGGCCTCAAGTGCTGGCTGTTGACATCAATGACCTTGGCACCGTCAAACTGAACCTGGAAATCGCTTGGTAGTAAGTTCCTCTTTTCAATTTTATCATATAGAAATATATGCTATGGGCTAGTGCTGTTCAAAGATGGTACACAGACCATCGGAATATCCAGGGAACTTGTTCCAGAAGCTGGCTCTCAGGCTCCACCCCAAACATACTGTGTCAGCATTGCTCAGGGCCCAGGAATCTTTTTAACAAGCTCTGCTGTGAGGTTCACACAAGCTAACATGAGAGAAGCCTCTGTCTTAGCACTATTCTCCTCTTCTATATCCCATTTTATAATATTTTATTCTGCCTCCTTCCCTCTTTCTCTGCCTTTAAATATGTATGAGGAAATATGTCTCTCAAATAAACTGATTTAGAAGAAAATAACTGTCCAATATGAGGTATTTTGACTTTAGAAACATCCTGATTCTCGACATAGTGTTTTAGTTGCTTATGTTTTCGTCTCCTGTACCCTTCACTACTCTGGGAAATTTTGAATATCTTTAGTCCCTCCACACTCTATTTACTGAAATAGAATTCTTCCAAAGAACAGAAAATACATTTTGTCAAACCGATGAACTTAAAAAGTGGTTTTCCACGTCACCCCGCAAGGAAGGTCATGCCGCATTACTAAACACACACGCCGCTTACACGTGGTATTATGCCTTGGCTGTGTCACCAGGTCACTGTGATGTGTTGTGTGTTCGCATCCAGGGCCTCCTGTACAATACGGAGAGTCAGGGCAGGACACAGAGGAGGCCCTGGTGCCTTGTCACTGAATCAGCGTCAGCACTTTTTGCCCAGCCCTCTTCCTAATTTGTACTCATGGGTATCTCAAACGCAGCTTCGTCTTGCTGGATGAACCAGATGGCATGACGATAAGTGGCGTCCGTGTGGACAGACTGCTTCTCTCCTCTCAATCACGCAAGAGACTGTGTCAACTAAAATGAACGGGACTCTATTTTTGAGTGTTTTCTTTACAACTGAACAATAATCTATTGTTAATAATCTCTTGTTGAAGCGTCTATGCCCATTAAGCTCAAAGAATTTTTACAGACTTTTTCAATATCTGTGTTGGGGCAGGTACTAATATGTTTATGTTTCTCATGCTGATGAGAAAAAGACATACTTAGGTAGATAGATAAAATGTGCTTAAAGCCACAATGATAACCTGTGGTTCCCTGGGTGGGTCTTAGACTCAGTTTTCTGCTCTACTTTCTTTTCTCTTGGTTTATTTTCTAACAAACCAACTTGGCCAGTTCCCACTGGTTAAAGTTTGCTTCAGTAAAATGAGGTGCTTTCCTGGCCTGCGGTCCGGTGACTGTAGGTGACTTTCACAACGTGTCTTCACTGGGACCTGTTGTTTTCCAGCCCATTTGACGTGGAGGACGTGACCGCATCCTCGGGCACTGGGAACAAGGCGGCAGCCCTCCAGAGGAGGATGTCCATATACAGCCAGGGCACCCCGGAAACGCCCACCTTCAAAGATCACTCTTTCTTCGTAAGTTCAATGGGATTTCTGGAGTACAGACATGAGCTTGAGGCGGTGCTTGCACCCATACTTGCAATGCTTGACATACAACATTAGAGATTTTCCATAACTCCTAATAACGTTATTCTTAAAGTTCACCCCGGTCAAGCAGTGACCAAGGAAGGTGCACTCCAAAATGCCTTTGGCCGCATGCGCACGGGTGGTGAACCTCTGTCTTTCCTCTCCCTCACCTACTTCGCCTATTGCTTCAGTAATAACACATAGGCTTCTCTGAACATTCTTTAAGATCATCAGCCTTT
This sequence comes from Pteropus vampyrus, assembly GCF_000151845.1. NCBI lineage: Eukaryota > Metazoa > Chordata > Mammalia > Chiroptera > Pteropodidae > Pteropus > Pteropus vampyrus. The sequence goes on from NW_011889244.1 coordinate 1,016,970, forward strand.
TAAAGCAGTGGATGTTCTAATCGAAACGCTTGCTTAAAAGCTAACGCAACGTGGTAACCTGACGCTTTCCACTAACGCCCTCCCCCCCTTGCTTTGACTTCTGAAGAGATGGTTGCTCCCTTCACCAGACAAGCCCCGGCGGCTGTCTGTCTTGAGTGCCTTGCAAGACACTTACTTTGCCAAGCTGCACCGCAGCCACTCTTCCAGTGACCTGCCCTCCCTCAGGCTGAGACCCAAGACCGTGCTAGAGTTTTATGTGAGTGTGGGTGTCTTGCCTGCTGTGATGTGGCTTCCGGGGCCTGTGGCATGTGTGCCCTGGCATGTCTCCTATTTTACCTTCTTCCCTGTCTTGCCCCCCGGGTTGGTGTCCACTGTCCTGTCCCTGGGCTGGGAAACTTGGTCTTGCATGCAGCTCAGTAGGAGAAGCCTCTTGTTCTTCTCTTCCAATGATCCCTAATTTCATGCTGTGATTTTTCTCCACTGTGGCAAAGATATCCATGGTAACAAGATTTTCATTTTTAAAAACTACAATTACACTTAAGGTCAAAGAAGATTTTATTTCACAAGATAAACTAGTTTATCACTGATATCAGTCTTTATGCACAGTTTTTGCTTTCAAAAATGGCATTTGAAGAACTCAGAAGGATTTAAACCAATTTTACTAGAGCTGTTTTTATTCAAAGAGGTTCTTTGTCTTAGTTTATTGTAGTATATGCTAACTTAGTAAAAGAAACTCTTTAATTTACTGTCAGGAATGCAATAGGTAACCTACATTGTATGTGGCATACATTATGTCACAAGAGAACACACACACACACCCCATATGCATACATAGAATAATCTGCTCTTTACAGATATATGAAAATAATCTTTGAATATCCAGAGATTAATAATAATAATTGCCTATTACTCATTGAAATTAAAAAAAAAAAAACAGGTAAAAAGGATCAGGTTAAACTCTAGTGGAGTTTCCAAGGAGAATGGGAAGACTGTACGGGGGAAATATACACGAAAACACGTATCAAAAACCAGCCCAGCTGACCAGTTGTATCCACAGCTTTCAGACTAACGTGTATAGTTTTTGCTCATATGCTACAAGTGGCGGGGTTGTGGAAGGGAGCTGGTAGAGGTTTTAACAGCATAGTTTAAATAAGAGTAAGGAAAAACTGAAGGTTCCTGCAGCCTTTTGCATGAACACCAGTGTCCTCAAAGCAGCCTTTCCCATGTGGCCACAGCCGCTTGGCGGGCCCACCTCCCACCTCTCCACTGCTCATCTTTGGCCCAAAGCCCCCAAGCTCCCACTGCCCTCCAGCTTTACCACACCCTCTCGGGACCTCCTGTCCTTGCACACACACTTTGCACACACACAGCTCCTTCTAGAATGCACTCCCTCCCTCCCCTGCTCTTGGCCTGTATCTCCCTACGCTCCAAGGTTGGGTTCCAGGATCACCTCTCTCCCAGGCACTGCCCCCCTTGCTGGTTCTTACCTCATTATATCACATCTCAGTTAAAACATGCCGTAGCTGTTTATAGGCCCACCCCTCAAGCTGTCATCTCAACTTCTAACTCAACACGTGCCCCTTGAGAAGGTGCAAAGTGAGTTGGGAACATGAGACCCAAGGGATATACTGGGGAGGACTTTGGAATTTGAATAAGAACCTTGACTTCCCAGCTTCCCCACCAGAGCTAGTGCCCCCCACCTCCCTCAGAGCCACCACGACATGTGTGTGCTGAAGATGAGACCAGGCTGGGCAGGACCACTGGAGGACTCCAGCGTTCAGTGAGATGCTAAGGGGTGCCTGCCTCCCAGAGGAGGTTCAGGAACTCCTTCCCCCAGAGTCCTCCTTTTATCTTTTCTAGAGATATAACATGTGGGGGCGGGGGGAGAGTACAAATAGAGGAGGGAGGAATGGAAGTAAATTAGCTGGGATGGAGAAGAGGAACCTGGAACCCACCCCCCTTTGGCAGCTCCTGAGGAGAATCCTTGGAACCCCTTGCCACAGCCCGCCCCCCAGGACGCTGAGGAGCACGGTTCAATAGTAACTACTAGAGGAAAACACTCTCAGTTTTAGAAGCGAGGAAGCCGAGCCCAAGAGGTTACTTGAATGCCCTAATGACGTGCTCTTACTCCTCCTGTGGCTAAAGTTAATCACCTTCCAACCAGACGAGACTGAACAGCTGGGAGTGACCTGACTGCAGTGTTGGGCTCTAGTGGCTCCAGATCCAGCAGTGATGGGACCAGCGACACTGCCGGAGGAAGACAGAGCCTTGTCTTTCTATCTGCAACCCGTTTCACTTGCTATGACATTTTTAATATTCCCAGCACTATTATGATCATTCATTGCTTTATGTATAATAAAATTACACACTTACCATTTACTTTAAAAATCAAATCTTGAATCCAAGAGAGATTATCCATTTTGAAGGAGTTGATCTCAAATAACTAGAAAACTTTTCCCACAAAGCAATATTCAGCACTTAAGACACTATACACAGACCATAGTGTGAGGAAACATGGCTTAGAAATTGCGCCTACATAATCGAATTGTCTTGGTTACCTGGATATTTCTGATCTCTCTCTTCTGAGTTCTGCTCCCTGAGTCACAGAGCATACCTGACCCAGGGTGGCTTGACGGAGCCCTCGGGCTTCCAGACATCCTGAAAGCTCTGGGATTTGCAGTGCTAGAAGATAGATGTTTAGTGTATCAGTCTTTTTCTCTTTCTATAGAAGTGATGCAAATGTATTTCTGACCTTAAATTATCTGTGGCATGGTTACTAAATTAATAAACATTTTCAAGAGCTTGGGACATGTGGGTCAAGATTTTCAAACAATAATTTATGAGAACCTAAGTAGAAGAAAGTATCTCATCTTTTGAGTGAAATAGCATGAATGTTGGAGTCTTTTAAGATAGATGCCAAAAAAAAGAAAAAAAGTAGTGTTATTATTCATAACTATGGCTGACAAATAGTGTGAGATCCTGGGACTTAGGGAATAGTCATCGTTCCGCTGGCTCCAACCTCTTCTTTTGAGAAAATGTCAAACCTAGGAATAGTGCAATGGACTTTCACCTAGATTCAACACAGAAATAGTTTTTAAGGGCTTGTTTTCCTTTGCCAGACTCACACACACACACATATACAAAATCAACAAATAAAGTGCTACTATTATAAAGTTCTTTTTTTATTATTTTAATTGCCTTATATTTTATCTGGAAGTAAACCATGCCAGATGCCTCATTTGTTTTTAAAATAATAACGTGAAGTCTTTTGTCCACAGTCTAATCTACCTGATGACATCTTCGAGCAGGGAAAGGTGGCCGAGCAGAAAATGCCACTGTCTCTCAGCTTCAGCGACCTGCCGGATGGGGACTGTGCCCTTGTCCCCAGCCCAGCTGGCTCTCTCTCCAGCACATGCTCAGCAAATCCAGAAGTCACCATCACCCCTGCGAAGCTGCACCGTGGCAGCCTGTCCTCCCAGAATGAGGGCACAGATGACTCCAGCTCAGCGTGTTCCAGGACCTCCTCGGGAGGCAGCCAAGGGCCAAAGCCTCACCTGCAGGAAGACACAGAGGGGTCCAGAAAAGCAGAGGCCCACCGGGCGTCCACAGGTGCCTCTGCCGAGCGCCTATTCCTTGAGAAGGACGTCACAGTGGCACTTATGCAAGAGTCCGATGAGGCCTCTGAGCTCAAGCCTGTGGAACTGGACACTTTTGAAGGCAACATCACAAAGCAGCTAGTCAAGAGGCTCACCTCAGCCGAGGTGCCGGCAGCCACGGAAAAGCTGCTCTTCGAGGGGTCTGTCAGTGGAGAATCCGAAGGCTGTCGATCCTTTCTAGACGGCAGCTTAGAGGATGCCTTTCATGGGCTTTTCCTTGCACTGGAACCACATAAAGAGCAGTATAAGGAGTTTCAGGATCTGAACCAAGAAGTCATGCATTTGGACGATATTCTAAAAGTGAGTACCTTTTCAGAAACATTGGGTTAGGTTTGGGGAGAGTGTCTTAAGCAAGCATTCTATTTGAAATAGCATATCTTAATTTTTTTATCCTGTCTCATCACAAGATCAGTAGATAAGAACCATTTAAATGGCACTGATTAACACCTGTAACACATATCAATTTTTATTTTCCTGATGATAGATTTTAACTAACGTGATTAGGAGTCGAACGAACAGCTCTAAAGAATACCTAAACTCCTTCAGTCCCAGAGTTAATTGTTCTAATTCCAGATGTGAAACGGTGGCACTTTGATCACCATAATCTCATTGGGGGGTTATTGCTTAGCATCCCTCATGGGGTATTGGGAAAGCAGGAAACCCATTCTCTTAAAGTCAGAGTTCGCAGCCCCGATGTGAGAGCCACAGGCATCTCTTAACCCCACAATTTTAAAAAACACTGCACAAGGATACGGAACTTGAATTTTTGTATCGAATCCCCCACCACTTCTTGTATTCTTTGCTTTTCCACTCTGATTTATATTGCCATAGAGAAGACAGCTAGGATCCTTATTCTTGAAAGAGCCATTCTTTGGGGAACTGGTCTAGAAAATAGACTCGAAAATAAAACGCCAGTGGCAAGCTGAGAGTCAGCTACAGAAGTCTGTTGCATCCCTTTGTATGAGTGTTTTAAAATGTAGCCCTCTTAATGCCATCTGAAGGTACATTTCCAAGGCTTTTTTGACCATCTTATCCCTCTTGGTCTTACTGGGCTGGCTCTGAAAGGGAGTCGTGCCCAGGGCAGATGATAATTCATGCTGACTCCCCAGATCCTTGAATGCTCATGAGTTAGAGTCAGCTACAGGCATAGCCTCTGAGAAGCAGGGAAGAACACTCTGAATCTGCTCTCTATAAAACATAACTGAAAAACGTCAACTTAAGGCTCATGCATGGAGTCTGTTTGTCTAGTATTCCAGTGAGAGCATTTTTTATCCCCTCAACAAGTTTTCTCTGCACCATTGACCAGTCGGCTAAGACACCATGGACCTCAGCTAAAGCAGACACCCTAGAGAAAGCCAGTGGTGATGGCGGCTCCCATTTCCAGGCACCTAAGTTTCTGATAAGCAGCTCAGTCCACCAGGAAACACTAAGCAAGTGTTTAGTCTTATAAAAAAACCTGGTGGTCATAAATTTCTCTCCAGAGTGTTATTTCAATCTGCCGTTGTTCCAAAACTATCCTGCTACTAAAATCCTTAACAGCTACTTTCTTTGTTGTGATTAATATATAAACACATCCATACTACGCACAATCAAGTTCTGCATATAGCTTAGGAAAGAAAACCCTAGAAATTAATTGAGTGAGGACTGGCTCCTTCTCTCCCTCTGAGGTTGGAAAGGGCATCAGAATTTAGATCAGGGGCAAGTGGCTTTGTCTCTGGCCAGCATTAAAGCATCAGCTGGACAAAGCTTTCTCTTTTTTTCCCCCTTCACATTCCTAGGATGCTAAACATCTTGAGGATCAGAAACTAAATGATGCTGCATCTTGGACGGAGATCTCTGAGGGTGAATGAACAACTCTGATTTAAAAGACCGTGTGCTTTTGTGTCATCTTGAATGTCAGAGACAGACCCCTGCAAGGCCCTTCCTACCTTGTGTTAAGAAGTCAGCAAGGAGTGCCACCTAACTGGATGGAGGACATTTAGTTCTTCTAACTTGCAGGACTTGTCCCGTTCAGTCCACCCCAGCATGCCCTTGAGTATTTGGGAGTACTTCTCTCCACCTCTGTGCCCGTAGCAACGGACGTTATTGTTTGTAATGTCTCTGTGTGTGTCCAGTGATACAGATTTCTTCAGGCCATAGAATGGATTTGTTCCCGTAGTTCCGGGGCCCAGCCAGGGAAGTGACGAAACTTGTTTCTTCAAAGGCAGAGAAAGCAGGGCTACTTCGTATTGTGCCCGTGCCATTCATTTTCTCCTTGATGCTCAAAGAAAAATTATAAGCTGGAAATGTAAAATTAGTATTTAAGGCTACTTACCTAGGGAGTGTGGGTTAGGTAAATTTGAGCAGTTTTCTGTTTCTGAGATTTATTTTCTTAATTTTTTAGAACAGGTGCCTTGGCTAGCTAGCTCCCATCACAGCACACTGAAGATGGTGCCACTTAGAATTAGAAATTGATTATTATTCGTCACTGACTCCATGAGTCTCAATTTGTCTGCTGGTTGTATTTTACTTGGTGTAGAGCACAAGGCAGAGGGAGTGTGGCAATTTTGTTTCCCAAGGCTTCTTGGTTGTAATATATATATTTTTTACTTTTTTATTATAAAAATTTCAAACAGAAGTAGAGCGAATATATAATAGATACCCATGTGCCCTCCAACCCCCACCCCAGCTTCCACCATGCCCAGCTCGTAGCCAATCTCGTTCCGTCTATCCTGCTACCTGCTTACTTCCTTCTGGATTATTTTGGAACAAATCCTACATGTTGTGTTATTTTATTTTATCCATGGTTGTACTTCTTTTTTTAATATGAAGATTTAAAATGTGTCCTTTTTAATGCCAACAAAAAATAAAAAAATAAAAGCTTGAAACAAAGAAGGTGTCACTCTCAGATTGGGTGTCTTGCGTCTCCTCCTTCTGGGTGTTTGATGGTCTCCTTGGTGCCTTCTGCCTTTTCAGTGCAAGCCCACAGGAAGCCGCAGCAGGTCTTCCAGCTTAAGTCTTACAGTTGAGAGTGCTTTAGAAAGCTTTGATTTCCTGAACACCTCTGATTTTGACGAGGAGGAGGATGGTGATGAGGTTTGTACTGTTGGAGGAGGTGCCGACTCAGTATTTTCAGACACTGAGACTGAGAAAAATAGGTAAGCCTTGGTTTGCATCTATTTTTAATCTCTTTCTTTCCTTACACCTTTCTGTCCCCACCCCTTTACCTCTCATTTCCTTCAGCCCAGTGGGTCTTAGCAGTAGATTCATCTCATGGATGCACATCTCAAAGCCAGGTTTAAGCCCCCTGATGCATATTGCCCTTAGAATGTAAGAAAGGATGATTACAACTACCACTGGATCTGCAGCCCTCCAAGTGGAGAGTGTGGCCATCGCTGGGATGGGGCTGGAGTGGGTCAGTGGGAAGGGAGGATGAAAGTGAAACATTGTCACCTTCTTTATCAGGCTTCCTTGTACCTAAACCACTGTTGATAGAGCTAGGGCCTGGGGGGCCTATTTTATAACTTCAGGGGAAGCAAAACAAGCCCAGGGGAACATACTCACCTCCATCGGTTGCTGCAAAAAATACACAACCACTTTCCCCAAGGAAAGGGTAGATTCCCCAGCCGTCTTACCTCGACATGTCATATAAACAGGTTTCCAAGTTACACAAAACCCCGCCCCCCGGCCCCAACCCTACCCCCCTTACCCCCGCGGGCAGCAGTAGTAGTTTCGGTTTTGTTGACCCTGGAGGGTTTATTCTTCAAAAAGAAAAAGTGGGAAATAGAATTTATCCCTAGAGCAAATTCAGGGCATAGCAAAGAAAATTCATTAAATTAATTGTAATGATTTAAGTTATACTTCTATACTCCACACTGAGATTTTTCTGACTTAATCGAATCTGTAAAATGCTTCTTAAACCAAAAATTTTTCTGTATAACTTGTTATTTTAAACTACTACATGACGGATCAAGTCAGCCTAAACTTTCTTCTTGCTGTAAGAAGCATTCTAACAACAAAAACATCATAGCTTTTGTACATTTGCATGACATTGATATTAAATATATCCGATCAATCTTACTATATATCATCAGAAGTATTAGGGGAAATTGTGAAAAATGTGCTTGTGTTCTATTTTTTATTATTATTTTTGGGGGGTTTCATACTATACTTAAAAACATTATTTGTCCATATATATTTTAACATTCTATTGATATACATTACATTTCTTTTCATTGATAATTGAATAATTTACTATATAATGTAAATCACAAAATATAATTCTTGAATTCCCAGCATTTCTATTACACATAATGTGTAAGGTGAACCAGAATCATCAAACATCATCGGTATTAATCTTAAGCAAATAGCCAACATTTCTATTATGAAGTGTGAATTTAGAGATTTAAGGAGATAAATTCCACTGTTAGGTTCTCATGTCTTCAGGATTAAAGAGAGCATGTAAACAGAAAATCAGTTTTGATGTTTAAATCAAGTGTGAGTGTGTGTGTGTGTGTGTGTGTGTGTGTACTGGAAACATCAACATGTAGAACAGAAACCTAGTTAACAATCAATGTGCTTGTGTTTTAAATATGTGTTGACCACCATGTGTTGCCTGCCAGAATCCAGGGTGTTTTCTCTTTGGGGGCAAATGTGAATCAGAGTAGAGCATCCAATGCTTCTAAGCTCCAATGCGTGATCTTTTTAAGTTGTGGAGACTGAGACATTTGAGACTAGAAGCCAGAAGCTGCTCAGCTTGTGAACCCGGATGCTCTGCTTACGTCTCTGCAATTCTGTCCTCCCATGTGTGAAATGCGACAACTCCCTCGCTAGCACACACATTCATTTCAAGAATAAAAGAATTAGACAGTAGATGCAACAGATTTATTTGGAAATGTAAGTGCCCACCGTGACATAACTTTAGACAGTTCAGCAGTGGGGTTTGAACGAAGCCTGCATGGCAAAACTAAGCTGTGCTCTAAAGATTCAAGTGCCCTTTTAGCTTTTGTCGCTAGAACATCATGTCTCTTCTTGGCGGCTTTCTTTTTTCCTTCTCTTCAAGTGGCAGTAGATCTGAGGCCAGGAAAAAGCCTTGGCAGATTATTTCTTAATGGTACTGCTCTGGGAAAACCACCAGTATGGAATACAGTTTAATCCCAGAAAATCTGTCAGATCACCCCATCGGCAGAGCAGGAAAGTGCAAGTGCAACGTGAGAGCAAGTTTCAAAGACTTCTTGGCAAGCGACATTCCAAAGGGCTCATTGTGCTAGAGAAGCGAACAGAGAACTCCGGAAGCAATTTGTTTGCATGATCTTATAAAGTTAGGCAAATTGGTGACCAGGCTGAATTTAAGTAGTTTTTTGAAAGGTATTTTGGCTTTTCAAAATTGTCAGTGGGGGTGCTGCTATTGGAGGCTTTATGTGAGCCATATTCTGTTGACCTGTAGTTTTCACACAGAAAGAAATCATTAATGTTTTGCTCACCTTCCTGCTTCAACAGTTACAGATCGGTACACCCAGAGGCCAGGGGGCATCTTAGCGAGGCGCTGACTGAGGACACAGGAGTCGGGACTAGTGTGGCAGGCAGCCCTCTCCCACTCACCACGGGAAATGAAAGCCTGGACATCACCATCGTCAGGCACCTACAGTACTGCACCCAACTCGTTCAGGTAGGATTGGTGACTGCATTTGTGGGTTAGAGCCCAAGTTGTTTATGCACCAAGAAAGTACGCTTCCTTTTTTAGTTTTGTCATTAGAATTCAGAAATCAGAAAACAGTCCTGCTTTGATTCCAGCCAACTCAAAACTCTGATGGATGCACCCATCCTCCCTCCACCCTGGATTTCCCATCTTAAAACCTAGATCTCCAGACCTCACAAGAAAGTAGGCAAAATATGGTTAGCTCTCACTTTCAAATCATTTGATAACAGATGGGAATAATGGGATTAATTAAAAAAGGAATTTACATTCTGCCTTCAACAAATGGACTTTGAAAGTCAGTATTACTGAACATATGTTAATATGAACATGTCACATGAGTTTTCTACCACCTGAATAGCTAACAGCAAAATGCTGCAGAATAGAACCATGGTTTCCCAAATCTTGAATAAGTACTTCTTAGCAACAGGAAAGAACACTTCTATAGGTCATTATGATCACCAGTTAGCTCTCATTCTGAGACACCATGAAACTTATTTTTCTTCCCATTTCAACCTGCTTACCACTTAAGATTTTGCAACAGTGGTGCAAAATATTTTGAAATTCTTTTGTTGCGTGAAGGTTTTCAGTAATCTTGAACGAAGCGTTTTCCCCTGAGCATTTGCTTAACTGCTTCCTCCTTGCCTGGTTGCTTGTCTTCTCCCAATCTTGTCCTTTAACCACCTTGCTTAGACCTGTGAGGAACAGGAAAAATGCAAAAGTAAATGAATAATGGTTGCAGGGGGATGGGATGATCAGGAAGGGTACAAAAAGAGGAGGATTGTGTTCCAAAGAGCATGGGCAAACTGGAAGGCAAGAGGCAGGGTGAGGAGGAAGGGGCCCCAGGAAGGCCAGAAGTGGGGCACTGCTGCTTCTTCGGTAATACACTCATGATGCAATGAAGAATGTGCTTCTCCTCCATGAATAAAGAACCCCAAAGTGGCTTCAGGCCACTGATGTGCTGTGGGAAACTGGTTGGCAGTTACAATTCTTGCCACTTGGTTGGCCAACACCCCAGTTGATCTCTTTTGTTGACTCTTGGATTTACAAGCCATAATACTGACAACTAATCAGGCCAAAGGTGCCATTTTTTTTCTGACCCAAATGGGCAAAGATTGTTATTTACTTAGAGCTATTCTCTATTCACTAGTCATTTGAATGAGATGGTTTTTACAGCTCTTTGTTCTTGTTGAGTCTGATTCTGTGCTTAGCAAACCACCTGTTCACCTTTTAGAGGTAAAGTCCTTTATTTTGTGAGACATAAGAGGACTATCTTCCATGAAGGGGTGAATGTTTTCTCCCAAAGACTAATTGGCATGCAATATTCAGTCCAATGTTTCTCCCTATGATAAGTCCATGATAATAAGAATTCAATTCTTTTGTGGTTAAAATCGCCACTAGAAAAACAAAAGAGGTAATGTAAATACATAGAATGAAGGAGTGAGGATTAAAAAATTGATTTCTAGAGAGACCGAAAAAAATGGCATAGATGATAGAGGCTCTGTTCATCCCTTGGCAACCAAATCAAAGTTGTGACGGAAACAAGGAGCAGCAGCAAGAAAAAATCACCTGGGATCTAGATGAACAAGCCATACAAATAGGGAGAAATACAATGCAATGGCAGAAGGTAGGCAGGGGAGAGGACACAGGGCTGCCCGGTCCCCAGCAGCTGAGTGAGACGGAGGCTGCGGCAGCGGCAGACGCCTCTTAAAGGGGCCGCGTCCGCGAGCAAATTTTCACTTGCTCTGAAGGAGGCACCGGGGACTTACAGGGAGACATTGTTGGAGTGGGGGCCAAGGCAAGATTCACTCTGTACAGCAGTGCCGGCAGTATCCATCGTTCCTTGTTGAGCGCCATCCCCCCACCGCCCCCCCATACCAGTGCATGGACACAGCACCACCATAGCCGAGACATCATCAAACTGAAAAACGGAGGTCAAGCTGCCCAGAGGATTTCCTGAAACCCCGCCTCCTCCAACTTGCCTCCCCACACACCCAAGCCACATCCAGGTATAGCCTCAGTGAGTCAGGTGCTCCTTGCTGAGCAGCACCTAGACTCACACTGGAGGCAGCTGGCCTCGGTTTCTGGTGTGGCCTTTTGAGGCAACTGTAAGCACACCATCTGTTGATGGCTTGCTGAATCTTAACAGGTGGCCCTAGAGGTGTAGAGGCTTGGGCTAAGTTTGGCCTGCAGCTGAATCCCTCTCAGAACTGTGCCACTGGACACCTACGTCACAAATCTGCACTAATAAGACCGGAAGACTTAGGAGCTTTGCTTAGTACATAGAAACAGACACAGAAAGACAGTCAAATGGGAAGACAAAGAAGCAGAAGCCATATGAGAGAACAGAACAGAGATCCAGATATAATGGAGTCAAGTAATCTAACAGATGCAGAGTTCAAAACACTGGTTATAAAGATGCTCAGTGAACTTTTGAGAACTGTAGAGAACTTCAACAAAGAGATAAAACACTCAAAAATGGAAATGGAAATTATAAAAGGGAACCAGTCTGAAATGAAGAACACATTACCTGAGATGAGAAGTATATTAAATGGAATAAACAAAGTGAATAAAGAAAAGGATCAAAAGGACAGGAAAGCCAAAGACACACAAGCAGAATGGCAAGGGATAAGATGCCAAGACTATAAAAATAATTTAAGGAGCATATGGGACACTATTAAGGGTCCTAATATCCTTCTGATCGGTGTAACTGAAGAAAATAAAGATGTTGAACAGCTGTTTGAAGAAATAATGATGGAAAACTTCCCTAATCTGGTGAAGGAAATGGACATAAAATCCAGGAAGCTCAGAGAATTCTAAAAATCAGGGATCCAAAGAGGCCCACACCAAGACACATCATAATTAAAATGCCAAAGGTTAAATACAAAGAAAGAATATTAAAAGCAGCAAGAGAAAAACAGATAAGGGAATACTTATAAGACTGGCAGCTGATTTCTCAAAAGAACCTATGCAGGACAGAAGGGCTTGGCAAAAAGTGTTCAATAGGATGAAGACCCAGGATAAAGGATAAAGTATCCTTTATCCAGCAAAGCTATCATTTAGAGTTGAAGGACAGATAAAGAGCTTCCCACACAAAAATAAGCTAAAGGAATTTATCACCACCAAGCCAGTATTACAAGAAATGTTGGAGGGACTTCTTTAAGAAAAAATACAAAAGACTCACTTCAGATTAAAAGACACTCACAGACTAAAAGGAAGGGGATGGAAAAAGATATTGCTTTGATGGACCTAGAAGGTATTTAAGTCAGAGAAAGATAAACACTATATGATTTCACTTATATGCGGAATCTAAGGAATAAAAAGAACAAACTAATCAAAAACAAACTAACAGATATAGTGGATAATTTGGTGATGGACAGAGGGGAAAGGGGTTTGGGGGGCTGGGAGAATGGGGTAAAGGGATAAAGAAGTACAAATTAGTAGCAGATGGACGGTCACAAGGATGCAGAGCACGGCATAGGGAATGCAATTAGCCTTAATACTTTGTCTAGGTGGAGGGTCAGGGGAAAGAGGGAGCAATTGTGGGGATGGATCGTTTTATGAACTATATAAATGTCTAACCAATGTACTGTATACTTGAAACTAATTAAAAGAAATAAATTTTAAAAAATTGATTTGTAACTCATACTTACTTCTGAATCAGTGAGTTTATTTATTCATTTAGTATATAATTGCGGAGAGAAAAATGGGCATTTTTTAATAGCTATAATTAAGTTTAAAATAAAGTAATTTATTTGTAATGTATTTGCTGAACTAGACTTTTACATTTGAAAATTCTATTTGTTTTAGAGTCCAAAGGCTTTAGATGGTACAGGTTGGTAGTACAGGTCTGCATCCCACATTCATGCCTACCAGGTAACCAGGACACAGAAAAATCTAGAACTTTCAGACGGCAGGTGCCTTCTGTCCTTTCCTCTGTCAGGCCCTTCCTCATTCTTGTGAACTGCACACAAGTAAAATCACCTACTATTTATGTGTCCTCGAAGAGGTTACTTAACCTCTCTGTACCTCAGTTTCCTCATCAGTAAAATGGGATATCGGCAGTACCCACCTCATTGGGTTGTCGTGAGAAATAGTATGAGCTGATCTAAGTTTAAGGCTCTTACCAGCACCTGCTCCCTAATAAGCACTCATCAATTAAAATGAGATAGCTTGATTATAATTATGTCTATTATACACCATGCTCCTAATTTTCAGTTTGAAAACAATGAAATAAACCCATGCTGTGAAAAATTACTACATGTGTAAAATAAATCTTTTTCTGTTTACATACTGATATGCAACCTAAATATGCCCTCCTCATTTCAGAGAATTTGTGAATGTACAATAACCTTGAAGCTCACTACAGAGAACATTCCAGAATTTAAACGGCATCAAAAAAGTTTAAAGCAACAAAACACGTGTCTAATTTCCTCAGCTGTTGTAACCAGCATGGACAGTTACATGTTCATGTAACAGAAACGCTGTATGAGTTTACTCAGCATCACCACTGCATGTAGGGAGGACGCTGTTGGGGAGGGAAAGCACTGTTGACAAGAACGTAATTGAAATGGTGGTTTTGTTTGTTTTATCAGCAAATTGTTTTCTCAAGCAAAACCCCTTTTGTGGCGAGAAATCTCTTAGAGAAGCTTTCTAGGCAAATTCAGGTGATGGAGAAACTCTCAGCGGTCAGTGACGAGAACACAGGAAACATCAGTTCTGTTGTGGAAGGTAAGCCCCTGTGCATGACACCACCACTCATGCCAACGGTGAGCCCACTGGCCCACACCTCTGCTGTGTCTGTTCGCTATTTTGTCAGTATCGATAGCAGAAAAGCATTCTTGGACCATAGAGTAGGGAGATGTCTCCACACCAGTGGCTCTCATTAACACCCCCCTTCAGCCTTCGGAGTCAAACCAGACATATCGCTTTTTCTACAGGGGCCTCCACCCCCAAAATGTATACAAGCAGCACTAGCATCACCTCCTAGGCAGTTTCACAGACTGTTTCTGCTCGTGTGGTTCTGTGTTGGAACATATGATCAGTATTGTTCTCATGCCATGGAGCCGGCTAAGATAACTCCCATAGTGGCCGACTGTCAAGTGCAAGATACTCCCTCCCCGCAAACAAACAAACAAACAAACAAACAAAAAGATGCCCCAAAACCCTATGGGGAAAACATAGAAATACATGGATTCACAGGCCTTTATGAGGATTCCCGAGTCAGAGAGTTTTAGGTGGAGGACTTGACATGGGGAAGATGCCTTTGAATTATGTGGTCTGGTGACAGGGCTCTTTTATAAAGACAAGAATTTATGTCTTTTTTCACATTGGCTGTTCGGCTGTTTAGTAGGAACAGTGGGACACTAGATTCTCCTGGGTTATCTCTGATTAAGTCTAAATGCCTGGTGTCTCTTCCTGTGCATCCCTCCTGCCGGTCCTGCCAGAAGCAGGTGACCTTCTGAGATGCATGTAAAGGGGCAGTACATTCAGACTGAAGCAACTCTTGCCCCTCCTCTCCCAGGCCCTTCATGACCACAACCACATGAGGGTGAGGGTGGAATATTGACCCTGAGCTCCCTGGCGCAGGGCCCATCAATCATCTCAGTCTGAAGGCCACTAGACAGGAGAAAACCTCCTGCAGCCACCTACAGTTCTGCTCCATCCCTTTCAGAAAAACCTTCTGAGGTTTGATTCTCTGATCCTGTAGTTTGTTTGCTGTAAAGTTACAGGAGATGAGATGACTAGAGCATCTCCCAAGAGCAGAGCTGCTGGTTCTCTCTCACCGAAAGCAAACAGGCTGCAGAGTTCCTCAAAATGACTTCTTTATCTTTTAGACCACCTGCCAACTAACAGTCTTAAAAAAAAAAAAAAAAAGGCCCCTGGGGACACCTGCCCCACCTGCACCCAGGTACGTCCCTCTATCTGCTTCATTAGGTTTGGTGCCCTTCTTCTCTAGCCATTCCAGAATTCCACAAAAAGATGTCTTTGCTGTCATTCTGGACCAAGTGCTGCAGCCCAGTTGGTGTCTATCACAGCTCAGCTGACAGAGTGATTAAGCAGCTGGAAGCCAGCTTTGCCAGAAGTGTCAACAGAGACTATCCAGGACTTGCAGACCCAGGTAGAGAACAACAATACGGAGGGGAGGAAAGCATTTCTGTCCTGGGGTGCAAGAGTGAGTGACAGTAAGGTTCCCCCTGCCCCTTCTCCCACAGCCACCCGTGAAAAACAGCTTACCCTCCAGAGAACCATCACCTACTCAGTAAGATCTCAGAACAGAAAGACATTGAACATGTCACAACTCAGAACATCAGAAGTGACTTTTAAAGGCACTGTATTTTTGTATTGCTACTAAAGTATGTCAGCAATACAAGGGTGTCAAATGGTATAAACACTTTGGAAAAACTGTTAGGCATTTCTACTAACACTAAATATACTCCTTCCCTCCGATCCAGCAATTCCACTCCTAAATATATCAAGAGAAATGTGTGCTTATACTCACAAAAAACAAGACATGTATTAGAAGGTTCATATCAGCTTTACAGACAAAAGCCAAAAACCGGAAACAACTCACATGCTCAAGACAATGGATAAATTGTAATATATTCATACAGTAGGGTATACCACGGCCTGGTGGCTCTTCCTGTGCATCCCTCCTGCCAGTCCTGCCAGAAGCAGGTGACCTTCTGAGATGCATGTAAAGGGGCAGTACATTCAGACTGAAGCAACTCTTGCCCCTCCTCTCCCTTCATGACCACAAGGTATACCCTTTGGATATACCTTTATTTCCACTGTCTTGACTGGACTCCTACACAGCAATTTTTTTAAAAAAATAAATCACTGCTACAGGCAACGCTTTGGATGAATCTCACAGATATTTTGATGAGTAAAAGGAATCAGATACCGAAAGTGCATACTGTATAATTCTATTTAAATGAAGTTCAGAAACAGGCAAACTTCTGTTGACAGAAATCAGATTATTGGTGGCCTATGGTGGGGGTAGGCGAGTAGCTATAGGAAGAGGCACAAGAGAACCTGCTAGGGTGCCAGCTATGTCCTGTATCTCGATCTAAATGGTAGTTGCGCAGTGTATAGGTATGCAGAAGTCACCTGGCTGTTCCCTGAGGATTAGTTCACTTGCATGCTTCACTCTATCCTATTCTACAATAAAAAGATGAATGAATGAATGAATGAATGAATGGTCATGTTTCTTAAAAGCTGCTTTGTATCTTCTCTTTACAAATAGTGTTTCGAACCTTGGTGTCCCAAATCCTGGACCGGGCTGAGCCTTTACTTTCCTCCAGCCTGTCCTCCGAGGTCATCACTGTTTTCCAGTATTACAGTTACTTCACCAGCCACGGTGTGAGCGACCTGGAGAGTTACCTGAACCAGCTGGCCAAGCAAGGTGGGATGTGTTCTTTGGTCACACTTTGTGGTGGCTCAATTTGAAGTTATCTCTGGTCTTTTTTTGTCACAGTTTTTAGTGATGGTAACTTTTTTCTTGCCAAGTCAATAGCTGGGCTGAGATTTGCCTGTTAAACAACTTCTGGACCTTTCACCTTAGTAAGCCTTTTGGCAATGAACCAGGGATTTACTGAGACCATCCAGCAGGGTGTACCATTACCAGGTAAAAAGACTCACTGTAATTTCTTTCGGTCATCAATGTGTTCACCATTTGTGGGATCAAGCCTACAGGCAGTACTATTTTATGTTACCATTTTGGTGGTGCTTTCATAATAATAAGCAGAAATCTGGTTCCAAAGAGAGCAAGTGGGGGCACACGTTGAGAAGGGGAAGGAGGGAAGGACAGAAAACCAGAGCTAGGCCGCATGTCCAGGGACTGAGGAGAACGGGCACCAATGTGGGGGCGCAGCGACGGAGCTCGTTACTGCCTTCTTATGGGACACTTCACATATTAGAAATAAAATCAGTATCTGCCATGAGTTAAAACCTCTTTGGGAGTAGAGCCAGGCAGTGAGGGGCCGTTTCTGGTTCCCAAGTGTGGGCTCTGTGAATCCTCTGCGGCCCGATAGTGCAGGTGAAGGGGACAGGAGGAGCAAGCTGTGTTGTTTGGGACCAGACGGTTTGGCTCAGCACCTGGCAGCAGCAATGTGTCTGGCCCACACCCAGGCTCAGCCCTTCTCCTTCCAAAACATTAAGCCCTACAACATTTCCTGCCCGGTGGGTGGCATGACAGTGAGAAGAAGACATTTTCCTCCACCCAGTGTCGCAGCAGCCTGAACAGGGCAGTGTCTGTGCATAGCCCCAAAGAATACAAATGCTGGCGAGCAGGAGAATGAGAATGCCGAGGCGAGAGACCCTGGCGCAGGAGCAGAGGGCCTCACTTTATTATATCCTTCACTTCTTGATTCTAAATTTGTCAGTCTAAATCAATTTTCTGAGCGAATTTCTAAATTACTCACTTTACATCTGTGGCAGTTAATGTCTCTAAGCTTCTTCTTACAGGGCCCCTGGAAGGAACTACTCATTTATTAGTAGGAATGAAAAATAAAATAGAAAAAACCCGAACCTTTTGCATGTCTTTCTTCCTTTCCTTATAAGAGGAAAAGGCTCTCATTATAAAAAATTCAGAAAACATAGAGAAATATAAAGGAAAAAGTTCAAGTCACCCATTCTCCTACTTTTAAAATTTTAATGTACTTTTCAGTTGAGTGTGCCTGGGTTTTAAATTTCAAAATTGTGATTACACATTATAGAATGACATTATATCCCATGTTATTAATTCTTTGAAATATTTATTTTAGTTGTACAGTATCTCTGCACTTGAATAAATACTAATGTATTTGATTATTGAACATTTTGGTTGTTTCCCATTATTTATTTAGCTGTTTACATATCTTGAGACTTTTTATTAGGGTATTTATTTAAAAGCAGTGAAATTACCAGAACAACCACAGCAGCAAAAATAGGAAATTAAAGCAAAAAAAAAAAAATCTCTAATTCACAAACTTGTCCATTGTGTACAGGATGCTGTTCCATTGATAGAACTTGAATATTTTCTTATATTTTCCCATCTGTGCTGACCAGACACACTCTTATCCTAATGTTTTTGTGGCTCATGGACGCCCATGCTGGATATCTAGTTAGGGATTAGCATACAGTCCTTAGTCATGGACTACTTAAGTCAGTTTGTCCAAATGGTTTTCAAAACCCTATATATTTTTTTTTTATCATTTTCCAACCAGCTAACTGGATTCCATCAGGGCGCAGTTACCTGAGTGCAGACAGAACGCAGAGCGGGGGTCACTCAGGGTTAGGGTTTTGCCAAACGGGTGTGAATAAAAGGCAAAGGGGCAACAGAGTTTGCTCCATCAGGAGGACTGTAAAAAGTGTTCACTTGTATCTTCCTCACTATATATTTTTACATCTGACTATTTAATTCATCTATAAGTCATTTTAGTAGCAGTTATGCCATGGAGATCCACCTTCGCCTTTGTCTCCTATAATTTGCCATTCTCCTTAATGTAGTTATCTAAACAATCTGTGCTGTTCTAATTGGAAACATCCCCTTTATCATGCTAATTTTTCCTATGTACTTGGCTCTGTTATTATGTATATATCTGAGTCTCATTTACTTTTTTTTAACGAGCTCGTTGCTTTACTGTCGGAAGGCGAATGCTCTTTTATTCTCACTTCAGTTTCCATAGTGCAGACTCTGCAATCACTGAGAGACGGAAAACTGCTTCGGGCCCTGAGCGGCCTGGCACCCGGCAGCCTCCCAGCCCAGCAGGACGTGCTCAGGGCTCTGGCCCTGCTCTTAACCGGAGAGGACGATGGAGTCAGCGAGGCCGTGAGGCTTTACCTGGTGGCAGCCGCAGGAAACGAGCATTTCCGGGAAAAGGTAGCACACAAACTCATGGCCATCAAGCCCAAAACTTGCTTAATTTTCTGCAATTTACCATTAATATTTTGCCATTTTTATTTTATAAAAATAATTTTGCTTCTGCTTATTAGTGATATATACTCTGCAAAGTGATTTAAACCTCAAAAATATACTGTGATGATTAAGTGCCCATGAGTCCAGCCCCCCAGATTCAACTATTAATAACTTAGTGTATACTTCTTCCAGGTTTTTTCTAAATATATGTTAACATGTAATTATTTTTTTTTAAATGAGACCATACTGTTCTGTTGTGTACCTGATTTTTTTTAAAATGTAATATATCATGGTTATTTTACATGTCAGAGCATATTGATCTACTTCATTCTCTTTGATGGATTATTGGCTTTTCAGTGTATGCATATCCTATAATTTATTTTATTATTCCATATTCATGGGCATTTGTGTAGTTTCTAACTCTGAAATATGTTCTGGTGAACATACATGTGTGTGTATTTACACACATATATTTCATGGGTAGTCTGGAGTCAAATCATCAGATTGTTGGGTCAGCGAGTTTAGAATATTTTTCATTTTAAAACCATCACTCCTATCACTAGGGAAGAGGTAATTTATCTCTCCCTTGACTTTAATTCAACAGCCATCCAGGAGTAACAGGCATCTAAAAATCATGCACATTGGGGCCCAGTCCAAGCAGGGCGGTTGGTCTGCAGGGAGCCCTTTACAGTTTGAACAGCCATTCTAAAAACTCACACCAACCCTCAGATAAGCTCAGGAAAATTACAGCTGGCTCCTTCCTGTTCTTGGAAAGGTCAAATGTCGACTGCAAGAGGAGCGTAAGTTTCCTAAGGCATAACCTAAGCAGGCTGTATTGGGGCATTGCGTACTCAGAGAAGACATCCCATGCTAATGCCCTTTTGACCCAAAAAACGTGAACTTCACATTGTTCTTTCTTAATAAAGTTCTGATACTTTAGTGGAAGTAGCTCAAAAGTCTGTTCTGTGGGCTAGCTACCATCATCCCCACTGAAAAAAGAGGTGATATAATTCACATACCATAAAATATTTACATTCACCCTTTAAAGTATATAACCCAGTGGTTTTTAGTATATTCACAAATCATCACCACTATCCAATTCCGGAACATTTTCATCACCCCCAAAAGAAATCCTGTCCCCGCCCGCAGTCATTTCCATTGCCTCCTCCCTCCAGTTCCTGGCAACCACTACTCTGCTGTGTCTCTGTGGATTTGCCTGTTCTAGCCTCACCTGTTCTGGACGTTTCTTATGAATGGAATCACATAATATGTGGCCTTTACGTCTTGCTCTTTCACTCAGCATGATGTCACTCAGCAAGGGTCATCCATGTTGTAGCATGTATCAGTGCATTTCTTTTTATGCCAAATAATATTGCATTGTAGGAGCAGATCACATTTATCAGCTGATGAACTCTTGGGTTGTTTCTGCTTTGGGACTATTATGAACATAATAATAATAAATGTCCCATTCTGCTCGGCCTTTTGCACACTTACCATCAGCTGGATTTTGGCCTCCAGGGTGAAGGACTCTCCTCCACATGACTGACTCAGCATCTTGCAGCTTTCTTGTGGAGCTAATATGTTGCTCTCCACAGGTCCTTCTAAACAATCTTCGCATTCCTACTAGACCCTAGGGTCTGTTGAAAGCCAGACTCATAACTTTGCTGTCAGATGACTTGACCCCAGACTACTCATAAAATATGTGTGCGTGCAGAGGCCGAGCTAACCATTTTCTATAATGGTTGAAGGTCGTTCACTTTCCGTCCCATAATAGGTAAGGGGACTGTTCAGTGTCACAGCTGACATGGCACAGACCACTGGCCCTGATTGGTCACTCCCCTTACAGCCCACCAACCAAGCAGAATACACTTCACTATGAGGAAGCATAAGACGTGTATAAAAGAAAAAGCCCCACTGTGATGGGGGCTCAACTTTTGGATGTGAATCTGCCGAGCCGGTGCCGGCACCAGCTCGAGTATCCTGCAACATTTCATCTTCCAGCTTCGTATACCCCAAAGCATGTGACCTGGTAGACAATAAAGGATCAATGTATTGAATAAAGAGACTGCTCTTTTAATAAACATGAATTTTAATGATTTTTTTTTTTTGGCACTGAAGGTAGTGCAAGAATATCTTGTTTTATCTGTAGTTCATCTCAGGCAGTAAAAATGATTATCTTCCTGTAAAACTACAAACTAATCAAAATGTCTTCATGGTGTCCTTCCTTCTCTTTCAGGCCTTGCTCTATTACTGTGAAGCACTAACAAGGACAGACCTCCATCTCCAGAAGGCAGCCTGCCTGGCCCTGAAAAGCCTGGAGGTAACGCCCAGCCTCAAAGCCCCTCCAGTGCAGCTTTGAGCAAAACTAAGCCAAGTACAGAAACGGCTTCCCTTCCGTTTGTGGAACTGCCTGTTTCAGCAGAGTTTCCTACCTCAGAGTTTTGCACTGAAGTTTTGCAATAAAGTCTGGGGTCCTTTATTCTTTAAACTGCCACTAAATGTGACTTTATTTTGTTAAAGTATAAATGTTTTGGAAAACAGTTATGTTTTTGAATAGCCCACAGAAATTAGTTTGCCTCTGGGTCAGTACTAGAAAAGTATATCCTAAGCCAAAAAAGGGGGAAATGGTGATTTCACCATTTTTTACTGTGTACAAAAAATAACAGGGACCCAGAAAATTTGCAAAGAAATTCTAAAATTCATTGTGCCAATAAATTTCCAGATCCTTCCCCATGAACTGTTTTTATTAAGCAGCTCACAATCTTAACTATGTCAAAGGGAGGTGTTGGTGAGAGAGCTAAAATATAAATGAAAAAAGAAGGCATGAAAATTCCCAGCATTAACGAGTTTATGTTACAGTCGTCAAGATTTAATGTTTGACGTACTTTAATCACAAAAAAAAAAAAAAAAGACTAATCACTCTTGAGAAAAGAATGAGAAAGCCACACCTCAGAGCTTGCTAAAATCTTGGATGGGTGCATGGGACAAGGGGCAGGGTTCTGCAGGCCTGTCAGGAAGTGAAGAAAGGGATTAACACCTCAAAAGAAAAAGCTAATGACTTGCGAAGAAAAACAGCCCTGGGAAATTTTGTCCTTGTTACTTGGTCAAAAATTTAAATTTTGGTGGCCAATAAAAGCCCACAGTGATTGCTATTTATTTGGGTGCTCTCTGACATACAGTGACATCTCAGTGATGATGGCTGTGATACACAAGGTAAAGCAAGACATGAGGAGACAGTGATCTGTTTTGTGGATTTACGTGCTGCAAAGGTTATAGTAAAAGCTACAGTTTTAAACTCTAGCATATCCCAAGTCTGGCAGCACTGATTTAATCCCTTTCTCCTAGAGGATAGGATCCTTTGGGCTGAATAAGGGTCCTCTTTCTAAGCTGTCCCCAGCCCCCAGCTCACAGCGGGGCTCTGTGCAGCACAGAGCAGATTCAGGATGTCATCCACCCAAACCAGTCAACTCTAATTAACTTGTCAGGGGAAAACTTTTTTTGATTAATGATAACAAGCAGACACCTCACATTTTTCTTTTCTATCGTCAAACTGGAAACAATCTGGAGAGATCAAAGTGGCCCTCCGATGTCAGGTCCCCATCTGTCTCATTGGGTTGGAATAACCCAGGATCTACACATGCTGCTCACTCCAATTCGTCATGTTTGGGCACCCAGCACTGCCACTACCACTCCATAGGCCTAGCTTTCTTCCAAAAAGAGAAAGTCATAATTTGTTACCCATTATCAACTCAAAATCTCAGCAAGAATATTTAGTTTTGCAGCAGGCAGGCTCCCTTCTGGGACTTGCCCTAAATGGTGGTGTTGCTGGAGACACTGCCAGGCCCCCTTCCCCCTCCACATTTTCCCTGGTAACGTCTACTCCTGGGTCTTCCACTACCATCTATATGCTAATGACTCCCAGCATTTCCCGTCCAGGTCTTCCTGTCCTGTCTATTATCCTGCTTGCTGCTGGACATCCCCACTAGAAAGTCACCTCAAATTTCACCCATCTCACCCCTGCCTCCAATCTTCTCTGTCTTAGTGGATGGTACAACCACCACCAAGCAGCTCGTTCCAGAAACCTAGGGGCCATCATGACCCTCCCTCACCCTCATCCTCCACATCCAACCAGCCTTACCATCCTGCCGGTCCCACTTCCATAACAGCCTAATTCTGGCCACTCTTTATCCCCACTGTGTTCGCCTGGATTTGAGCATCCTTTCTACCAATATCTCTGCCTTGTTAGAGCCTAAACTCCCGTTAGTCCATCTTCTTCACTGCAGCTGGAATGCTCATAATAAAATACAAATCCAACCTCAAACTCTTGTATGACTTTCCATGACCTTTGAATAAGTCCAAAACCCTTAATGGCTCATCAGGCCCTCCTTGATTTGGGCTGTCATAAACTAATCCCCTTGCCTAGAATTTGTTTCCTTCTCCACACCCCCAAACACACACACACAGACGCACACGCACACCCCTCCCACATGCGCAAACATGGCGAACTCCTCTAAGATGTTACTTCCTCCATGAAGACTTCCCTGATCAGACCAGCTTGTGTCCCAGTCGCGTTCTTCCCTCACACTCCAACTCAGCCTATCATTCATCGTAGTAATTATTTTCCTCGTTTAACTCTGTCTCTCCTCTAGACTGGAAACTCCCCGGGGGCCAGGGCTGGGTCTTGTCCATCGCTGAACCCCCCACACCTTGTGAACTGTCTGGTTCATAGAGCACTCAGTAAACAAATAGTTGGACTCCCATCGTTGACCTCTGTTCTCCTCCTCTCGTTTGGCATATAAGCTAAATATTAGGAATTCTTAAGTTAGAGCTCTTTTAGAAGCAGTGAGTTACAGTGGAAAGAACAATGAGAAGTGGATTCTGTTCTGGAAAAGCAAGCGTGTCACCCCCTTCTCTAGGCCTGCAGTTCTCCATGAAATGAGGGACTTAGCTGATCACTGGAGATCTAACAAGTCTGAATTCTGGGCTGCAACTCAGGAAATTCTCATACAGTACATCTCGGAGTGGCAGCCAGGAATCTGTACTTTACAAGAGCTCCTGACTCTCAGCTAGGTGTAGGAAGCCCTGGATAAGATGGTTTTAAAGTCCCCACCAGCTCTGAAATGCTAAGTCTCATGCAACCCCAGACATAAATGTCAGAACATGATTTTAACTCTTTTCTCCCTGTAGGCTACTGAAAGCATTAAAATGCTGGTGACACTGTGTCAGTCCGACACTGAAGAAATCAGAAATGTGGCCTCGGAAACCCTCTTGTCTCTTGGTGAGAATTTTTTTATGTGTTTACTTTTCACTCCCAAAGGGAACCGTCAGAAGTTTCATGTGTATTGTTTTAGCAATTTTCCCTCATGGCTACCTGTGTGCACACGCACAAAAACACACACACACACACACAGAATGAGGAACTGATCAACCTCTATCTCACTCCAGCTCCTGTTGTATGACTGCTGAGGGTGAGGGCTGCTCTGTGGAGCCATTCTAGATGCTTCATTGGTCTGTGCACTATTTGGAGTCAAGAACATAGAAGTCAAACCATAGTCAGGAGTCCGGGGTGGGGTTTGCACCACCCGGAGGACTATGATAGGCTGAGGTTCCCTAAGGGGCCACAGTCCCCCAGCTGTCACAGCCTCACCGACTCTCAGGCTAACCTGATCGTCCCCTGGCCTATCCCACCTGAGCCCTGACACCAAAGGAAAGATTGAAGTATTTATTTTATTCTGAAATATCCAAATAAACCTTCCCCTCCACTTCATTTTCTAAAGGTTCGTGCTTCACAGGTTTCATACTTTTATTCTTCTGGGGAGTTGGGAGGGTAGAGAGAGGCTTTCAAAACTCCACATAAAAAATAAAAATATTTATTATAAATAATTTTACTACTACAACATACTCTTAAAATGTAAAAACTATACTCCTAGAAGTCCTCAATTCTATCCAGTCAATAATACTAATTGGAAAAAAGGTGCTCTACTTTGACTCTAGTAGCTTAACAACATAAGGGAGACTCTCCTGGCATTTATCATCATCATGAAAATCATATTCATTGTTAGTTGTTCTTTCTTACGTTATCAGTTTAATAAGGCTTCTTTCTGCTAGTGAATATAATGTTCCAGGCACAGAAATCTTAGCCAGCATATGTTTGTTTAAAGGATAAAACAGTTATTCCTTATGGCTGTTTCCGGCATAGAAATTATTTAATTCCCTATAAATGTGCCTAGGGTATCATTAGTTTTAGCTTCTTTCTTTCCTTCGTGTTCTGAAATAACAGCGAAGGTAAGCCAGATGTTTGTAAAGCGCAGCCAGTCATGTGTCTACTTCCAGTAGAACCAAAGAAAGTTTGAGCCCTGCCGAATGTGCCCAGTCACTTCAGCTGCACAGACAGCAGCATCTACAGGAGCGATCACATACCTTCTTGTCCTGAGCTCTTCACACACGTGGCTGCCCACGCCCAGCCTCTCTCACCTCACCGATTCATGGCTGAATCACCAGGGGAGCTTTAAAATATACTCAGGCCTAAAATATATATATACCCAGGCCTGGTTCCACTTCCAAAGATTTTGCTCTCGTTGGCGTGAGATATACCTCAGCTCTGGGACTTGTAAAAGCATCCTAAGTGATTCTTTCAAACAGACTTTCAGTTTATTGGAAGGCTTCTATTCCTAGAAACTACAATAAGATTATAAAATCCGTGATTACATTCCTTTTCTAAAACCCACTAATATCAATATCATTCCAGCATTTCATGAATCTTTTTTTCCCACAATTTCTGATTGGACACAACTATTTCCATCTTTTTCTCACTTGTATTCAATGCATAAAAGCCCATTTCTTATCACTAGTTGTCTATACTTCATTTTCCCATTTTTTCTAATATTTTAAACAGGAAAATGGAACAAAATATTCAAATAATTTACAAATACACGTTGGCTGTTCAGGATGGTGCCGACAAACTGAACCAGCTGTTGGTGGTAGATGTCATCACCACATGTTTACATGGCAAAGAGTAACTTTTTAGCTGAAGTTCAAAAGCCTAATCTTGACTTTTATGAAAGATAATTTAACATGTACCAATATGTAATGTATAGAAGTAAAACTTAGGTAAAAGTTCAATGCACTGAAGTTAAGGACTAGCCATACTGAAATTCCTAATGCACTTAAAATATAATACATATGATTTTCAAAAGAATAAATCTATTATGTGAAATCATCAACCTCACATGCCCATAGGACTTCTACTTTGTTTCACACCCTGGCATTCTCTTACTCTCTGGCATTAGCTCAAAAGTTCTTGTTTTTTCTAAACATTACCTAGAAACGACATAATTAAGAATAACTGAAGATGACTTTTCCTTACCTGAAGCTAACGTTAGCAAAAAAATAGCAGTCCATACCTAAACAACTGGTATTAATTTATTATCCTGAGTGATGAATAAAAAAGTTAAGTTCAAATTGGCATTCATTTTTCTTGTTGTGTATCCAGGAGAAGATGGGCGACTGGCATATGAACAATTGGACAAATTTCCTCGAGACTGTGTTAAAGTTGGAGGTCGTCATGGAACTGAAGTGGCCACAGCCTTTTAATTACCAGTTGGCTCTGCCTAACAGCTGTCTTAATTAGTGGCCCTATTAATCAAGAGGGTGCTGTGATTTAGCTGGAATGTCTTTAAAATTTAAAGAGTTCTGTTCAGGTTGTCTGGAAATCTAACATGTTGTAGAAAGAATTAACAGTCAGTTTCACAGCATCCACCTGCTTTTCCTTTGGCCAGTACAATAGGGCTTCTTGTGACTAACAGATTACATCATTCATTGAGTCTGACCATGCTTAATGAGTCTGTCATATCAAATATATATGGAATTTTAAAATAGCCATCTTTGTACTTTTTTGGAAGTTCTTCTATGAGCTTGAAACAGTCCTGTGATACTTTGATAAATATCATATGCCTTGCAGTTTTTCTCTGTCGTGCTCTCAGGGTTGAGTGGCCCCCTAAGCTACCTAATTTTACCTTAAATGCAAAGCACAAAATATAATTTCTTCAAATAAAAGTTTGCCTGCAGAACCTGGTAAAATGACACATTGTAAGAGTTAAATGTTTTTTTCTTTCATTTTTTTCAAACCTCCGCTATTTCTCTTCTTCATTGTGAAAATTCAAAAAGCATGTTTTCATTATGATAAAAAGACAGGCAGATGACTACAAACTACCTTAATAAGATTATATCCATATACATTTTTAAAAAAAACAACACGCAAAGCTTAAGCTTTTTTTTTTTTTTAAGAGCCTTTTTTTATACTTTTACAATTGAGGTATTTTGCTGCTGAAACTAATCAAAACCAAAAGTCATGGATTCAGAAAGCTGGGATGCTCTTTGAGGTGGAATAACTCTCAGAAGTTGGAAGAATCCTAATGGAGTGGGAGCAGAGGGACATTAAAAGTGGTCCTTGCTTCTATAAAAGCTACCAGGAGGTTAGGAAGAAACCTGCCCTGAGGAATGGTTACTGCCCCGAGAAAGCACTTCCCACTGAGAGGATCCCTTAGCCAAACGGTTAACAGCGCCTGTTATTGCGGAAATCAAGGTAGCAAGTCCATTAAACAAAGTACAAGACCACTCAGTAGCTTCTATTAAATAATTTTTCTTCCTCTTAAGAATATACGAGGTAGGATATGCCAAAATAGCAAAAGAATACATGTGAGTATAACTTAAACTGTGGAATATTAACTGTATTCTGGATGTGTTTGTACAAAATACCATTTAGATAGCATTTTAAATATTTACATTTTAGCAAGACCTTTAAAAACAACTCATTTCATTTTAAAGTTGTCAGGTTTCCTGGCAAATAGTCCTTTTAACTGTGAAATTATGTGTATATATATTTGTATATTTATAAATATTATATAAATATATCCTTCATTTTAAAAGTACATTGTACAGTCTATAGTTAGTATGCATAGTCTGTAGTCTATGTTAAATGGTTGAAATGGTTCTTTTTATAGAAAATCAAATCATAAATGTTACAGTTTTTGGTTTGGTTTTTTATTTTTTGAATATTGCATGAATAACTCCATTATCTTTTGTATTCACTTGTGCATTTTATTTTTTGTTTGAAGGGGTGCTTAGTTTTGTGTCATTTGTATTCACTGTTTCAATCATGTAAGTTAAAATAAAAATTATTTTTGAATTACTAGTCTCATGTAGAGTCCGCTTTTTTTCACATACCTTTCTTGAGTTGGTATATACACATTACACCTCATTCTCAACTTGAATTTATTTTTATGTTGAAATTCCTTCATCTATAAATGAGGATATTTACTCCTCAGATTTTTTTGTAAAGCTCATTGGAGAAAAAGACTGTGAGCTCCTTAAGGGTAAAAAGCAGCATCATTTATTTGTGTGTGTTCCAAGCCCAAATCCCAAGCATAGATTGATTCCTGATTTCTGTATTCCATTCCGTTGTGTTGCTAAGTGATGCATTCCATAGTTCTTGACTGTTCTGTTATTGCCAGCTGTGTAAATGAAGCACCACTGGCCTTTTACACAATGGCCAAGGCCCGTGTTTATTATGTGCAGTTTTGGACTCAGGTATATCAGTGTTTTGTGGGGCTGTATAAGTCCCTCCAGAGCTTCTGGAGTGTCACTGTTAAGGGCTTTTTCATTAAGAAGAAAGAGGAAAACCATATCCCGCAGAATGAGAATATTTTCCACAAAGAAAAAATTGTGGTACTTGGCCAAATGTTGAAGGACAAATCTCTAGCCCTTGAGAAGAGGGCACAAGCTGCCTACAGGATTGGACTGCTGGCCTTCACAGGTACCGACTTAACCAGCTGTGCTAAAATAAGTGTTCGAAATCCTTTTGCTTGTTATATAACATTGTAAGTTAGTGATCTTCATAGCTCATCTTAAAATTCCAATAACTTTTCTTTGCCTAAATTATTAGTTTTGTATTTGTACCGCCAATTACTAATTATTTTTTCCTCAAGGATTTCAGGTTTTAAAAGAATGTGTCCATCAAATAAGTTATTAAGTGTCCTCCCAATTCTATTAAAAATATATACTAAAGGTGCCTATCAAAGTCCTCATTATCATAAGTCAAAGAATCTTTACTGTGTTATATAATTCTAACCTAGTGATGATTCCAACAGAGTAAAACTACTTGATTTTTTATCTTGTAAAAATACAGAGAAAATAGCTTAGAAAAATCAATAAGAACTTAATGCTTCTAAAACAATTCCAGGAAAGCAAATACATGCATCAGTGAAAAGCAATGTGTACTTGCCAGAAAACTAAGTGGTAACCATTTAAACACACATTTAAGCACTTCCCACTGTCAAGTCCAAACTCGCCCTTTTTTTCTAATAAATTTCAGGATATGTAATGAAATTTTATAGGTAGCCCTCAACAATACATCTAATTAGAAGCTCTTACTGGTAGCTGTGTCATAGATGGATTTTTTTTTTATGAGAAAAAGATATTTAGATGTGGTTTGATAGACTAAATCTTTCAGAGTGGTATCCATGAGAGAAAAAATTTACTGTTTTCTAGGTGCCAGAACGGTTGTGAGCCACTGGCACAGAGATAAGGAGAGAGGAAACTCAGAACCCCCACATGAAGGAAAGGTAAATGGCACCCACCGCACCAGGCAGGCTTGGTTCCTTACATAGCTGTATTCCCCATTTGTGGGAAGAACTAGCCTATATTGTAAAAGGGTCAAAATGCTTTAACTTGATGTTATTTAGCCTTAGTTGTAGTGGAGGAAAGGGCTTGTGCCCAGGCTCCAGCTAAAGCTTCAACATCCTTGGGATCACAGTACTTTTATGGAGTGCCAGTACAAGTAAGAGAAATCCAATCTAGGTCAAAACTCCAGTGGCTAGAACCTAGCAACAATGTCAGCTAATCCTCACCATCTAAATAGTCTTTATCAAATGCCTTCTTGGCTCCTACCTTCTCAGAGTTTGAGATTTGAACTAGGAAGATCTGGGGTTCGGGTATATGATAAAAGTAGTCTAGGACAGGCTGAGTCAGTAACCAAAAACAAGGAAAAACTTGTAAGGCCATGTTGGTCCCAGATCTGCAGGAGTTGTGTTGAGAAATGTGTAAAAACAGGAGAGAATGGCAAAGCAATGGACTCATGAAAAGCCTTTCTTACTCACATTAGACCCAGCTTTGCAGCTCAGCCTTTTGGTTTTCTCTTTGCTTGCTCTAGTGCTGATATTTTTTCAAGTACTGAAGATAGAGAACCAGGAAAGAAACCATGAGGAAAGGTTTGCTAGGTGAACACAAGTCAGGTTTCCTTCACCTTGAAGTACAGACTCTTGGGTGCCTGATTAAAGGAAATTGGCAGACAGGGACCTTCCAGGGCTTTTCATATCACTCCTTACTTATCAACACATATTTTCTCATTCTCACAGTAGCACACAGGGTGGGGAAAAGAGGAAACTCCAAGTATTCCACGTGTCAATATACAGCAACAAGAATCCGAACACAATAAGCATACCAAGTCACTAGCTACTAGATATACCAATTACTTCTGGAAACGCAAATACTTGTTTTACAGGAGGACCAACTGCTGGGAAATTTGCAGCTGAGTACATGAAAGAAGTAGCTCACTTGCTGCAAGATCACGAGATGGCACCAAAAACAAGAATCCAGCTCCTCCAGAGTGTAGCATGTTGGTGTTACTTAAACCCTGTCAATCAAAAAAGAGCCAAACATCTGCAGTTTATTCCCATTCTCATTGGGTTTTTTGATAACAAACTTGAGTCTACCACCAAAAGTGAAATCAACAGCAACCGCATGGTTAAATTTTGGACTTGCTACGTCCTCTCTGTCATGACATGCAATAACCTGTCTTGCATGCAGGAGCTTAAAAACCGCACAACTTTAAAACACCAACTGCAGATGCTAGCTAGTGAGAACTGGTCTGGATGGCCTGAGAATTTTGCCGAGGTACTGTATTTCCTAATTGGTTTTCACAGGAATTAACTTCTCTAAATCCAGTTTCATGATGCAGCTGTCTGCACCACTGCGATTCGGGAAAACAAATAATAAAAGTCAGTATATTATTCTTCAGTGTTTTCTTTTAGGTATTTTAAAATTTCCATAAATATTTCCAGTTACTGCAATAACCAAACTTAATGATAAGCACCGCTGTTTAAAATTACCTCATGAAAATTAAGTTCATAAAATGGGAATTTATGGGAAGATATGTTACCTATAGAACTGTGAGGAGCAACCGTGCATTTAGGGGTTATTAGAGGACATTAAGTCAAGGCATCTAGAAATGCCAAAATCTAACCCAACCCACAGCCACCAGCTGGAGGAGACAGTGGTGCCTTACGTGTATCTTTTCAGCCTTATTTCAGTGCTGGCCTTCCAGTTGCCCTGCCTTTGGCTGAGGTTTTCTGGCTATGAAACATGATCTTATTGCACATGAGACTAACATTTGATATTTAGCTGAAAATCAGAATCTAAGGAAATTTTTCCAAATTATCCATCAGCTAGGGTCACAGTTCCCAGGGGCTAGAAACATCCATCACCCGTTTCCTAGTGAAATCCATCTCCAAAATCACCCCAAGATCCACAGGCATCTACTCTGCTTTCTCAAACTAGTTTGAAGTTTTACAATTTTATTTAAATGAAAACATATAGTAGGTACACTTACCTGCTTTCTCTTGCTCAATATCATGTTGTGTGCACCAATTACTTTTTATTGCTGAGCAATATTCTAATGTAAACAATTCTTTCATCCATTCATTTGCTGATGGACATTTTGGCTATTACAAATTAAACTATGAAAATTTGCAGACAAATCTTCATGTAGATGGATGTATGCTTTCATTCCTCTCAGGTAAATACCTAGGAGTAGAATGGCTGGGTAATACGGAATGTCTGCTAACTTTTAAGAAACTGATGAACATTTCTATAGCATTGATAGTATTTAACATTGCCACAAGCATTGAAGCGCCGTTTCACACACTTGACACTTGTATGCTCATTGTTTTTTTCAAACTGTAGCCATTCTGTTAGGTACTCAGAAGTACTTCATTGCCGATTTAATTGGCACTTTCCCAATGACTAATGATGTTGACATCTTTTCATGTGCTTATTTGCTACCCATTGGTGAAGCGTCCAAACCTCTCGCCAACTTTAAAAATTAGGTTGTCTACTTATTGAGTTGTAAGAGCTCTTTATAGATACAAATCCTTTGTTGAATGTTTTGCAAATATTTTCTCCCAGCCTGTGGCTTGTCTTTTCATTCCCTTAAAAGCCTTTCAAAGAGAAGTTTTTGAATTTTATGAAACTCAATTTACTGAAATAATTCTAATTCATGCTTCTTGTGTACTACTTGAGAAAACTTTGCCAAATCCAAGGTCACTAAATTTTTTTTTCCTGTATTTTTCTTCTAGAAGATTAAAAGCTTTAACTCTTATATTTAAAATTTCTCTTCAATTCCACCCCTCTTTTGCTCCCCACCAAATCCTGGTAATCCACTTTTGGCATTTTCTAGAAATATTTCCTATTTGCCAAGTTATCCTATTTTACTTAGCTCTCCTTTTTCTTACTCATTCCATCAGTCTCTCAGCTGATTTCTCTCTCCCCCAAACCTACATTAATTCTTCAAATTATTTTTTATTATAGTAAAAAATACATAAAATTTGTCTTCAATTCTATTTTTAGGCCAAAAGCCCATACCTAAAACACAGAGCTGCTTTAATACAGCAGCCACTAACCTCATGTGGCTATTTAAATATAAACTAAGAGTTCAGTTCCTCATTCGCACTAGCCACTTTTCAGTGTTCCACAGCCACATATTCTAGGTAACTGGTTATCATGCTGGACAACACAGATATTTCCAACATCTCAAAGTTTTATTGAACAATGTTTCTGTAGATTAATAGCTTTTATTTTTTTAAGCATTTGGTTCGGGCACCATAGGAAAGGGTTTAATCCTCACAATAACACTGAGGTAGATTTTATCTCAATATTAGAAATAAGAAAATTAAATTCTTTAAGAAAAGTAACTTGCCTAAAGCCTTTAACACCTGACATTGTCCTCTAGTGCCAATTTACAAAGGTATTTTCTCACAAAACATTCAACCCCAATGCTGTATACTTTGCAAACAATTTCCCTTTGTCTTTTCAGATTCACTTGAGAGTCAAGCTTTTACTTGGCTAATCAGATTCACTTGAGAGTTTTGAAACGAGATTCTCACAATCCATTACCAAAACTACTTAGGAAGAATACCCGGTTATGGGGGTCTGGAAATCAACAGTACCCATAATGAGCTTGAGGTAAAACCAGATTTGGGAATAAAAACTCAACTATTTCGGTTTAAAGAGGGATAATTCATTTGCTCCTTGTTTCCTCCAAAATAACAGAGGAATAGAAAGAAAACTATAAAACCACAGAAATAGACAAATTTTCTAAATAGACTCCTTAGACTTCATTCTTCCAAGAGAAACACAATGCTCAATAGGAGACTAAAGTTTATTTATCATTTACACAAGTTATGTCTGAGATCTGAGAAAATGCTATTTACAGAAAACATCATAAGATTAAAAATACATAGTATTTGTATTTTAATACAATAATAGGATCCAAGAATTCAAACAAGGAAGTTTGATTTCACAGCTGCATTATATATTTGCTCTGCTACAAAGAACTATAGTAGAGGTAAACTTTGGCAGTATATTTCTCAAGAATCAAATATCAATGAATTTCATATACATGGTTTCACGTCTGTAGAGGATGATACAATTTCTTCAGCACATGTACCAATTTCTGAGTCTTCCACTGTAGAATGCTCTCCATCTTCTTCTTCAGAATCAAATTCCTGACTATCCGGTGATTCAAAGTTATCCAGAGGTTCACCTTTCAGTCTCTTTTAAATAAACAATAATTGATTGTAAAAAATTTAAAACTCAAGTCCATTTATTGGTATGCTTATATAACTGACCCTCGATATTGTAATGAAGTTCTTTTCATGTCTCTCAATTAAACTAACTTACAACTAAGTCATATTTCAGCAGTCAGAGGACTTAATAATTTGTTCATTTTTTAAAGTGCTGACATGCTTTCAGAATACAAATGAAATCAGTACTTAGCTATCTGCAGAGAAGGATCAGGCTTCCTAATTTCCAATCTGCAATGAATCAATACTTTCACAGCAGTTAACACAGCTATTAATACACTTTCAAATGAAAACCTCAAACATTAATTGTCACAGCTCTAAAATATAAGCAATTCAATACAAGTTCTGATTTGAAAATCTTTCATCCCATCAGCAAGATGATTTTATGTAAACCCGAATAAGTTTAAGACCGATGTTTCAGGCTAACACTGGTAAAGTAACAGTCAAACACATTAGCTACTTCCAAATTTTAAAAAGTCAGATAAGACCACCAAATTTATTTAGTGTACCAATTAACACTTATAAATAACAGTAATGTCACACTGGCATTAAAGTTAAAAAATATCTAAAAATTTGTCAACTATAAAACAATAATATTCTACGTATTTTCAGATGTTAATTTTTATCTCTCTATAAGAAAAGAGATGTTCTTAATATACTAATAATAAAATATTTAAAAGTGATCGGACTCTTACTATATGTGCAGTCACTTCTCTCAACTTTCATCTATTATAACTCATTATTCTCATAACAAATCTATGAAATAGCTTCTATTTCTCCCATTTTATACATGAGGAAAATGAAGTCCTGACAGGACAAATAACCTGCTTGACTCAACAAACTTAACAGTGCCAGGCAGGGAGCTGAGACTCCAAGTCAGGAAACGTGATTCTAGAGCCCAAACACAGATCACACTGCCTCAGTATTATAGAAAAATAGACGATTTTGATTCAGGTGAAAGTTAAATACATACCTCTATGACCTCTGCCATATACTGTACATGTTCAGCTACTTCTGCCAATTCTTTATTCTCCTTTTTTAGGCAGGCAATTTCATTGTCCTTTTGTTCGATTTCTTTATGAAGCTATATGACATAAATAAAGTTCAATATTTCATAGATTTGCTAAGCTATAAACCAAATTATATGCCTCCAAGTAGATAACTAATGGATATGTTTAGCTCCAAGTTCCTAACAAAGGTGCTATCTGGCACTCAATAACAATAGGCTTTTTCTATAATAATTTTGGTAACAGAGTCACTTTTTTAAAAATTTTATTAGTTTCAAGTATACAGTACATTGGTTAGACATTTATATAGTTTATAAAACGATTCCCCTAATTGCTCCTTCTCTCTTCTGGCCATTCACCTAGCCAATACATTAATGCTAACTGCATTCCCTATGCTGTGCTCTGCATCCCCGTGACCAGCCATCACCTACTAATTTATACTTCTTTAACCCTTCACCCCATTCTCCCAGCCCCCCAATCACCCTCTCCTCTGGCCATCACCAGACTGTCCTCTATATTTGAGTCTGTTTTTGATTAGTTTGTTCTTTTTGTTCCTTAGATTCCACAGGTAAGTGAAATCATATGGTATTTATCTTTCTCTGTCTTGATTTATTCCACTCAGCATAATAACTTCTAGGTCCATCCATGTCGTTGCAAATGGTAGGATTTCGGTTTTTTTAATGGCTGAGTAATATTCCATTGTAAATATGAACCATAACTTCTTTATCCAATCATCTGTTGATGGGCATTTAGGTTGCTTCCATATCTTGGCTATTGTAAACTGTGCTGCCATCAGAGTCATCTTTCTAATAAAACTTTTCTTAGGCCAAAATTAAAACTAGTTTATATTGCTCTAACCAAATATGCTAAGCAGCAGACGGAATACTGAAATGTTAAAAAAAAATGCCATAAATTATATTCAGTACATACTTTCTCATTTTCCTTTAGTGCTTCGTAGAGAGCCTTCCTTCGTTGTTCTGCCAATTCTTTCCAATACTGAGGGGATGGATTTTCTAAAATAAATAGTTTTACATGTAACTTTGAAAACGACTACTATTTATTACGTGCTGCTGTAAAAACCCAATAATTTTTTCCATTTAAAAAATTTATAATCTTAGTACTATCCATATTACTTGGTAATACCCATTTTAAAAACATTAAAGTTAGAAATCCAAATCCATTTTTGTCTACTTTATTTTTTCCAACATTTTGAGAATTTCAATATATTCCACTGAGAGTCTATAATTAAGAGTTTTGTGTTCAAGTTATATGTATTAATTTTTTTCATTTGTGTAGTTATATTGGCAATATGATATACAGTTGAGTTGTTTCTGTATTTGGTGTGTTTTCCACCAATCTTTGTAATTTTAACCAAGTCAGATGAGTGTCATAAAACTATTGTTTATTCCACAAATAGCTTCTATATTACTAAATAGCTTCTTTATTTCTATGCAGCCAACCTTTCCTAATTTGCCTAATAAAACCCTGTCTACTTATCTTTTTCCTTACTGTCCTCTAGGCAACTCAAAATGAGCCCAAATGTCACTATGACCCTAAGTCAATGAACTTCTCTAAGTCAACTATTTTCATTGATAATATCCAATAATCTTCCATAATGCTTAAAAACCATCACTAGCTTCCTCTTTTGATGCCCACTGCTATTCCATTAAAAACTAGTATTTCCATTACGGGCATAATGCTTTTCATCGTCACCTCCTTTACTTCAGTCATGTTTCTACTGGTTCCCTTACTTCATATTCTCCTGGTACATTCAAATTCCTCTCTTCAAAATCAGTCTCTAGACATTTTTCTTCTGAAAAGACTGTTTCCAAGTCCTGTAAACCCTGTTTCCAAGTCCTGTAAACCAGGGGTCTCCAACCCCAGGCCACGGACAGGTACCAGTCCATGGCCTGTTAGGAACCAGGCCACATGAGCGAGAGAAGTTTCATCTGTATTTGCAGCCATTCCCCACCACTAGCATCATTGCCTCAGCTTCAGCTCAGATCATCAGACATTAGATTCTCATAGGAGCACCGGTACCTGGTGCCAAAAAGGTTGGGAACCGCTGTTATAAACCCTTAAGGCAATCCAATATCAGAGATGCCACATTAATCACTATCATTTTCTTTAATATTTCATTCATATTTGATCTTACCAAACAGTACATTTGTCCAAGCTTACAGTTTGTATATGTACAACAACCATAAGAAAAATTAAATTATCAAAAACATGAAACTGTCCAATAGCATGTCTAGATTAAGAGGCTGTGGGAAAAATTCATAACATATACTAATATTTACCTTTATTACAATTAAAGTTCTAAGATAAAAATTATATGTGTATATTTTCATACCTGTAATCATAAGATCAAATGCTTCTTGAGTAACTCCTCCAAGATTTTTATTTTCACTATGTTCTGGGACAACAGCAACTCCAGAGTTGGAAGTCTTAGATGGTAACTGGTCACTCCTGCGTTTCATTTTGGACAAGCCTTTAACCAACTATAATGGAAATATACACATCAATCTCATTTATTTTGACTTAATAACAAGAAAGCTGAGTGGATTTGGAAACTAGAGCAGGCAAACCACTTCTGAAGAATGTATGTTTAGAACTACCACAGTAAGGCATGCATCATTATAGAGTCCAAAGAAAAGAGGGAAATTTAGGAAAGAGGAAGGAGCCACTGGTTAAAGGCAGAAATTACAGTATTAGAAGAAAAAAATCAAAGACAATGTAGAAGCAAAATATAAATATGCAGAAATTTTTAAATGACAAATTTGTTAAGAAATAAAGTGGTTTTGTCATTTATGTATTAAGAGTGGAGTACTCACAGCTATATTTTTTTGATATCTTTGGATATTTTTAAATCACATAATTTAAAACTCTACCAAAATTTAAATATTTTAGGAATTTTATTTTCAGCGAGTATTTTGGATTAGATTCGGGTCAAAGGCATAACTAAAATTATTTTTATTGCTTAAATAATTTAGTATGATAGAAAGGCAATATTTTCCACCTGCAAAAGTCTGGACACTTTCATCCATGACTTCATCATTTGCATACAGAAATGAAGGAATCTAGCATTTTATTCTCAAAACACCCAACAGTACTACTGTAAGTTAATTCATAACTTATGACATCATCTCAGTTCTATAGGTATTCATACAAATTTTGAACTTCCTCAACTGAAGAATTAAAACAAAAAACACTTCTGTGGGGAATATTCAATTGCTATTCATAAACTGTTTCCAAATTTCAATGATTTAGATATTTCTAACCAAGAAAATCTTGCAAATGTTTTTAATGTAAAGGTAATATCACCTCTACCTCATTCTCACTCAAAAGTACATACTTCGTTTTCTCTTCCAACAAGAGATCCATCTGCAGAAGGCTGAATCATCTTCAGAGTTCTTCTCGGGACAGGACTATTCTAAAAGTCAAGACAATTCATTATCTGGTTACTAAATGTTATATGAATTTACTATCTTAGTCCTATTGTAATTTAGAAAACAGAAACACTAATATTTGGTCTGTTAAACAATGGTTTAATCAAAACTAGCAACCTTATTTACCTGAAAGTATAATAAAATCTGAAGAAATGCTAGGAATGATAATATAGGCCAAACTTGACACAAACAAGTAGCTTTTGTCCCTCTATTACAATATATGCTTTTCCTAGTCATTCTGCCAACAACTCGTATCTAGCTAAAATAAAAATACAATAAAAATTTAACACTCTAATACTTCAAACCCTATGATGAAATTCCAGTACAACAGGAATATTTTTATTCCCTCTTAAAAGGATCTTCCACACAGCAACTACAAATTTACCAAATATTATATATTCATGGTAGAAAACTCACAAAAGAGGTAAATTGAGAAAAAGGTTAATTATTTACACTGCAAAATACTTCTTCACCTAATCAAAAGGATTCATCTCAGACTTCCTTTAAATAATGACTATCTCCTAACACATTTATATGTATTTACCAAAGGAATATAATTTTCAAGAACCCAATACTCATGTAATCGGACCCCCCCTGCACACACATACCCGTTACCTGACTGTAGAAGCAGTTTTACTTGAAGCCCATTCAATAGGAGACAGCTAAAAATGTCAGTGCTTGAGGCATACTAAATACTGTAAAATGCCCAAGCTATTGTTTTGGGGAAAAACTACTACCTTTCTTATAATATGTAAATACCTTCCTGTATATTACCTGATATGACAGTGCTCTCTACTTTTGCAAAAACTCATTAGTTATACTGCCACCAAGGGACAGCAAACAATGGCAAATACTCAAACAAGGTTAAAAAGAACACAATACCAAAGCAGCGTGAGAAAGTTACTGATTCCACACTGTACTTCACATGACAAGAGTTCACCTTTCCCACGGTAAAGTTTCTACTGCTGATTATCTCACTATTTAATTGAAGAACAAATGCCAGCTACTGTGAGAACAAATATTACACCAATGTTTCAGATGTAATTTAGATTATAGATTAGTCAACAGTCTCCAGACAAAGAGGAAAAAATGTAACTTTGGACTCTTAATAGGTGTTAATACATTTAAGTGCTTGCTTTAATAATGGTCAAAGAATCCAGCTAAATTACCATCACAAAAAAAAAAAAACAATTTCCAAGATTTAACTTTTATAATGTAAGCTTTATAGCATCCATCCCCCAAAATGTAATACTGCTATTATCATTTTCCTTATAAAGATTATGCACTGAACAAGACTTTTTAAAGCCAAGAGTTCTTATATGTTAATGGGTCTTAATCTCTTTAGAAAACAAGTTGAGATTCTGTGACCTTTCTGGAAAAAAAAAAAAGCACACAAGAGCACACACAGAAGTGTGCATGTAATTGGCAAGGAATCCATGAACTCCTAAAATTCATGCTTACAGATCTAGTTTTAGTCCAATTCCCTCATTTTACAGATGAGTAAATTGAAGCTGAGATGCTAAATAACTCACTCAAGGCCATGGTTTTGAAGGTAGAACCAAACCAAAAGAATCCAGGTCCTTTTATGTCCCAAATAATTTTACTCTAGCTACTAAACATTAGACTTTCCTTAAAATGTAAGCATCTGCTGAAATTATCATATAAATCATTCATGCAGGATTTACTTCAAAATAATTAGGTGGGGATAAGGGGGAGTGAATGGAGATGTAGATGAAAATAAGAGTGGCCAAATTTCCATAATATAAAGTTTAAACACACATGCACAGAGCACAGTGGGAAGATGTCATCATTTTAAAGGAAGCTGACAGACCCAAATTCACAAATTATTTTTCCTGAATAATACTTTGCATTGATAATGTAAGGAGGATACTAAGTAATGAATACAAGGCAGAGAAAACAAATCTATCAAATAGCACCTGCTATCACTTATGAAAGACTTTTACTTACTCTATTTAATTTAAATCTGCAAACTGGTAGTTTTTCTTAACATGCAGTCTTGTTCCCAGGAACCCTACAGTCTAAGTTGTATGGTAGAACCTAACTAATTTATAAATTCATTTAGAACCTTAAGAGCAGAGGAAGTCACAATTACAATTTCAAAACTAAACAAACTGTTCTTATTGTTATAAGAATAAATATTTGGGATAAGACTTCCAGTGACAGTATCATATACAGATTCAAAAGTGTTGCAAAACAAGCAGGTTGGATGGTAATGAGTATAAGGTACTCTGGAAATATGTGCAACATAATGTAAAATGTCTGGTCAAAGACACTAATTCTGAAGATACAAAGGATTTTAATAAATGTGAAATGTAAGAGTAGAAAGAAAGCAATAATAATCTTGTGTATAAAAAATCCTAAAGAGTCTACTAAAAACTATTAAGAACTAATAAGTTCAGTGAGGTTGCAGGATTCAACAAAATACGAAAATCAATTGTGTTTCTATACAGTAATAATGAGCACACCAAAAATTTAATTAAAGAAACAATTCCATCTATAATAGCACTAGAAATAAAATATTTGGGAAAAAATTTAACAAAAGGAGTATAAAACTCAATACTCTGAAAATGAAAATTCATTGTTGAAATTAAGGACGACCTAAATAAATAGGAAGGCATCCTACGTTCATGGATCAGAAAATTTAATATTCAATTATGATTAGTTATTTTAAAGTTCTCTATTATTACTTGTCCTCTGGCTAAAAATTAAGTAATTCAAAATTTATAGAAACTAAAGCCAGGTTAAATTTAGCTAAAATAACTCAAAATACTTCTAACCACGTGATTCTTACAACAGATTAAAGTGGTTCTATAACATACCTTTACATTCTCATGGATTCCTTCTTGTTTCTGCTTCATACTGGGATTCATTATATACCTGGTGAAGCACAAAACAGTAATTCAAAAACAGAATATGGCTTGCACCTGAAGGTGGAGTCTAGATTTTTGTTGTTGTTCAAAGTACTTACAATCATAAAAGTCATATAAGTGTATGGTGGAATTATCTTTTCTCACTGTCCCGAAACTCAGCCCTATCAATGACTACAGTGGCTAAAATTAGTGACTCTTGATATCTATATTTTATATATATACACAATAATAATTTTGATTGGAAAATTCTTGTTGCAAAAGTTAAAAAATGTATATTCTAAACAAATTTAGAAAACATGACGATGTCCTGGATTAAATTCGGGACTGACTCTCAAAGATCTGAGAAATGGTCACCAGGAAAAGCAAAAACATACCTGGGTATGCCCGAGTTTGTCCCAAAGAATAGTATCCTAACTCTGTTGTTTCAAAGGCAGATTTAAGCTATGATAAAACTGGCTTTGGTAACCAGCAAAAATATAGACATTCAATATCTGATCAAATGATTAAGAATCTACATTTGTAGGAAATGTTTAACCACTGAGATACTGAAGCAAGGAAGAGGGAGCCAACGTTTGAAGCCTAAGCCACATCTGCGTCAGAAATTGATCTCTCCGATTTCTGTGGCCATGCCTTTTACGCAGTGCAGAGGCTTTCAAACTTTGACTATGACCCGTCTTATGCACATTTTACATTGTGCCATGACGCATACACAAAAGCAAAAAAGTTTGAGAGGAAACAATCTACTTGTATGATACACTCTATTTTCTATTCTATGTGAAGCAAATGCTAGTCGGGACTCACTCAAGTGAGCAATGCGATGTTTTTCAAACAGCGAGTCGCGGCCCGGGACCACGAAATCATTCAGAGGGTCATAAAAACTGTTTAGAAAAATGTAAGTGAAAATGGAAAACAGCAGAGTGCGTGCCTGTGGGGAATAAGTTCTCTTCGAGAAATTTCTCATTTAGCTGGATGGCCGCGTCCTAAATTGCGATGTAAAATGTGTTTTCTGTACGTCATGATTACAAAGTTGAAACCCACTTATCAAGGTAAGTCCGATTCCTCACATTTTGTCACACTCCTGTCGGCAACCTTGCGCCCTTTTATTCTACAGTTCTTTTAAACGAGATTCAAAACGCTAGCACAGGCCTTGGTACAAAGGAAATGCTGATACGCAAGGAAACCGGTGTCACCCACTGCGGTACCGTTTTTCAATAGGACACCAGGATTCAATGGCCTTCTCCACAAGCCCAGCGAGCAAACCCCTAAGACCGCCAGTCACTGGTGTTAGGAGAGAGGACGTTCCGACTCGGCGACCCCGCACACCTCCGGCCGCACAGCCCGCTGGACACTGACCAGCAGGGGACGCTATGCTCTCCAACCGCGCGCGCCTGGCGGACGGCGGCGACAGCAGCCAATAGGGAGCGCAGATGCGGAGCGCGCCAAAACCAACCACGCCAAAGGGGCAGCCCGCGCCTCGCCGCCCGCCCCGCCCGGCTCCCGCGACCGTTCCCAAACCCACTCACCCCCACCCGGCGGCTGTCCGGCGGAGTCACGGGAAGACCGACTCCCGGCGTGCAGGAGCGCAAAGCAGCAAGTCGGGTAACCCCTGTGTACAACTCTCCTGCCACCTCTCTCACTCGCCGGATGGAAACTCCAGTCTGTGTACGCAAGAAACGGGATAGGCGTCTAACCCAAGGTCCTCAACGCAACTGCGACTGTCCCAACTTCCGCCGGAGCAGCACAGTACTAAAGAGTCTCGCCAACTCTGCTCGCCCGCGCAGACGGCTACGTGACCCCTGGCGCGACGAGGGGTGGAGCTTCCCGTACCCAGCCAATCGCCGCCTGCCTCTGCCCGCCTCAGCCCCGCCCGCGCCTGAGCCTGAGCAGTGGGCATAGCGCGTGTCTGGGACACCAGGTCCCGAGGTTTGTCCTTGCATTTCTGTAGGGTGGGAGGTGGTTGCACCAGTTTTTGACCTTAGACCCTGCACTCGGAACTGCCTTTCAGAGCAGAATCCTTTTTTTGCCCTTTACCAGTAGGGAAAAAGAAGTGCTTCTATTAGACATAAACACTGGGAGAACTGCTAATTGTGTTGAGAGCTTTGATATTTTGGCATTTTGCATTTTGAC
Organism: Pteropus vampyrus; assembly: GCF_000151845.1. Lineage (NCBI taxonomy): Eukaryota > Metazoa > Chordata > Mammalia > Chiroptera > Pteropodidae > Pteropus > Pteropus vampyrus. The sequence continues at coordinate 1,060,590 of NW_011889244.1, forward strand.
TCTTTGTGGTTCTTTAGTAGTTCCGCAATGCCCACTATGCACCAAGTACTGTTCTAGACACTGAGAGGGCAGCTACCCTTGCAACTTGAAGGAGCGGAGAAACCTTAGTAATAAGTCCAGCTTTTTCTTGTTATTACTCTACAAAATTCTCAGATAACTTTCTTTATAGACGTGGTACGTTTGGGCTTACCGGAGTCTTGTCACATCTTTTTTTACACCTACCATGGCTATTAATACAAGTGTTTTCCCATCTCTTAACTTTCATGGGAGGGAAAGATCTAACTCTACCCACAACACTACTTTGAAGAAATGCTTTCTATCAGTATACTCGGCGACTCTGGTGCCCACCTCCTGCCACCTCCCTCACTGATTCTTTTTGACAGAGCTCAAAATGTACAAAGCATAGTCGTTCTGGCTTTAAGGAAAATATAATACATAAAATCTAAATTCATAAATGACACAATCTATAGATTGGAAAAACATCAGACTGAGTTTCCAGAGTAAGAATTCTAACGGCTAGTGGAAATAAGTACAAGCATTGTGTCGCTTGACATTGAAACACCAGTCCAAATAGTAAATCTGATTTCCAGTTCTTCATTCAGTCATATGATTAAAAGGGATAAGTGAAAAGATCCAAAATGTGTAAGTATATATTTAGAAATACATAAAAAATTATATTCAGGTAGTCTACCCTGGGTAAAACAAAAGCAACATTCATAATAATGTAACTTCTTTCCAGAACTAACAGCTAGGAAAGAAAAATGCCTTCATAGGCAAATGGTAAACAAACCACAGAGTAGAATCTAAACGTTATCATAAAAACCTCCAGAAGCAATAAGACAGTTGGTGCTTTTCCAGACATATGAAACACACCTACCCAAATGTTATCTGTAGTTGCTCATAGTATTAGTTACTTTGGGAATGGTGTGGGGAGACTTTTACTTCATACATTTCAATGTTATTTGACTTTTTTTTAAATTCCAACATCCTGAAGGAGTTGATGCCTACATTAGGAAAAATTGTGAAGCCTTTGGAGTCTGCAACGACCATTTCACCAGCTTAGGCTAGATCCTCAACATTTTTGGCACCAAGGACCGGTGTACCTATGAGAATCTAATGCCTGATGATCTGAGGTGGAGCTAAGGCAGTGGGCTAGCGGCTGGGGAGCAGTTCCAAACACAAATGAAGCTTCATTCACTCACCCGCCATTACCTCCTGCTGTGCAGCCTGGTACTTAACAGGCAGGGATGAGGACCTCTGCTCTAAAACATCATAACATGTATTATTACGCTGAATCTTCTCAGTAGCTCTCTGAGATAGATTTTTCCCATTTTATATTATTTTATTTAATTTTTAAATTAATTTACTTTTTAGGGTGACATTAGTAAACAAAATCCAGTAAGTTTCAGCGGTACATTTTAACAATAAGGCACATATATATTTACATTGAGTGTTCACCTCCCATAGTTAGATTTCTTTCTGTCACCACATATTTGACCCCTTTTACACCATCTACCTCCTCCCTACCCCTGCCCCCCTACCGTCTGGTGACCACTATCCTATTGTCCATATCCACGAGTCTCTCTTTGTTTGTCCTATTTGTTGCTTTTAGGTTTATATCCCACATATAAGTAATAGCATGTGATTTTTAACTCTGGCTTATTTTGCTTAGCATGATTATCTCGAAGTCCATCCATGTCATCATAAATGGCAGTATTTCATCTCTTATGGCTGAGTAATATTCCATCATGTAAATGTACCAAAGCGTCTTTAGCCAATCATCTATCTTAGGACACTTCGCTTGCTTCCATGTCCTGGCCACTGTGAATAATGCTGCTATGAACATCGGTGTGCAAATATATTTTCGTTTTGAGTTTTCAAGTCTTGGGTAAATATCCAATAGGGGGACTGGAAGATCATATGGTAGATCAATTCTCGGTTTTTTGAGGAACCTCCATACTGTTTTCCATAGTGGCTGTACCGATTTGCAGTCCCACCAGCAGTGTATGAGGGTTCCTACTTCTCCACATCCTCTCCAACATTTGTTATTACTTGTCCTGTTGATTATAACCATTCTAACAGGTGTGAGATGAGATCTCATTGTGGTTTTGATTTGCATTTCCCTAACAGCTAACGATGTTGAGCATCTTTTCATGTATTTGTTGGTCATTTGTATATCCTCTAGGGAGAAGTATCTGTTCAGGTCCTCTGCTCATTTTTTGATTGGATCATTTGTTTTTTTGTTCTTGTTATTGAGTTGTATAAGTTCTTTGTATATTTTGGATATTAGGCCCTTATCAGAGGTGTTGCTTGCACATATATTTTCCATTCGGATGGTTGTCTCTTTACCTTGTTGATGGTTTCTTTAGCTGAGCAGAAGCTTTTTAGTTTGATTTAATCCTATTAATTTATTTTAACTTTTACTTCCCTTACCTTTGAGGTCAAATTAAAAAAATCCAAGGTCCTTGAGTTTACTTCCTATGTTTTCTTCTATGCATTTTATTGTTTCAGATCTTATATTCAGGTACTTAATTCATTTTGAGTTAATTTTGGTATGTGGTGATAGACAACAGTCTAGTTTCATTCTTTTGCAGGTGGCTTTCCAGTTTTCCCAGCACCATTTATTGAAGAGATTCTCCTTTCTCCACTGTATGTTTTTGGCTTTTTTGTCGAAAATTATTTGCCCATATAAATATGGGTTAATTTCTAAACTCTTGATTTTGTTCCACTGGTCTATGTGTCTGTTTTTCTACAAATCATGCCGTTTTGATTATTGTCGCTTTATAGTATAGTTTGAAGTTGGGTAGAGTGATGCCTCTAGCCTCGTTGTTTTTTCTCAGGATGGCTTTGGCAATTCTGGGTCTTTTGTGCTTCCATACTAATCTGATTATTTTTTCGTTCGATTTCTTTAAAAACTGCCAATGGGATTTTGATGGGGATTGCATTAAATCTGTATAATGCTTTAGATAATATGGTCATTTTAACTATGTTGATTCTTCCAATCCAAGAACATGGAATATCTTTCCATTTCATTGTATCGTCTTCAATTTCTTTTAATAGGGTCTTATAGTTTTCATTATATAGGTCCTTCACATGTTTCGTTAAATTTATTCCTAGGTATTTTATTCTTTTTGTTGTAAT
>NW_011889244.1:1067450-1074070 GCF_000151845.1 Pteropus vampyrus
AAATTGCATATTTCTATGTCTATAAGCTTATTTTCTGGAGATTTTTCTCTTTCTTTCTGAGATGCCTTGTCACCTTGTTTGTTCATGGTGTTTAATGGACTATTTCTCCATCTAGGCTTTAATGGAAGTTTATTCTGCTGTTTTTCCAGAATGATTTATTATAGAAAGGTCTGTCTTTAGCCTGCTGCAAAGAAAGTGCTTTTCTTTTGGTTTCCAGTAGGTGGCATCTAAGCCTCTTGGATCCCTGCTTTATATAAAGCTTTAAAAATGCCTTTTTATTTTCTGATAGATATTTAGTCACGCTTGCTACCCTCAGTTTCAGTCTCTGTCAGTGTCAGCGACAGTCTTGGCAGCGTTTGCTCAGATTCCCCTGGGGCTCCGTGGTGATTGGTCTTGGAGGGTATGGGAGTTAGGGGCTGCAGCTCAGCCTCGGTTTTGCAACAGTGGCCAGTAAAAATCAACTGTTGTTTCTCTGCAGTCCTGTCCCACTCCTCTGTTTTCTGCCTGATGACTGGGCCCTGCCGCCAGTTCCGTGGAGCTCACAGCTTTCCTAGGCTTGGCTGTTCAGGGAACTCACCGCAGCTTCTCTCCTCCCCCTCCTCCTGCAGGGAGGTCCAGAGGCTGTGAGAGGCAGCTTCTTTGTTTCTCCTAGTCCACCGCTGCACACCCAGGGTTCTGACCTGTGGAAGCTCTTATGTGCAGATCCTATGCTCAGACGTGCTGGTGTGCAGTTTAGGTGTTTTTTGTTGAGTTTTAGATGTTCAGCTTATTGTTGTTACAAGGGGAGAGATCTGGGGACATCTCTCACTCTGCCATGTTTTTCTGATCATTCTGAGTCTTTGGAGTTCGTACTCTGTTTTCTCAGATGGCAGCTTCATAGCCCAGTACCTAAATGAGAGGACTTGCGACGAAGATGAATGACGTTTAATTCCCTAACAGTTTCTCAACAACTTGGATCTAGTTTTCTCAGGGATAAAATAATAAACTCCACCCTAGGGAGACTGGAAGGAAGGACATTTCTATTTAAAACAAGGAAGAATTTCCTCCTCTCTGAGATCCAGATCTCACTGGAGAGGAGGCGACAGTGGCAGAGAAGGCCCAGTGGCGCCATACTGGTGGAACTTGTGGGAAATCTTTCCTCTGGAAATTGCCAGTGAATTTGGAGCTAGGAGACAATAAATTAATACCTGGCACATGTCCTGACACTCACAGTTTCTCTCTCTATGGAATACAAGGATACTATTTACATGTTCACCTAGCAGGTTTTTGTGGTAAATAAAGTGAAATGGTATATGTGAACTGTTTTAGAGAAGATGCAAATGTCGAAATAGGATTAACAATTATTTGGCTTTGAGAATGCTATTCCTTGGTTTCAGGCTCTCTGATGCTAACTTTGTTGACTTTTCTCAGGCTCTAGGCTACTTGAAGTTTTTCCTTTGTTCAGGCTCCATCTCCTCTCTGATTTATTTGCTGAAGTACAGTCCCTTGGTGGCTGATAAGGTGGGCTCTTCTATATTCTCCTTTAGCATCCAGGCAGTCTTTTTTAGGAACTGGCCTCTGTTACTTCAGCTTCTTTATTTTCTAGTTTTATTGTGATATAATTTATGTACAATAAAATTCACCTATTTAAGTCTGCAGTTTAAAGAGTTTGTTAATTACATACAGTCCTATAACCACCACTGCAATCAAGACATAGAACATTTCCTTGACCCTCCAAAAAGCTTCCCTGGCCCCAGCTACTTTCCATAGCTCGCATTAGATCCTTGCATTTTTCCACTTTCAGTGCACACCGAGGCTCACTTTCTGGGCTGGTTACCACATTCCTTTTTTCTGAGAAACATTTCTGTTTTCATCTACTTTGCAGAATAGAAGTAACCAACAGATTTAGAGCTCAATGATTAACAAATCTTTTCCTTGCTCAACTAAAAGGTCCAACTTAAGTTTTTCCTTAGTCATTTTAACTCTGCCCTCCAAGTGTGGCAATCTTTAGTGATTTTGTTATGTTTTTTAATGCCTAAAGGAGACCTCTTAGGGTAACAGCCATCCACTCTTCTCCAGAAACATCCCCTGTACTTGTGGTGGGGGTAGGAGAAATGAAATGGCAAGTCTGGGGAACAGTGCACTCTACCCCCTCCCCCAAATACATATTTCAGCCAGAGTTTATTGGACCGTCTGACCCAAGCTGAGCCAACTAGATTCTCTTCCCTGGGTAATTGAAATGTACATTATGGGGGCACAGAGATTGTCACTGGAGTGTGTGGCACTAATGGCAGGATCCTGGAGACAATCTCAGGACTCCTGTTGTTGAAGTCCCCAGAACTGTCCCCATTGTTCCATTCCTTCCCATCCCATGAACTTCCTCTTTTTTCTTGTTAACCAGTTTATATCTGTTTTGTGCAACTTGAGATATTTTACTAAACTGGAACCTATAGTAACTGATATAATTACTTCCAAAAGGTAGAATGGAATTGTTCTCTTACTGGCTGCTGGAAACCTATTCCCAAGAGCTATCAAGGGTGATAATGTAAAATAGCTTACTTGGCAAAGCTTCTTCTTGTACTGGGAAGTCTTATACCCAGACGATCCCCTTCCTCTTCCTGAACACAGGTCTGGCACTTTCCTTCTAGCCAGTCTTAAGCCTTTCCTCTATACATGCTATTATTTTCCTTCACATTTGATGATCCTCCCTCACTTTTCTAATGTCCATGAACAAAATCCAATGTTTCCTGTTATTTCTATACTTACCAAAATGTTTCTCACAAATTTATTATTGGAACACATCTTTTATGTTCATAGACATATTACTATAGAGGACAGACCTTCCTGAGATTGCTGATGTATAATTTCAAAAGTTTAAATTCTTGGCTGCATGTATCAAAACTTACTCAAAAATTTTTTCATTAAGAACAAGATTAACAGATTTTCAACAGGTTTTTCTCCTCTTGAGAGCCCCTCTAAAACGTAAGAGCTGCTTAGCATTGCTCCTGATACAATCGAGTTGAGGTGAAATGACCATAAACAATAGGAAAAGATCACACGAATGGTAGAAGCGCTTAGGTGGTTGCTTTGCATCAGTCCTAGAGTTTATGCTGGCTGCTCTCACTCGGAAGTAAGGGGCAAGCACTTGAGAAAGATGGAATGGGAAAGCCGAAAACTTTCTATTATGGGTTGAATTGTTTCTTGCACACCACCCAAATTCTTATGTTGAAGTCCTAACTCCTGGTACCTCACAATGTGAGCATACTTAAGAGAGGGTCTTTACAGAAGCAATCGAGTTAACATAAAATAATTAAGGTGTAACCTGTCTTACTCAGTTTGGACCGCTATTACAGAACCATCAGACACTGAGTGGTTTAAATAGCAAACATTTATTTCTTACAGTTCTAGAGTCTGGGAAGTCCAAGATCAAGGTGCCAGCAGATTTTGTCTGGTGAAGGCCTGCTTCTTGGTTCATAGATGGCCATCCTCTCACTATGTCCTTACATGGTAAAAGGGATAAAACTCTCTGGAGTCTCTTTTATAAGGGCACTAATCCCTTTTATGAGGGCTTTGCTTTCATGATCAAAGGCTCCACCTCCAAATACTGTCACATTAGGGATTAGGTTTCAACATTTTGGAGGGACACAAACATTCGGCCTACAGCACATCTTAATCCAACATAGCTGATGTCCTTACAAAAAGGGGAAATATGGACACAGAGACACATCTAGAGGGAAGATGATGGGAAGAGGCATACGGAGAAGAAAGCAATCTACAAGGAGACAGGCTTGGAACAGATCTTCCCTCACAGCCCACAGAAGGAACCAAATGTCAGCTGTTAGAAAACAGAACTGCAATCATTCATCTGAACATAAAGCTGAACACTTTTTGGTTTATTTGACACTACTAAGGCATGAGATATAATTTGCTCTCTCCTTCATATAAGATGTTCCTAGTAACCCATCAGCTGAGCATGGACTGTAATGTATTAGACCTTCCTATTCTAAGGGAATTCAAGTAAATCCTCAACCAGGCTCCAGGAAAGCTTTCCTTCCCATTATGATGGCTAATTTATGTGCCAATCTGGGCCAATGGGATATGCTGATATTTGGTCATTTTTCTGGGCATTTCTGTGAGGGTGTTTTTGGATAGGATGAATGTTTAAATCAGTAAACTGAGTAAAGCAGACTGCTTTTCACAATGTGGGTAGGCCTCACCCAATTAAATGAAGGCATGACCCCCACCCCATCCCACCTATATCTGTATCTCCTGCTGGTTCTGTTTCTTTAGAGAACTGTAATACACTTGTTCTCCCTTATGTAGCCAGCAATTTATTCTCATCATATAAATGTACTCAACTACCTTTGTAAAATTAGCACTGTGAATTTTGTGAAAATTACTCCATGCCCAAATCCTTTCAGAAATGGTCTGGGTTTAAGAAATAAAACATAAATATCAAATAAAGACGAGGTTAAGAAGAAAAATCCTATTTGGAATGCACTTGTTTTGAAAAAAGAATACTGACAAGCCAATTTGACAATTCAGCAATTTCTTTATACAAATGAAAACTAGCAGACCAAAATATGTCTTTTGTAAATGATGACCTTCTCCGGACCAATACTCACTGTTCTGAAACTTGAAAACGAAAACAACCCCTTTAAAATATAAATCCAAGAAGTTTAAAGGTTTATGTTCATGATAGACTGCTTTCACTGTATTTTTTATTTTAATTTCCTTGGTGCTTTATAATTGCTTGTTTACTATCTTTTATTTAAAGCTGATTTATCATCATTAAAATTACTGTTTCTCAGATCTGTTATTAAAATGTTATCTTAAAAATAAAAACTCTAATTCTGATATAATGTTTGATTTTGGAAATATTTTTTTCCACTCTGGTTTATTTTTTCAACTTTATGCACCTTACAGGTAACCTAAAACTAAACTAAACTAAACTACCTGAATACAATTCAGAGTTGGAGAATTGGGTAAAATGGATCACTACAAATAATTCTATATGAATTTTTGAATAAGAATGTAATGAATTATTTGTTTCTCCTTGGGCAGTTTTCAGAAGAATAGAGATATCACGTAATAGTCAGGCAATTTCTGCACTTTGGCTGAAAACCTTGGGATTTTAGTTTAGCATTAATAAATAATAATAAAATTTTATTTTATTTTATTTATTTATTTTTACAGTAGAAAAGAAAAGTTTTATTAGAAGGGAAAGTGGGGAAGTGGGCCTGAGCAAGAGAAATGTGGCTCAAAAGGCCGATAACAAAATTTTAAAAGGTACATGCCATCTCAGTTGGTTCTACAGCCTCGTATTAACATTTTAATTTTTATTTATTCTTTTATCATGCTAAGTGATTTGGTTTTATTTTTATATTATGGTACATTGTTGTATTTCTTTCCTCTCTTCTCTGTTCACAAACTGATTATAAATGCTATTGGGTAAGATATGAATGATCAGCCCTATAATGCACATTTATGGAGTTTGTACTTAGCTAGAAGTGGCCAATAGATTATAGAAAAATATCCGTGAATTTTTTAAAAAGTTGTAATAGTGTAAGACTGCAATAAATTGAAGGATTATACAAGAGCCAAATTAACTGCATAAATTTAATCCTAGCAATATCTATAGCTTTTTTTCCCTATTGCAGATAAGACTACAGTATATTTGAATGCCTAGAGAAAAATTCTGATTAAATAACTATTATAACTTTTTCCAGATCTCTACAAAATTGCTTTTTCTATAAATATGTTCTTCAAAATCAGCAAAACCATACATTTTGGAGCCATTCCAAGTAGTTAAGGAGCTTGAGGCTCTTCTGTCTCTTGAGAAAGGAATAGTTTCAGAACCTCTTCTTTCCGCATGTGGATTTTGAGTCAGAAGATCTGAAGTCTCAGTCTGCCACTGTTTAGTGGTGTGAAATATTGGGGCTATAATTTAACCGCTCAGTCTTCATGAAAAAAAAAAGGAATAAAAAAAAATCTATCTCAGGAGTGACGTCAGAAACCTGGCAGAGTGAGAGACATCCCCAGATGTCTCCCCTTGAAACAACAATAAGCTGAACATCTAAAACTCCACAAAAAACAACCAAATTGCACACCAGCATGTCTGAGCATGGGATCTGCACATAAGAGCTACCACAGGTCAGAACTCCAGGAGTTAAGCAGTAGAATGGGAGAAACTAAGAAGCTGCTTGTTGTAGCTAGAGCTCCCTGTAAGAGGAGGGGGAGGGAGAAGGTGGGGTGGGTCATTTGAACAGCCCTGCCTGAGAGAGCTGTGAGCTCCACGCGGCTGGTGACAGTGCCCAGGGATTAGGGCAAAAAGCAGAGAAATGGGAACGGCAGAGAAGTGGTGATAGCAGAGAAGCAACAGTTGATTATTAATAGTTGCGGTTGCAAAATGCAATGCTGAGCCATGGTCTCCATTCCTCAAACAAGAGGGCCCCTCCTCCCATATCCTCCAAGACCCAACACTGCGGAGCCCCAGTGGAATCTGAGCAAATGCTACTAAAACTGTTGCTAAAACTGATGGTGACTGAAACAGAGGGTAGCGAGTGTGCCTAAATATCTATCAGAAAATGAAAAGGCATTTTTAAGGCTTTATATAAAGCAGAGATCTCAGAGGCTAAGAC
>NW_011889244.1:1077592-1096698 GCF_000151845.1 Pteropus vampyrus
AAGTCAGACTGTCACTATTTGCAGAAGACATGATTCTCTATATAGAAAACCCTAAAGACTGCACAAGAACACTACTAGAAACAATAATCAAATACAATAAAGTTTCTGGATACAAAATCAATGTTCAAAAATCCATAGCATTCCTGTACTGTAATAAGGAAGTGTCAGAAAAAGAAGTGGAAAAAATAATTCCTTTCGCGATTACAACAAAAAGAATAAAATATCTAGGAATAAATCTAACGAAACATGTGAAGGACCTATATAATGAAAACTATAAGACCCTATTAAAAGAAATTGAAGAAGATACAATGAAATGGAAAGATATTCCATGTTCTTGGATTGGAAGAATCAACATAGTTAAAATGATCATATTGCCTAAAGCGTCATACAGATTTAATGCAATCCCCATCAAAATCCCATCGACAGTTTTTAAAGAAATAGAACAAAAAATAATCAGATTTGTATGGAAGCACAAAAGACCCAGAATTGCCAAAGCCATTCTGAGAAAAGAGAATGAGGCTGGTGGCATCACTCTGCCTGACTTCAAATTATACTACAAAGCAATAGTAATCAAAACAGCATGGTATTGGCAACAAACAGACACACAGACCAGTGGAACAGAATCAAGAGTCCAGAAGTAAACCCACATTTATGTGGGCAAATAATCTTTGACAAAAAAGCCAAAAACATACAGTGGAGAAAGGAAAAGCTCATCAATAAATGGTTCTGGGAAAACTGGAAAGTAACTTGCATAAGAATGAAACTAGACTTGTTTATCTCCACACACCAAAATTAACTCAAAACAGATTAAGTACCTGAATATAAGACCCGAAACAATAAAATGCATAGAAAACAACATAGGAACTAAACTCAAGGACCATGGACTTAAAGAAGATTTTATGATATTGACCTCAAAGACAGGGGAAGTAAAAGCTAAAATAAATGAATGGGGCTACATCAAACTAAAAATCTTCTGCTCAGCAAAAGAAACCATCAACAAGTTAAAGAAACAACCATCTGAATGAGAAAATATATTTGCAAGCAATGCCTCTGATAAGGGCCTAATATCCAAAATATACAAAGAACTCATAGGACTCAATAACAACAACGAAAAAGCAAATGATCCAATCAAAAAATGAGCAGAGGACCTGAACAGACACTTCTCCCTAGAGGACATACAAATGACCAACAAATACATGAAAAGATGCTCAACATCGCTAGCTGTTAGGGAAATGCAAATCAAAACCACAATGAGATCCCATCTCACACCTATTAGAATAGCTATAATCAACAGGACAAGTAATAACAAATGCTGGGGAGGATGTGGAGAAGTAGGAACCCTCATACGCTGCTGGTGGGACTGCAAATCGGTACAGCCACTATGGAAAACAGTATGGAGATTCCTCAAAAAACTAAGAATTGATCTACTATATGTCCCTCTACTGGGTATTTACCCCAAAGACTTGAAAACTCATATACATAAAGATATTTGCACACCGATGTTCATAGCAGCATTATTCACAGTGGCCAGGACATGGAAGCAAGCAAAGTGTCCTAAGATAGATGATTGGCTAAAGAAGCTTGGTTCATAAAAGAGATGAAATACTGCCATTTGTGAAAACATGGATGGACCTTGAGATAATCATGCTAAGCAAAATAAGCCAGACAGAAAAAGTCGAAAATCATATGATATCACTTATATGTGGGATATAAACCTAAAAGCAACAAAGGAACAGGACAAACAAACAGACTCATGGACATGGACTACAGACTAGTGGTTACCAGGAGGCTGGAGCTGGGAGAGGAGAGGGGAGGTAGACCGGGTATAGGGGGTCAAATATAGGGGGCTAGGGGGAGGGCGAAGTGGGTAAAGGGGATCAAATATATGGTAGCTGAAGGAAACTAGACTTTGGGTGGTAAACACACAATAGAATATAAAGATGTCAAATTATAATGTACACCTGAAAATAATATAATTGTATTAACCAATGTTATCCCTATAAACTTAATTTAAATATTTTTTAAATTAAAAAATTTTAAAAATTAAAAAAAAAAAAAGACTCTCTCACTCCTATATTTTCTTATATGAGAATGTCAAGATATCTGCACCCCAGTGTTCATTGCAACATTATTTACAATAGTCAAGATATGGAAATTAAGTGTCCATCAACGGATGAATGGATAAAGAAAATGTGATATATATGTATCACATATACGTTTTGCATTATAATGGAACATTATTTAGCCATAAAAAAGAGTAAATTCTTGCCATTTGCAACAATATGGATGGACCATGAGGGCATTATGCTGAGTGAAGTAAGTCAGACAAAGAAAGACAAATACTGTATGATGTCTCTTATGTGTGGAATTTAAAACAAAGAAAACCAACCAAACAAACAAAAAACCCCAAGCTCATAGATACAGGGAACAGACTGGTGGTTGCCAGAAGTGAGGCAATGGGGAGTGGGCAAAATAAGTGAAGGGAGTCAAAAGGTACAAACTTCCAGTTATGAAATGAATAAGTCATAGGAATGTAATGAACAGCATGATGACTATAGTTAATAATACTGTAGCGCAAATTTGAAATTTGCTAAGAGAGTAAATATTAAAAGTTATCACAACGAAAAAATTTTGTAACTACACTTGGTGACTGATGTTTACCAGACATTGTGGTGATCGCTTCACAATACATACAAATATTCAATATATACAAATATTCAATCATATGTTATACTCTCGAACTAATATGTTATATATCAATTATGCCTCAATTAAAAATTAAATTAAAATGTTTAAGGGGGGGAAGAGTTCAGAATTTTTTTTCCAAATCATCAAAATTATATTTCGAAACAAAGATTATTGGCTTTTTCCCGGATATCTCTTTAAAGATAAATGTACTACTTATAAAATATTCTTGCCCAAAAAGTGAAACTGAATTGAAAATCTGTTGCCAATTTAAGGAAATACTGAGGACAGAGGAATATGGCAAACACCAGGAAGATGCCATCAGCAAAATTCAAAGTATAGGAAATTCTACAGGACAAATAACCTGGTTTCTTCGACAACTAAGTGACAAGATGAAAACAAAAGCAGAAAGAAGGATTTTTAGAGTCCAAAAAGAAACAAATAACAAAATAATAAATGCTATGTATGAATTTATTTGAAATTTCAACTAACCAACTGTAGAAAAAAAGAAATAAAGAAAATCTGAACACTGGATATTTTATGATGTTAAGAAATTAGGTATAATAATGGTATTTTGAGTCTATGGCCATGCTAAGCCTGACCTCGGAAGCTAAGCAGGGCCAGGCCTAGTTAGTACTTGGATGGGAGACCACCTAGGAAGACCAGATGCTGTTGGTGCAAAAAATAAAAAAAAATAAAGAATTGTAAGCTGACAAGATCCTTGCAATCTTGAGGTCAACCAAGGGTTGCCTTGCCTAAAAAATAAAATAAAATAATGGTATTGTGGTTTTAACTGTAATGGTTTTTATCTGTAAATAGTATTTACAGATGAAATGATATATCTGATATTTGCTTTGAAATAATCATTGTAGGAAGGAAGGGTAAAGGTATAAATAAATCAGGCTTTCCCTACATGAGCACTATTGATGTTTTAGGCTGGATAACTGTGCTGTTTGGCAGCATCCCTGGCCTCTTCAGCATCACTAGCTGCCAGGAGCACCCTCCAGGTGTGATGTCTACAGACGATAACATACCTCTGCAGGGCAAAATCACCCCCAGCGGAGAGCCGTTGGTATAAATAAAACAGGATTAGCCTTGTATTGATAACTATTGAAGTTAGTGTATATTAACACATAAGGATTCATTATTCTAGTCCCTCCATTTCTATATAGATTTGAAACTTTCAATAATAAAATTTTTTTAATATTAATTTAGAAAGAATTAAATGAGGGATGAGGAGGTGGAAATACTGGAAAATGTTTGGCCATAAAAACCTTGGCAACCACAAATATTTGCACTGATTTATTTTTGACAAGCATTTGGTTTGATGTAGTACCAACAGCTAAGAGATGTGAGATAGTGAAGCTCATCATCAATAGAGGTTTTGGAATTTCTGACTCAAACGACATTAAAAATGATCCAGTCAGCTATTTTCCAGAGATGATTATGGTGCAGAATTATCTAAATGACTGAGGATGGTATAGATAGTGGTCCATGGGCTGTATGTGGGCCTTTAGATATGTTTTGCTTAGGCTGTGTAGTTGCAGCCTGCACATTGACTTTGGACCCAGCAAGTCTACTTCTGGGAATTTACTCTGAAGGTATACCACAACAAATTTAAAATAACATATGCTTAGGGCTTTTCACTATGGCATTATTTATAATACCTAAATATTGGAAACAATTTAATTGCACATCCATAGGAGATGGGGTGAAGAGTGGAGTGAGAGAGTATGTATAGCATTCTACCTTTAATAAAGAAAGAAGAATATGTATGTGTATATGTTTGCTTTTTTTATAAAAAAGAAATACAGAAAGGCTAAATCAGAAATTAATGAAAATGAAAATGGTTACTTATGGAAGTGAGGACAAGATAAGAATGAGATTTTTGAGAGTATACTTTTTTACTTTTAAATTCTGTAAATGTTTTATAGTTGCAAAAAATTAACTCAAAAACTATTAATGATATAGATATTGAAGTATTTAGAGGAAAATGTACTAATCTGCAGTTTATTTTGAAATGTTTCAAGAAATAGATGGATACAGAGATGTTTAGATGGATGTGATAAAGAAATATAGTAAAATGTTAATGATAGAATCTAGGTAGTAGGTATACAGGTGTTCATTGTAAAAATTTTTCAGCTTCACTCTATGTTTGAAAATTTTATAATGAAATGTTGGGAAAAAAAATTAATGAAAATGGAGGAACACAAATCCTAAAGCAATCCTAACTGTGTATCTAGTTGATAATTTAACCACATAGAGAAAATAATTAATTCAAGTACGTTTTGAGCACAGTGAGATGTTTTCTAAGGACAAAAAAGTTCAAAGAAGTCTTGGACTTTTCTTATTGAAAATCTCACTTCACTTCATGAGAAACAGTCGATCAGATCTCCTAAGTTGCAATAAATACCAGGCCAACAGAATTCTTCCTGAAATAGCCTGTTTGGATTCAGTTTCAGAATGTTAATAACCTCATTTACAATAATTTACCAAACAATATTTATGGCATGTAGTTCCAGAAAGAATTTTTTACTGCCCACTAGGTGGCAATGCTACCTAATCTAATTAAACGCATAACTTGAATTTGAAAGACTAGTTTATCTAACAACCTATATATTGTATTGATTTCCTCACCTTTTGAGCAAACTACACTTTCATTAATGTCTATGCAAAGTAATATTCTTCAGAATTTTAATAACAAAGAAAAACAGATCCTATTTACCCACATAGGGACTATATTAAGTGAAGTTCAGATTCGCTTGATTGGTAGAGCTTCCTGAGGTCTACTAGTCCCTTCCCCTACCTCCAAACAGAATAACTCCTACTTTATTACCTTTTCTCTGCCTGGGATTTTTCTCAAAGTTCTATTCCAACATTTATTCAAGTGGCTCATTTCATTCATTTGTTCATTCATACTCTGAAATAAAACAATTTCTGAGTAAATACCATGTGCCTTATATTGCATGCTGAGTATTAGGGACATGATGGTGCTGCAAACACAGATCTGCTGCCCTCAATGAACCTAAGTCTGCGGCCCTGGCAGCTGGCCTTGCTGGAAAAATGGAAGAGTTGGTATGGATCCTGGTAGCACAGCTTGCTCTGCTCTTATCTTAGCTCAAGCAGAGGAAAGATCTCGTGTTAAAAGAAATGGAGGCCCAGTGGAGAAGAGCAATTAATTACAAGGCAGCGTGAAAAGTATAAGAGAGTAGATAAGACATGAAGCTCACAGGAGGGGGAAAGAGCCCAGCCAGTCTTAAAAGTAGTCAGAAAAAGCTTCTCAGATGAAGTGACATCTAAACTGACACCTGAATAATAAATAAGTAGAAGCTGGACAGGCAGGAGCTAAATAAAATAGGAGAGAAAGGAAGAGCAATAGGGGTATGCAGGTTCCCACACTTGGAGGGGGAGAGAGAGCATCTTATTCAAATCTGCATTCCCACTGCCCACCACACTGTCTAGCACACAATGGACTTGGATTAAATAGACCCTCGCTCTGATGCTATCATGCAGTGTGACCTTGAACAGATCACTTTACTTCTTCAAGCCAAAGGTAAGATCATTCAGGGAGATCATTCATGGAGAAGACGATAAGGGGGCTCAGGACATAACTCTGAGAACCTTTGAGACGGGCAGAGAAAAAAGTTCCAGCAAGCGGGGCTGGGAGACAGCAACTCAAAAGGCAGGACAGTGTGGCATCTTGGAGAATTTTAAGGACTAAGCACCAATTGACTATCCAAGTTAAGTAATTTAAAAGACATAGTAAGTCCTCACTTAACGATATTGATAGGTTCTGCGATTTTAAGCAAAATGACGTATAACAAAAACAATTTTACCATAGGCTAATTGATATAAATGAGTTAAGTTCCTGCCCATCTCATCAACGTTATAACAAAACAATGTTGAACAAAACCACGCTTTTCAATGACCTGCTATTTCAAAAGTGACTGTTAACTTATTAACAAATTACCATGGGGCTTGGTAAGAGAAGTTTCAGTGACATGGGGAGTTCCGAAGACACATAGCAGAGTATTGAGCTTAGAGTAGCAGGTGAACCTGTGGAGCCAGCAAGTGCAGAACCCTCTTTGAAGAAATCTGGCAGTGAAGGGAAGATCAAGATAGGAAAATGCTTGATTAATGTTTAAATGCTACTGGGATGGATCCAGAGACAGGGAAAGGTCGCAGATAGTGAGGGAGAGGCAGATGAGGCTGCGGAACAAGTGTGGCATCTGGGAAGATAAGAGAGTGGTAGCTAAAAACAGGGACACAAGAAGTGTACTGAGCTTATTAGACACCTAGAGTGGACCTTATTTATTTATTTATTTATTGAAGACTGTATTGTTTTTAGGGCAGTTTTAGATTCACAGCAAAATTGAGCTGAAGGTACAGAGATTTCTCATGTACCTCCGCCCCCTGCCTCCCAGGCACAGCTTCTCCCATTATCAACATCCCCCACCTGAGTGGTACATCTGTTACAACCGATGCACCTACATTGACACATCTTTGTCACCCAAAGTTCACAGTTTATATTAGAATTCACTCTTGGTGTTTGCACATTCCGTGGGTTTGGACAAATGTATAATGACATGTACATCATTACAGTATCATATAGATTATTTTCACTGCCCTAAGAATCCTCTGTGTTCCAACTATTCATCCTTCCCTCTCTAAACCCCTATTAACTGCTGATCTTTTTACTGTCTCTAAAGTTTTGCCTTTTCCAGATGTCATATAGTTGGAATCATACAGTATGCAGCCTTTTCAGATCGGTTTCTTTCACTTAGTAATATGCATTTAATGTTCACTCCATGTCTTTTTATGGCTTGATCACTCATTCAGTGCTGAATAACATTCCATCGTCTGGCTGTATCACAGTTGATTTAGAGTGGAAAATTTGTAACACACATTATTTTCAGTAATCGCAAAACGAAATAAATAAAAAGGCTAGAAAGTAAGTGCAGAAAGTGAAAATTTTCTGTTATTGAACTTTGTACATATGCAAGTGAAAATTTTTTATATAAAAAATGTATAGTACAAAAAAGGGGAAAAGTGCATAACACTTTTGAATTGCATGCAAAAGATATAATTTAGGAAAAAATACTAAATTGTACTACAGATATAGATGTTTCTGAGTCATTCTCCAGTTTTAAACAATTAATTAAAAAAGAAGAAATGTCAGTTTTAGAATTTTAGAATTCAGTACAATATTTCAAGTATGAATTAGCATTTCTACGTACCAAACAAAAATATCACAGTTTACACTGTTTCACTGTTTTAAATTCTAAACACAAAGAAAAATTTCAAGTGGTCACATATAAGATGACAGAATTAAAGTAAGTCAGGTTAATTTTTCCACCTTTGCAATCGCCATTCTAATCTAGTGTTTAAAAACAAAA
Organism: Pteropus vampyrus; assembly: GCF_000151845.1. NCBI lineage: Eukaryota > Metazoa > Chordata > Mammalia > Chiroptera > Pteropodidae > Pteropus > Pteropus vampyrus. The sequence continues at coordinate 1,085,674 of NW_011889244.1, forward strand.
ATATAGTACCCTGGGGACTGGAGACAAGAACGGTACCCAGGGTGACCTCCAGTGATTCCATTAGAACAGGACTCTCCAAACCAACAGCTGGGTATGTTGGATGCCAACTATGTAATTGGGAGTTCTGTGAACTACCTCCCATGTGGAATACAATGTTTATTAAAGGAGAAGTAATCAAAATGTGCTTATTTCAAGCATATACACACATTATGAACACTCAACAATAACCACTGCAGTCATTAGAACAGACCAATGATTGTTTTCAGGAAGGAATATTTTATATGACATTGTTTAGAATTGCCTTTGTATGGCGTATATAAGGATGGTGAAAAGCAGACCAACTAAGCAGTTTTATTTTAAATAGTTACAACACATCCCTCACTGCCTGCACCTGGCGGCCTGCACCTCCTCTTGCCCTTAACAGGCCCTTGAGACAGGTCCCTTTGTGGCCAAAAGAAAGCCAAAAGAAGCTTAGCAAGGGCAAGCTTGAGGGAGGCAAAGGGGCAAGGCCGTCTATGAGATAAGAGAAGCTGGTGCTGGGCTTGACAATTGCAGCAAAGAGTGCATGTGCTGAAGCTGCAGCAGATTGCAAGAGACACATGTGAGACTGTGGCCTGGAGGCTCAGGGCCCAGAAACCACACAGGAGACCAGCTCAGCAGCTGACCAGTCACTCTGGGTCCCGGTCCTTCTAAACGGATTAACAACAGGCCTCAATGGGTTGGATGAATTACACGAGGTTTTGCGGGCTTCTCTTTTCTGAGTTCACCTGAGCATTTGTACTCAGAACAGAGAGCATCTGGTGGGCTGGGTCTGCCAACACTCCTTCCAACGAGCACTCAACTGGGAAGAGTTCCCCTGTACCCTCTCTTTTTACTTAGCGACCTGGCCCCCTGGCTGGGCAACTGGGGTGGCTTCTGGCAAATGGCACAAATCACAGACATTTTACTGGGAAACGCAGTGCTTGGGATTGCCTTCCTCAGACAGGTCTGTAGGTTCGTCAAGAGCACAGAGCTCAAGGGAATGCTCTTAAGCGTAGGAGGAGTGGTTTGAAATTCCTATTTTGAAGAGTAAGAAAGGACCAGAAGGAATAAAGGATTAAGAACCTGGTGGACATTGAAGATCACAAGTTTTTTTTGCTAAAACTTAGAGTAATTTTTTTTATGACTTCAGTGGAGAAGGAAGGCAGATTGTTACCGTTCTTTAAATCAAGGGCTGGGAAACATTTTGTACAGGGCCAGACAGTTAATATTGTAGGCTTTCTCTATTACATATTCTTTGTTTTTACAATCCTTAACCCAATATATAATCTATTCTTAGTCCTCAGGCAGGACAAAAACTGCCTATGGGCCAAATTTAGCCTAAGGACCATTTTTTCTGACTGTAAGATAGGTGATATTCTTAAACTGAAGAGAAATTGAGAGGAATCAATCTAAGTTACTCTCCACCATTCCAAGAAGGGCTATTTTCTTGCAAGAGACTTGATAAATAATTTTGATACAAATGTATGAAACAATAATTTTTTTCCTACCTGAGTGAAAAAGGAAAGGGAGTTCTAGTGGACAAGCCAGGCACAGCCCAACAGGCTTATGAAAGAGCTAAGGCCGATGCCCTCAGACGACAGGAGCGTCAGGGGAAGACCTGAAATCTGGAGCAGAGAGTCTATCCTCTCCCTTAAAAGCTGAAGGTTTTGTTTTAAGTAACGGTAGAACTGTGCAGTTAGTTATTAGGACCAGCTGCATGATTTGTGGCACCAAGTGCAAAATGCAAGTCTACTTTTTAAAAATTTATTAATAATTTTGAGATGGTGACAGCAGAACAGTAAACCAAGCACAGGCCTTCCTGAGCGACTGCTCAGGTGCACATTCATGAAGCGGGCCCTGGGCCGAGGACTCCAGATTACCTCAACCCCACCTCAGCCCCATCTCTGCTCCTCTAAGGTTCTCGAGGCTGATATATAAACTTGGCTGCAGGACACAATTTAGGCTCAGGACAGAAGTCTTTCTGCCAAGCAGGAACCAAGGATGCCTGAGGTTTATGTAAATAGATTAAAGAAAAAGAATGAATGGCTGACCTGCACGGGAGGTAACAACTAAACAAGAAGAGGAAGAGAAAAGCACACAGCAGTGACCTCTCCAGCTAACTAAATTTTAAATCCAGTCACATTAGTGGTGCCTGTGTCCTCTAGGAGAGGAACTAAGACAGGGGTAAGAAAAGAACTTTCTCCAGTCCCCTCAACCCATTGTGAGAGAAAGGGCTTTTAAAAGTACATTGGAATTGAAAAAGAAAAAGGAAAAGCAGTATTCTCTGCTGCTTTGACGGAGTTAGCATAAATACTACTAGATAACGATGAGCAAGGGAAAAAACAATTATTTTTCATCTTCTTTGTAAAGCAATATTTAGTAATCTGCAAAGTTTTACTAAAGAAAAAAATTAAGCCCAATAAAAGAGTGTGCAGGAGCATCAGATAATAACGCAAATGTTTTAAATGAATTTAAGTCTCTAGAAGTAGCCAAAATACATCCTTGGGATAATGTAGGAATTGGTACATGTGCTCTGAGTCATTATAATTACTCTTAGAGAAATCGTAGGACACAAAAGTAGAAACCAAAAAACTAGAGGAAAAAAAAATCTCAAATTTTGGCAAAAAGATAAAAAGAAGAGAAAGTTTAATTCTCAAAATAAAGACAGGTAAATTTGAAATTTAAATTGTTGATAAATCTGTGAACAAACAGCACTATATGTTATCAGGACATAAAAGAGGTCCACCTGCCTGGTAGGTCTAAGCCAAAGAGATACATGCAGGTTTTGCAGCCAAGAAAATAAGGTTTATTAGAAAGTTGGAAGTCTGGGAGACACAGGAAAGCTATCACTCAAAGACCTGGCTCCCCGGGTGTCTCAGAAGTATAGATTATATAGGGAAAAATCGGTAGTCATAGAAACTAAGGGAGTTGGAGTCATGGGTGCTACTGATTGGAGGATTGGAGGGGGATGAGGTAATTGATCATTGTGTCTGGTTCTGGAATTAGCCATGGTGCCATCCCATCTGGTCCTGTGGCCTGGTCCCGTTACCGGTGGGGTTTTTGTTCTGCCTCAATGGGCGTGGGATTGACACACATCTAAAGCCAAGATGTTGTCCTTAGTCTAAAGTCCAACAGAAACCTATCATCCTCATGATTATAGACCAGAGGCTTGGTTAATCTTACGTCCTAAGATGTAATGATTAAAGGAGCAGGCACACAGAGGATAAGGGTGGAAAAAAGCGAGTGAGTCATAATGCCACTAACTGGGCAAAACTAGCTTGAATCAGAGAAAAAAGCTAAATTAAAGAAATGAAGTTTGCATGCGGTTACATATACAATACAAATAGTTTGCAAAGATTATGTATGTAAGAATGAGATGATAATAGAAACCCTATTATGTTTTCTGTACCAAGGCCTTTCAATTCAGTCTCTCATAAAAAAATGGTTAGGGGTGTGGGGTACAGTTGTTGCCAGAAAGGTAGAGGCTCCAGTTCGAAAGAATTCAAGGGGAACAGGAACAGCAAGCAGGAAATTACAAGGTTTATTAAAGTGAAAGTACACACTCAAGGGGGACAATGCAGGCTTACTTGAGCGAGAGCGTGAAAGTCAGGCCATGATGGCTGGTTATGAACTTTTGTTCTCCCTGAAGGTCAAGCCCAAGAAAATATGTTGCTAACTTAGCTTTGTTGTCTCCTCCCAGTAAGAAGGGAGCTGTTTCCTGCTTTTTCTTCCTCATGTGGTGTTTTCAAAACAGTCATGATATCAGGTGCATGATAGAAGCTGCAGTATTTGCAATGCAGATGAGATTATGATATAATTAGCCAAATGTCTTGCCTTAGCCATAGATGGCATCTATGCTGGAAAAGACCAGTTTTAGCTTGTCTCCCCCTTGCCAAGATTAAAACAGGTGGGGGGTCTGAAGAAGGGAAATTTCTGGAGCCATATCCTGGAGGGAGAAGGGGTGTCCCTGTACTACCTGACCTGCTTCACAGTTATGGTGGTAAATCAGGAATAAAACAATTAATTCCAAGAAAATGATGAGCAAAACCTATCACGTTGTCCTTGGGGACAAGATAAAGAAATGGCGACAGATGAATCAGCAGTTTGGACCATCCAAACAGTGTTGATGAATTAATACATCAGAGTCAACCTGTCGGGTGGCATCTTACGATTTGTCCTGTTTGGCAACTTCATCAGTAATTGGAATGTCGGCATAGAAAGTGTGCTTATCAAGTTTAAAGATTACCCCAAACAGGAGGAATGGTTAAGGCAATGACTTAACTAAAGAGTCACAATTATCTCCATAGGCTGGAATCCCAATCCCAAACCAACAGGTTGACATTTTAACTAAAGTAAATGCACAGAGATGTTCTTGGGTTAAAAAAAAATTATACAAATATAGGAAGGAGGAGACCAAGGTTGATATGAACTCATAAAATAAAACAAAACAAACAAAAAACTCAGAAATTTTGAATGATTATGCATGAAAATGATGAATCAAGTCTACAACTCTACAATGTAACTGTTGAAAAAAGCTAATACGGCTTTTGGCCAGATTATCAGAACGACAATAATCATATATTGAGAGAAGTTCTGAGCACTGGCTCTAGAGCTAAGACTGTTCAAACACTAGCTCTGCTGTACTGGGTGACCTTGGATAAATTACTCCATCTTTTTATGTCCTAATTCCTCCATTTAAAAATGAGGGCAAGGATAATAGACACTTAATAGGATTCTTTTGAATATTTAGAGATAATACATGTAAAACATTTAGACTAGTGCTCTATAAATATTAACTGTCATCGTTCTTTGTGTGTACTTTACATATGTTTGCATGTGTCCGTGTGACTAATTGCAAGTGTATGTATGACTATTTAATTGCATATATTTATTTTAAAATAATACATATATTAAAATATTAAAACATGACTAAAGGGAATATACTGAAAAATTCTCCCTGGATTACCAGTCCTTCCGCCCAGAGATAACCACAGTTCGGTTTCTTGTGTACCTTTTATTTTCCCGTACAGATGGGTGGATAGAACGCAGTGTTTTGCACCTTTGCTTTCTCCTCCAGTGTGTATCTTAGAGACCTTTCCATATCAGAACACGGAGACCTATTCTATTCTTTTTTTAATCTGCATTGTATTTCATTGTGTAGGTGTATTATAATTAATTTCCCCTGACCCTAAATTAAGGTCATTTAGGTTTATATTCAGTCTTTTGTTTTTACTAATAATGTTGCTATGGATTTCCTTATAGCTAGAGTCTGATTGACTGAATTAAAATCCTGAGCTCTCACTTATTAACTCTGTGAATCTGTCTTTGCTTTACCAACTTAATTTCCTTAATCGTAAGATGGCAATAGTAATAGCGCCAAACTCATAGGGTTCTTGTGAAAATTAAGTGTAAAGTGACTTGATTGGTGCCTCATACATAGTAAGCTCTCAATAAATACAAAAATACTTCTAATTTTATTTTCCAACTTTATGTACATTTGAGTTTCTCTGCAGGGTGAATTCTTAGCAGTGGATTTGCTAGATCCAAGGATGCTTATTTAAAACTAATAATGCTATCTTGTCTCTGTGTTGGACAGTCTGTGTGCCCCTCTAGATAGCCACTATCTTTCTACACTCTGCCCTGTGCCCCAGGAGGCTGACCTCTATAAAATTGTATCAGCCAGTGTCTTTGTTTACTGACTTCCAATTGGGTTCCTTCTGAGAAACACAGGCACCAAATGGCAGGGTAGGAGGAAGAAGCCCCAGGCCTGTGTTGGCAGTGGCTGCGTTCCTCTACCAGAATTCAGTCAGGCAGCTCCTCCCCAGAGGCTACCACTCCCTCCACCCTACAGCGAAGGCACCCTCCCCTTACCTTTCAGGTGGTGGCTACCACTTCCTGCAGCTGCTTATCCTTGGGTGCTTCACCAAGCTGGTAAATTCCCTCAACCCTAAGTACATCTCTCTAAATAATCCTTTCAGGAAACTTCCTTCGGTTACTCATTTAACATGCCATCTGACTGGTAACTAACCAATTTACACCCACTAGTAAACTATGAAAATACTTGTTTTCCACACTTTTGTCGATACTGTCATGTCAAATGTTTTTTGAAGTTTTACCTAAAATCTTTTAATTATTTTTTTCTGGGCACCACTGCCATTATTTATCTTTTATCACAGATAGTATTTCCTATTGAACTTCAGTTTCTTAAAGGCCTTTGCATAAGTTTTATCTTAAACCTTTCAGGCTGCTATAACAAAATACCAGAGACTCAATGGCTTATAAATAGAAATTTATTTCTCACAGTTATGGAAGCTGAGAAGCCCATGATCAAGATGCTACCAGATTCCGTGTCTGATGAGAAGCTACTCCCTGGTTCATGTGTGTCCTTCCATGGCAGAAGAGTGAAGGAGCTCCCTGGAGTCTCTTTTTTAAGGGCACTAATCCCATTTATAAGGGCTCCACCCTCATGACCTCATCACCTCCCAAAGGCTCCATCTCTAAATACCATCATATTGGGAGTTAGGTCTCAATATATAAATTTTGGAGGGACACAGTCTATAGAAAGTACAATGGCTCCCCTTATCCACAAGAGATATATTCTAAGCGCCACACCCTCAGTAGATGCCTGAAACCTCAGATAGTACAGAACCCTATATACACTTCGTTTTCCCCCATACATGCATATATACCTCTTCACTTAAAGGAAGCACTTTATGGCTTCTCTTCGGCATATCCAAATTGCCAGCATCATTTTCTCGATTAGAAAGTTGTGGGATGTCATGTATCCATGATAACGTCCTGTGTCCCCCATCCACACAGATAATTTAAAGTTGACTAATACAAAACCCATCATCAGGTCAAATACATACAGCGCACATGGGTTTCTGGCCTTAATGCTTCACAGAGCAAATCAATCTGTTTTGCTTGAAAGGACTACATCTAACACAGTGATCACTGAATAAGAAAAGCTTGTTCAGCTCCCTGTATTACCTGAATGATAAGTGGTGAATGTTCTCTTTAAGAGTTCTTTGCTATTGAATAAACAACACTCACCCATTCTAAGAATAAAGCCTAAACTGAGGTGAAGTGGACCTTGCAACTAGAGAGAAAAAGAACCAATATATAACATTGATACATCAGATAGGGAACAAGGAAAGAGGCAAGCTGAGTCTTTTAGTAAGTTGTTTTTTTTTTAATGGAGTAAGAAAATTGGATATTTGATTCAACAAAATGCAGAAAATAAATTGGAGTATAAGATGAGCATTAATAAGCAACATGTTTTTATTAATGAAAAAGAGAAGTTTAAGCAAAGAAATTAGCTTAAAACAAGATAGATTCCTTTTTAGTTTTATTTCCAAATATGGAAAAACTGTAGCAGCTACAGATTTAACAGAAATAAAACAACTGGTGTTATTCAGAAGTCACAGATGCATTGGTTTTGGTTTTCAGTGGCTTTTAAAAATAAAACAACTGCCCTTGTAATTTTCCATTCCATATTACTCTCAAATGTCTAGTTAAAGGATCCCAATCAGAATATTTTAATAAGAAAGTAATCTTGATGGGGCTTCTTTCTTATTAATTTACTAAAATAATTAAGAAAAGAAGAAAGAATTCTGTGATTATAACCTATTTTTAATATAACTTAATCTTTTATGCCTACTTTATTATACAATGATAATCAATTGCAACAACTTACTCTGACTTTATTACCAAAAATCTAGCACAGGTGAAATCTGAAAGAAGTCCAGAGTTTGGTTAATATTAATGTACCAATGTTGGTTTCTTATTTTGGCAGCTGGACCACAGTAATGTAAAGGTTAACATTGTGAGGAACTGGGCAAGGATCACATAGGAAGTCTCTCTATTATCTTTGTGACTTTTCTGTAACTATAAAATTATTCTAAAACAAACATCTATTTTTTAAAAGCCTAGCAGGCAGTCATGAGCATAACGATGGATGTATGGATAAACACCTGCTCAACATTATCCAGATGATCACTATGAGCATGAAAATCATACACAAAAGAAGCTTGTTAATGAAATTTTGGCATTTTCCTAGTAAAATCCATGTTTAAAAATTCAGCTCAGGTTATCAAATCCAAACTCACAAGTAACCAATAAAGCACGATCAGATTAAGAACAATTCCCCAGTATTTGGGGTACTAGAATACCCAGAAATACTGTCTTTCTTGAGCCCACAATAAGTTGGATAAGGCCATTTAGAGAAAAGAAAGCTATTATCTGCCAGTTCCTCATACGTTCCTGGTTAATTTGGGAAGAAAAACAAAGAACTACAGGAGTTTGGGTACCCATATAGTCCTTTTGGTCCACTTTCTGGCATTCAGATCCATATTCCTGAAGTTATAGCAGTTAGGACCTAATGACCCATGAGATAGGGCTCTTTCGATAAATAATTTTGTAGAGCTCATTAAGGGTATCACAGGCTTTCTTATTAAACTAACAAACTAAAGAACCTGTGTCCATTATGATTCTCACTGGTTCCCCTCAGTTTTTGACTTTTAGCCTTATAGACCAGGCAGTGGCAAACAATGCCCACAGGCCAAATCAGCCCATTGTCTTTTTTTTTTTTTTAAACAATCTATTAAGAATGGGTTTTATATTTTTAAATAATCGAAGAAAAAAGACCAAATGGAGAATATTTCATGACACATGAAATGAAATTCAAATTTCAGCATCCATAAATAAAATTTTATTGGATGCACCAATAAAACTGCGGCTGCTTCCCTGCTACAAAGGCAGAGATGAGTAGTTGTGACAGACTGTGTGGTTTGCAAAGTCTAAGGTGTTTACTATCTGGCCCTTTAGAGAGAAAGTCTGTCCTGTTATAGAAGGCCCCCGCCCTGCCTCCACACAACTTCCTTTATGTTTTCATATCAATGTTCTCAATGCAGGACAGGACAAATTCCCCCGAGTAGCGGGGAGACCAAGCCCTGCACAAGAGAAGAAGAGGGTCCTTTGGCAGGGAGTAAAGAAAGAATTCAACATACATGCCACACTTAGAGCCAAAAGGAAAGTTTATTGGAAAAAGGGTAATAAGACAGGACATCACTTGTAAAATTCTTAATCTTTTAGCAGGAAATGAAATGGGACATCTCTTGCAGAGTTAACCCTTTTAGTAAACCTAGTTAAGTTTTCTTCCCTCCTTTCTTTGGAAAAAGGCTCTCTCCCTCAAATCTTGATAATTGCCCTGGCGACTCAGATCCTCTGGCTATTGATAAGGGTCATCAGCCCATTGTTAAGCAGAAACGGTGTTAAGCCAGGCAGGGCCCTTAGAGTCTAGAGGGGAGGGGACTTTAAGCCAAAGGTCTTGCTTTTTACTCTTTAAGAAACATATTAACCAAGCCTGTTTCCCTTTACTCACTTAATAGGCAAATCAATAATAGAAATTAATAGATATATGATTTAAATAACGAGTTTGTATTTTCTTTTCCTTGTCTAGGGACTGAGGTGGCACTTCAGCAGGAAACCCAAGACCCCACCCTGACTGAGGCAGAAAGGGAAAGAGCTCCATGAAACCCCTGTAGGCAGGGATTACGGCCATTCTCAGCAGGAAGCAGATACAAACAGAAGAGACCTCCTGTCCCTCAACATCCACACTAATAATAAGGGGGTTCATGGCTCTTAAAAAAGAGTTAGTTAGGCAGGAAAGTTAGTTAGGGGGTTTCGGGTCTGCCTGCAAAGACACTGAGGTCATCCTATCTTAGAAGGGATCTGCCTACAATTAAGCAAACCAGAAGGCATTTTTTTTAACTCACACAAAAGAAACCAGTAGGCAGTCACTCGCACCTGCAGCACCTGGGCAATGAAGACCCCCCAACGACCTTCGATTCACCTGAGTCTCATTATACCATCATTATAATATGATGCAAATGCTAGGAAGTTCATTAATATCATCATAACAGACTGAATTCTGGGAACAAACATGTGCAGAAAGCAAAATGATGAATCACTCAGTCCTGTCAATCTTAGTTGTTAATCAAAGAAGCCCACTCCTCTAAGAAAAGTAACCACCCACAGCAAAGAGGGATAAAAACCCCGAAGGCTGGTTACCAGGCCTTTTGAGCCATGTTTCTCTTGCTCAGGCCCGCTTCCACTTCTGGAAGTGTACTTTCTTTTCTAATAAAACTTTTCTTTTCTACTGTATTTCGGTGTCTTGCTCAATTCTTTGTTCGAGACATCAAGAACATGGACAACGTGCCGGGAGAGGACGGCACTCTCTGGTAACAGTAACACTCCACGGACAGAGTGGTCTCCTCTCAAAAGCAGAGTGAGAGGGGCCCTGAGTGTTCAGGGAATTTAGTTTACATATTATTCTTTAGTTCCTGTGAGTTACGATTTAAAGACTTTGTTTTAACCATTTCCTTTAATATGGGCACACAGTGAGGAAGGGGCAAAGAAAGAGTATGTAGTGTTAAAGGTAAAAGAATATGCAGCGTGAAAGGCCTGCTGGTTTTAGCCAGAGGGAATTTTATTTTGTGTAGGGTAGCCACTTAAAGACTTGTTTTTCCTGTTCCTCTTCCACAGATGTGGGATGTCGGGAGCCTTAAGCCTGCACCCGAAGATAATAACCACATCCTGTTATCAAGAACAAACTCTGATAGCTGTAACCTTTGGATAGCCACTGTAACCTTTGGATAGCCACGGCACTGTGAAGCACCCGTCATTTCCCGTGTCCTTGTTCCCATTCCGCCACCTGCAGAGCGGGAGCCTGCAACTGCTGGCACAGCCCATCTGTTTCTGACTAGCCAAGTAGAAGTCACCTCATCTGGTGGACGCCAATGAGCTTGTAACGAATACTCTCTTCCCTGATCAGTCCCGCCCCTGCCCTCTCCACTTGAGTGTATAAATATAACCGCTCGAAAATAAAATTTTGAGGCTTGCTCAGAACGCTGTCTTGCCTCCATTCTTTTCTCCCGCCCATGTTTTCTTCAAGGTACGGTCCTCCTCGGGTTCTACGCAATAACTAGGTCCTGCAGGTCGGGA
>NW_011889244.1:1097958-1198441 GCF_000151845.1 Pteropus vampyrus
GACGCCAATGAGCTTGTAACGAATACTCTCTTCCCTGATCAGTCCCGCCCCTGCCCTCTCCACTTGAGTGTATAAATATAACCGCTCGAAAATAAAATTTTGAGGCTTGCTCAGAACACTGTCTTGCCTCCATTCTTTTCTCCCGCCCATGTTTTCTTCAAGGTACCGTCCTCCTCGGGTTCTACGCAATAACTAGGTCCTGCAGGTCGGGAAAGTGGGAAATGGATCTTTAGCAATCCCAGTAGAAATCTTCCTTTGTTCTGAAGGTGTCCTCCAGGCCAGGCTGCAAGGCTGATCAGCATATTGCTGTCTCTGAATGTAGCTCCTCCCTACATTATTCTCATTTGGCATTCCAACTAACTGTCTCTCTGAGACTAAGTGGAACTAGGACAGGATTGGTCTGGTGAGGGCAAGACTAGAAGTGTGGCTAACTAGGAGGGGTCTGGCAGACCTAACAGTCAGGTAAGTAAGATGTAAGTACCAGAATAGCTAATATGGCTGGAGAGACAAGGCAGGTCCTGGAGACCCTGACAGAAAGGAGGTCCCATTTTAAGAAGTCAGCTGAGGAATAGGAGGCACGAGGGCTGAGTGGTCCAGGCAGAGTCTAGAAGATCAGAGTTTGCAGGAGCCACATGAACAATAGGGTGAAACCACACCCAGATTCTAACTTAGAGCAAAGGTGATCTCCCCATTTTACACTGCTCCTTGGGGTTGGACAGCCTTAGGCCCCAAATTACTAATGACATTCAGAAGAAAATCAAGAACCCAAGGGGAACTCTACCTTCTCACAGATTTAACTCCTGTGATGAATGCTGAGAAAAAGCCACATAATCTCTAGTACTAGACTTTCCTTAATATTAAGTTCCATGCACTACTGATTACAAGATATTGTTACTTTTATACCTTAGCGAAATAACTGGGACAGAGGCTTGTTCTTCCTTCATGACTAGGCCATACGTCTAGTTCCATTATTAAAGTGAAAAGCCAACTTAATCCCAATCTCTCAAGCAAGGAAATTTTTCTTGTATGCCTCTAGGAGTCCCAAGTGCCTACATTTATCCTAGTACCCATCTGACTATACAGAAAGTATATAATGAACAATAGTTGGGAGAGGAAAAGTGACAAAAAGAGAGAGGTCATTTCAATTGTGGCATTTCACTCATTTTTAATAGCCGGGGTTTAAATAGATCATTTACAACTGATAAACCAACTATAGTAGAATAAGTATATTTAAAAATGTAAAGATAATGTAATGCCTACCCAGCAGCCATTCCCCCACCTTTATCATCCTGCTTTCTTTGTTCTCTGATTTTGCTTGGGGTGGGGGGACTACGGCATGGGTCACCTTTGGCTGAGCCAAACATTGATGTTCTGGGTCCTTTTGTCAGCCTCCCTTACATCTGAGAGTAGGCAGGCATATGATCTATTGGTGTGGTCAATGAGATGTGAGGGGACATCTGTGGGCCCCAAGCCTGGCTGGTCCCAGGTCTGGCTGTGATCCAGGCTTGTGGCTAGGAATAGGACCCCAGATTTAGAATGAGAAAATAGGACGCACCATAATGGAGCTAGAAGAAGCCAGTGTTATTCGTTCTGCTCATAGCCCATGTAACTCTCCCGTGTGGCCAGTGAAGAAGCCTGATGGCTCCTGGCGCATGACTGTTGACTATTGGTAGCTGAATAAGGTGAAGCCGCCCCTGCATGTTGCCGAGCCGAATGACATGGACATTATGGACCGGTTGCACATGAACTTGGATGACACCATTATGTGGTGGACTTGGTAAATGTCTTTTTCTCTATTTTCATAGCCCCAGAAAGTCAATAAAAGTTTGCCTTCACCTGGGAAGGGCCTCATCCTTACCCAGGGCTATCTGCACAGCCCTACCCTATGCCATGGTTTTGTGGCTCAAGATTCAGTGGAAACAATCGCCTGCAGTGTACTTTTATCATTACATTGATGATATTATGCTAACCTCCGATTTCTTACAGAACTAGAAGCAGCGGCAACCAGCCTGCGAGAAGCTCTCACTGGGGTTGGGCAGTCAACAAGGGACCTGGGTTCTCTGTCAAATTCTTGGGAGTTGTCTAGTCTAATAAGACAAAAGTACTGCTGGAAGCAGTGATTGACAAAATACAGGCCTATCCCCGACCTGAGACTGTGAAGCAGCAACAAACCTATTTGGGACTGCTGGGTTTTGGAGAGTGTTCATTCCCCATTTGGCCTTCTTGATGCAACCTCTGCAGCATCTAGTGTGACAGGGTGCCCAATGGGATTGGACCCCCAAGACAGAGGAGGCCTTTAAGGCTACAAAGCGAGCTGTAGCACAAGCCCAAACTCTACGTGCAGTAGATCCAGCCCTCCCATTCCTGCTTATGGTATAGGTAGATGATGCAGGGTTTGGGTGGGGCTTGTGGCAGAAGCACAGTTCTCGGAAGGTGACAATAGGCTTCTGGTCCCAGTTATGGAAAGGCACAGAAGTGCGATAATCTCTGATAGGGAAACAACTTGCTGCCATATATGCAGCCCTTCTTGTCAACGAGGCCACCACTGGCCCTAATCCCATAACTGTGCAGTCCACGAACTGGAAGGGTGGCTGAGGTCTTGGGTGAAGATTCCCCATACAGGAATTGCACAGACTCCTACACTGACCAAGTGGGGGGCATACTCCCTATTGGGACCAGTGCAGTTCAAGCAGAGCTCCTGGCGGAGCCTGCTGAGATGGGAGACGTACCTAGTCCCTATGTAGAGGGTCGGGCTCCCATCCATGAGGATGCCTGGTACACAGATGGCTCATGTCACAGGCAACCCCCGACGTAGGCTGCTGTGGCACTGCAGCTGTCTACAGAAACCTTTTGGTGTGAAACAGCTTCGCTCTGTGTGGTTGGTCCTCATGAATGAAACTGGCCCAGTGCATGTCTGCACCGACAGTTGGGCTGTGTATCGAGATCTAACGCTGTGGCTGCCCTGGTGGGCTGCCCAGGAGTGGATGATAGGCCATCGCCCCTATGGGGCCAGGGGTTGTGGGAAGACTTCTGAAAGTGGGGTCTTCAGCAGGGGCCCATCATATACCATGTCCCCGGCCATCAGCCGTTACAGGCCCCAGGCAGTGATGCAGCCCATGCGATGGCACAATTTCACTTCACCTGTGTACTGCTGGTTCTGGCGGACATTAGCCCTTGGCTCTGCCAAAAGCTGGGGTATGTAGGGGCCCATACCGTGGAACAGGTAGTGAAATGATGGGGGCTATCATTGACCTGGGCACAAGGACAAGTTGCCATGTCACAGTGCCCCTGAGAAATGGCAGGTAACAAGTACCCTGGGGGTGCTGCTCCACGGGGCTAAGCCACTCCACGAATGGCAAATGGATTGTGGGCCCAAGGTAGCACCCTCCGGGCCAGATCCCGCACCCTAACCTTGTGGGGGTGGAGTGTGGGCCCCAGGCCTTACTGATCCCAGGTCTGGCTGTGATCCAGGCTTACAGCTAGGAATAGGACCCCAGAACTTAGAATGTTACATTAATGTAGTAGGGCGTCTGCGCCCAGCTCATATAAGCATGATCCAGCTTATTGTATCATGCGTGTGCAGCAGAATGCCACTATTGTATTCTGACATATATGTGAAGCCCATACGGTCGCCTAAGGGAGCAGAAGCGCGCTCCCCGCAATAACATTGGTGCCTGCCGTTTCATTCTCATGTCGGCCCCTCATGTGTTCTTTCAACTGGGCGTCTCACCACCGAAATCTTCCCTTCTCGATCAGCTTGTCGCTAACAACATCTACTGCAAAGCTACTGGGAAATACACTTTTTCCCCTGATAGAGTAGCCCCAGGTGGATAAAGTATCCTTTTTTTGCCTTAAGTACCCTTGTTTTCTGCCCTTGAATGTACCTGTGATGTTGGGAGCTGTGGGAGCCATTTTGACTTCATGAGTCAACAGGAATAAGGACTGACAGAGTGAAAGAGCCTGGGATCTGAAGACATTGTTGAGCTGCTGAATAAATGTCAGCTAGCAAGTTGCAGAGTGACGCATATCCTTACTTTCATCTTTCATTTCTTTCTTCAGGCCTATAATACAAAGAGATCATGGTTAATCTTGTTTTACAAAATGTTCCTCTCCAAAGGTTTAACCATTTGCCTTTGTGGAGAATTTAGATATTTCACTTGGGGCAGAGAATAGTTGATTTTGTACTAAAAATCTTCCCAGCAGAGAATCTTCCTGGCTTTAGATTATATAAATGGCTCATGGCATAGAATTCCAGAACACTGGGAATGGCAGTCTGATAACAGAAAACGATTCGGGAGGGAGCTTCTTGAGGTCACATACATGGATCATGTAAACTGCTTCAGACAGACTTTAATTCTCTATTCTTATAAAAGCTTACACTTCTATTAGTCATTGGGTATTACTATTGTTTGGTATCTTTCACTGACTTCTTATCGACTTCTATTAAATTCATAATCTCTCTAGTAGACTTTCTTTCTTTCCCCAAGCTTCCTCTCCACCCGCTTACCCTCACATTCACTGACTTCCTAATAAGTGTCAAGCTCCTACAGTTATTCTAATTCCTGCTTCCATGTATCTTCACAGCCTTCTTCGCTCCTAGCTCCTAAGAATCTCATCCTCCTTTCTAAAGCTAAATTCATCCACAGAACTCCCCCAATTCCCCCTCACCCCGCATCCGATTCAGCCCTGAAGGACTTTACTTCTGCACAGACCTCTCTCTTTTTCCCACTTCGTTGTTCCTTCCCTGTTATGCAACAGATCTCTGGATAGTCACTCCTCACATCACTTACAGTTTCTTCTGGGGCTACCTAACCTCTTGAATGTGAGACATATTCCACTATCTCTGTGACCATACTCTCATTTGGCATATTTGACAATCTCATTTCCTTCCCCACAGCTAAACTGAAACTAGTTACCTTAAAGGTCAACAGTGGTCTCTTTTTAGCTAAATTCAATATTCTTTTCTGTAGATTCTCATTCTCAGAACTATTTGCATTAAAAAAAAGAAAAAAAAGATTTCTCCTATCCTCAAGGCTTTTATCCTTGGCTTCTATTCTATTTGCCAGCAGTTGCTTTTCTTTTTATTGCCCTCTATTTCTTTTACCATCCTTGTACTGGATATTCCCTTTCCTCCTCCTTGGCTTCCCATGTTCTCTTTATTCTTTCACTTCAAGGTCACGTCTTCCCTACAGCCATTCCCTTTGTCCCTTACTGCTTATTATTTATTCACTCTTGGATATTTCAATAGCACTGCAATTTAAATGTATTTCTCATCTCAATCTGACTCTCACTTTCCATTTCCCTGCCTCCAATTGTAGTAATGTAGGGAGGAAGCAAGAGAATTAAAATGTTAATCAAGCCACATTCAAAGACTGCAATGTGCTAATCAGCCCTGCAGCCAGGCCAGGAGGACACCTTCAGAACAAAGGAAGGTGTCTACTGGGATAGCTAACAACCTACTCTCCATATCTGTGAGGGAGAAACAGGAACCAAGAGTCATTCCCCATGGCTAAAACCATGGGGAACCTATGGATTAAAGGCTGGGAAATGCCAGTAGGCCTTTCATGCTACATATTCTTACCTTTTCACACACTACATACCCTTCTTCTTCCTCACCGTATGTCCATATCAAAGGAAATGGGTTAACAAAGTCTTTTAAACAATAACTCACAGGAACTAAAGAGTGTTATATAAACTGAATTCTCTGAACACTGGGCCCCTACTCACTATCTTTCCAAGCTATTCTTGTTCTCTCTCACTCCCTGCCTCTGAGAGACCATGCTCTGTCTGTGGAGTCTTACTCCTTTTCTAATAAACTTTCCTTTTGACTCTAACTGTGGCACATGTGTTGAATTATTTCTTCACTCCCTGCCAAAGGACTTTCTTCTTCACTCAGGTGCAGGACTTGATCTCCCCTCGACTTGGGGAAAGTTGCTTTGTCCCGCATCATAAGCATATGCTTGAGTAACCATTTCTTAACTTTGAATGAATGGAGAAGAGTCAGTTTGCCTACTCTTCTGCACGAGGTCAGTTAACCTTGGAGCCCTCTGGATTCTGTTTCTTAAGGTAGGAGTTTTGTACAGAATCTTTATAGGTGCTATTTTATTAAAAATGTAAGTTTCTGTGTTGGTATCTGCATTTCAACCATGAAAATGTCATACAGTGTATCTAATAGTGCAATTTCCCAAAGGGGAAATTAAGCAGGTATTTTTAGTCAAGGTGCTACCATCATAACTCATCTAATCTCATGGTGTTTGAAGTAGTCTTAACCCCATAGAAGCTATTTTTTTTTAACATAATTAAATGGACTTTTCCCATAGTTAACAAACCTGAATGTCAAGTGAGTTCTAGCTTACTTATCTGAATTTTATTGAGGAACGTTATGGTCATGGCTTCATAAAAATTTATTTCCTTTGATTATCCTTCCCATTTTACAGCCCTCCCAAGTTGCAGAGAAAATTGAGCTAGAAGTGTTTTTTTGTTTGTTTTTTCCTCTAGGGCACATTGCTACTATTTCTTGGCTCATCTCACTAAGACCTGACACCGATCAACAGCACACAGTGTCATAGGATTTATTCAGCTTGTGACCAGGTATCTCCAATTCTGTTTCAGAGTAGCTGAAACTAAAAACTTCATTTTTTTAAATCTCAACATCAGGCTCCATCCTGTTTTTCCATGAATATTATAATATGGTAGGGTTTTTTTTCAATGGTTTTGATGCAGGACAGGGCAAATTCCCCTGAGTTGGGTGTGGGGGTAACTCAAGTCCTGCATTGAGAGAGAAGAGGGTTCTTGGCTGAGCATAAGAAAGAATTCAAACACACGCCAGAGTTAGTCCAAAGGAAAGTTTGTTAGAGAAGGAGTAACACTCCATAGCCAGAGCATGGTCTCCTCTCAGGCAGAGAGAGAGAGCCTGAGACTCAGAGGAACAGAGACAATAGAGAGATGAGGACAGTGAGAGAGACAGAGTAAACACACTGAGAGGGACCCCAAGTATTCAGGGAATTCAGTTTATATATCATTCTTTAGTTCCTATGAATAATAGTTTAAAGACTTTGTTTACCCATTTTCCTTCGATATGGATTTTCAGTGAGGGAGGATATAGTATATAGCATGAAAAGGTAAGAATATAGAGGGTAAAAGGCCTGCTGGTAATTCCCAGCCTTTGATCTATAGGTCCTCCATGGTTTTAGCCATTGGGAATGAAGAATTTTATTTTGTATAGGGTGCCACTCAATGACTCTGTTTTTCTGTTTGCCCTTCATGGTTTTGCAGGTTTGGCAGGTTTCCTCCTGGTCTGGCTGCAAGGCTGATCAGCATGTTGCAGTCTCTGAATATAGCTTGATTTAACATTTTAGTTCTCTTGTCTCCTCCCTACTTTAATTTGTTAGATACGACATCAAAATCAAAAGCAGCAAAAGAAAATGGACTTCATATAAAATGGACTTCATCAAAATCATATAAAATGGACTTCATCAAAATCAAAAACTTTTGCGATATAAAGAACACCACAAAAAACGTGAAAAGACAACTCATAGAATGGGAGAAAATATTTGTAAATCATGTTGTTAACAAACTTGTATCCAGAATAAAGAACTTCTCAATAATAAAAAGACAAATACCCCAACTAAAATATGGGCAAAAGCCCTGAGTAGATATTTCTCCACAGCAGATAGAAGAATGGCCCCCAAAAACTACATGAAAAGATGCTCGACACTATTAGTCAATAGAGAAAGGCAAATCTGCCACGGTCCAGCCACGACAGGATCCAGGGGGCCCCGAAGGTGGGCAAGGCGTCGGCGCGGGCGACAGTCGACTACACAGCTCAGAGGCAGTGTGACACTGTTCCGTTTTATTGTGATTTGAGTACAACTTTTATACTTTTTATTTGGCATTTGATTATACTTTGTTGTTAAGGTAGCAGGGAGTTAAATTTCTGTGGTTAGGCGGAGCAGAAAATCTTATAGAGTATATTATTATTAATGTTCATGATTAACTAGTACATCTTTCTCTCAATCATTAAAACAGAACTACCTGATGGAACAATCTAAACTTTTAATTATTATATCTATTACGTAAGATACAGTTTGATTTAAGTAAAGGTGATAGATAGATGTATTCATAACAGCAAGTATTGGCTTGTGGGCAGACATTGTTCTTCTTTCTGCCTGAAGAAATCTTTTAAATGCTATTTGATTTATGCTATATCTAAAGTTCAAGCTGAACCTTTCTCATAGCTGTTCAAAAGTTTCCTTGGTGCAGTGATGAGGAAAATATTTATAAAAATCAGTTTTACAAAGCTGCTTTCATAAGCTAAGTTTCTGTTCCTTTGTTTTTAAGCACCAAGGAGATCCCGACCTAGCCAGCCTTTCTATGAAACTTAAACTACTATAAGGCACATGAATTCTATCTTTATTCACTACATGTATACTATCTTTATTATAAGCTTCTGAATAAGGCAAAGGAAGATCAGGTAATCTTTTCATACTATTAGCCCCCCTAGGTGGATACCAGAGTTTTCTATTTATCCACTAGGCCACAAAAGGAGGCCCTTCTATAGTAGGCACAGGCTTATGAGTAAATTTCTTATCCTTACTAATTTTTCTACTAACTGCATGGGAACAGGAGTATAAACTGGTTCTAGTAATTCAACTTGTTATAATTTATTCATAATATCTTTAAGAGGCGCGTCAAAAGGAATTTCCCTTAATAATTGTTCAAATAAAGGGTTTATGCATTCTGGACACGTCAGGGTGACCAGAGCTGACTCCATACGCGGGGAATTTCCTATGTTTTCTTCAGAGCCAATTTTGAGGAAATCCATTCGTATAGCGTTTACACTTACTAGAATTTGTGCTACCCAAATTCCCCCTATTAATAGAATCATTTCTAAGAAACCAATTATCCCTAAACACATGCCACGTCCTCGTTCTTGACGATGCATTCCTTGAAGCCTCTGTCCCCATCTCCGGACCTTGTCACGCAGTAGGGTAGAAAGAGGACGCGGCACAAATCAAAATCAAGATACCACTTCACACCCACTAGGATGGCTATACTGTAATCAAAGAGACATAATAACTAGGGTGTGGAGAAACTGGAACCCTCATACAGTCCTGATGGGAATGTAAAATGGTGTAACCACTTTGGAAAAGTTTGGTAGTATTCTTCAAATGGTTAAAGACAATTAACATTTGCCCCAGTAATTTTGCTAGGTTTAATTCAATTCTCACACAAGAGAATCGAAAACATGTCTACAGAAAAACTTTTACACAAATGTTCATACTCATAATAGCCAAAAAGAAGAAACTACTTAAATGTCCATAAACTGATGAATGAATAAAATATGGAACATCCATACAACGAGATATTATTCAGCAATAAAAAGGCATGAACTACTGACACACACTACAACATGGATGAACTTGAAAACACTGCTAAAAAGCCAAACACAAGACCACATATTGTATAATTCTGTTTATATGAAATGTCTAGAAAAGGCAAATCTACAGAGACAGAAACATAGATTAGTGGGTAGCTAAGGCTGGAGAAGAGTGAAAACAGGAGTGACTGCTAAAGGGTACAGGGTTTCTTGTTTTGGGTAATGAAAATGTTATAAAATTGTGGTGATGGTTGCACAACTGTATAATATACTCAAAACCATTGCATTATATACGTTAAGTAGGTAAATGAATTGTATTTCTGATAAAAGGGATAGTGTAAAAAAAACTTCCCTGACCATGATCATGGATCAAATTCAGGACCAAATTAAGAAGACATGACCCAGGGCTGCTTCTTTTTTTTTTTTCCACACAATCATTATGCAATTGTGAAAAATCAGGGAAGCACTAGCAAAATGCCAGCTTTGTCTTTCAAGGTTAGCAATAATTTAGAAACCTCAGGATTTTCATCTTTAAGTTCTGGACAACAATTTATATTGAAGGGTGTGTCCCAATTATTCTTTTGGCTCAAGGGTGAAAAAAATGTTATTACAGGTAATTTATTTTGATTTTACCGAGAACAGTGATTTGGGGACCCAATAGACTTTTAAAATTTCACCACAGAGTAGCTCATAAGGAACATATCGCCTTTGCTTTTGTCCCGTATACATTAAATCGACTCTTGCCAATTACCTTTTTACATAACATTTTCATCAGCACATTATAGCTCTGAAAAAAGGGACTAAACACAAGTTGGTGCCAACGGCGAGTGACTCAGTGGCAAATATCCCACAGTTCCCTCTTGCCAGTCCCCTCTGAGGTCTTGGTGTTGTGGCTGCCAGCCCCCGAAAGACACACGGACCACCAGAAATCAGTGAGTTATAGGACACATGCTCTTATCAGCCAGCTGGGTCTGCCAGGGGTACGCAGACCCCCAAAATGTAGAGGTACAGGGTTTTTAAGCCCTAAATCCCATTCCTCATTCTGTCTTAAAGACACAGGTCTATTTTTCTCTTATTCACTACCTGTCAACCCATAGGTCGGTTGTGCAAGCTGGGGTACAGAAGCAGAAAGCTTATTGTTAGAATGTTATGTTCCCATGGGCGATAGCCATGCAGTAATTTTCCAGCCAGCACATTGGGAGATCTTAACAGAAATTGTGTTCTAAGAGCAGTGGGTAATCCAAGGGACAGGTTGGGCTGTTTTCACGCTGTCTCAGTAGCAAGGCTCCAAAGACGTCTTTGACCTAGTTCAGAGCTTGAGGATTGCCTGGCCTGCTTGCCTGCGCACATGGTGAGCCCGGGACAGAGAAATGTGGGACCTTCAGGAGACACTTCCTGCTGCAAGCTGTTTAAATTCTAGGTACTAGAAATGAATTCTCAAGTTGTCGCTGTAAGACGCCACAGGAAAGACCCCCAAAAGATCTACCCATTAGTGGGTTAAGAATAGAACCGTTTTAGGAAGTGAAATGAGAATCTTTCCCCAATCTCCGGACACACTTCTCTTTCCTCCTTCGCCCCGCCCCGACCTTCCCTATGCTCCGCCCCCTCTGCTTCCCTCAGCTCAGCCCCGTCCGGAACTCAGCCGGCCACGGAGACCACACCCCAGGAAAAGCTGTTCCATCCGGGTGCTTTCTCGAGGAGGGCATAGGGAGTGACTTTATGACGAGCAGGGGGAGGAGCCAACTCCGGAAACTGAGACTTCCTGACGGAGAAGGCGGAGGGAGTGTGCGCTGTGCCGTCCACGCCCCATGTGCACTCCATACTGGACAATGGGGGGGTCTCTAGTCTCAAACTTCCCTTTGAGGCGGGAATATCATATAAGAAGTTTAACTTTAAAGACTCTCCCTTTTGAAGTCTTGTTCGTAACCTCTCCTCTCACTCCTCTCTTCTCCCTGTTGGATAACCGTGACGCTCTGCCCGTTCCCGGTCTCTTCTCCCCTCCGTTCCTGCGCAGATGGTGGGGTCTGCGGAGGCGCGCAGGCGCAGAGAGCTCGGGGCGGTGCCGCTGAGGGGCGGGTGACGCAGCGGCGTCGCTGCCATTTTAAGTTGTTTGTTCTGGTTTCTCGTCTCAAACGCGACTCTACCCGTACCCGGAGGCGCTGAAGCCGCCGCCGCCGCCGCCGTTGCCGTTTCCGCAGCCACCGGTGGCGGGGAACGAGGCTGTGCCGTCGCGGACGCTCGCCATCCGCTCGGCTTTCCCGGTCCAGGTCTCCGCAGCCCGCTTTCCGGAGAGCCGGAGCGACGTGGGAAAGGAGGACTCGAGAGCAGATGCTTGAACTAAAATAACTTTATTTCTGGGTTGACTTGGCTGACAGACCCCTTAGCGCAGGGCTTCCCTCCCCTTCCCCGGCGCCGGGACCAACCTCCCCCTTATTGTTTTCCTTCTTTTTCTCTTCGCCGCCGCCGTCCTCCCTCCGCCCCGGGGCGCCGAGCCAGACTATGGGTCCCAGGCGGGGACTGCGTGGCGGCAGCAGCGCGGGCGGCCCGGTCCCAGTGCGCACCGCAGTGGGGATGGGGGGGCTCAGTTGGCTGGTGGTGTTCTCTTGACATGGCTCCTTCCCGAACCGCGAGCAGCGTTCCCGCCGCCGCCTCTTCCGCCGCCGCCACCGCTCCGCCTGCAGGCTGCGGCTAGAGGGCCCGCCCTGCCCGAGTTGGTCCGCGATCCTGGCCTCCAGGGACAGGGAGGTGACTCCCCGCCACACACCCGCTTCTCGGGCAGCTCGCTAACGACCCCACCCTAAACCATCCAAATTCGGGAAACATGGTCTGTTCAACGTGAGAGAGCTAGTAGGAATCCGGGAACTCCATTTCTACTTTTTTGGGGGGGTGGGGTGGACATATTTTAAAAAGCAACATTAATACTACTGTGGTTCCCTCCCTCCCCCCTCCCACTGATCCTTACCATTTACCCTCTCCCGCCTACTCTACCTGGGCGGGAATTGTTTCCACGATGAAATGAGTGAAAACCTGAGGGATCCTGTGTCTCCCGTGGTGCGAGTGAGTCGCTGCCGCTGAAGGCAAAGGGTGGGGGCGGGGCCTGGGGGGGGGTCCGACGGCAGGTGGTCCCCGGGCACTGCCTGGATTTGGGAGAAGAACCCACCACCTTTGCCTCAGCAATGCCCAGAAGATAAGTCGCACTCCCTACGGTCTTGAACGGGGGCAAATTCATAAGAAAGGCTCTCCTGGGGGAATGTAGAACTTATTGCAGGGCTAGGGGTGTTGGGATCCCGGGCATTAATCAGGTCTGACTACAGAGCCAGAATAATTATTATATCGTATTATATGCTCCCTTTTCCCTCTGCCATCATGATTCTCCTTGGCAGCAACATTAGCAGCCACCTGAGGTTGAAAATGTGGGTGATGGGGAAGTTGGTAGTGACTCCGCTGTTTTTTCTCATGGCTCCTTTGGGCAACAGCTGCCCACACCCGGTATACACTGTAGTTGATGGCAGGGAAACCCTGAACCTTTCCCCTTCCTTCTCTACTGATTTTGCACTTTTCTGTTTGTTCACGACCAAGTGTAATCAATAACAAGCCCTGACGATACATAGCAATAGTGAAACCTGAAATAAGAATTAGGTACTACAGCCATGGATCTGGCTGGGTAAAATCCAATTGAGTATTTCAGTTTCATTCACCTTCCCTGTTTTGGTGTTTTTGGGAGGTTTTTTTTGTGTTTTTCTTTTTTTTCTCTCTCTTTCTTCAGGGATCACACTTCCCCCTCCCTGTTCCTTTTCATAATCCCTTTTCTAAAAAAAAAAGGAGGGGGAATCCGGATGGATTTTAAGGATTGGACTGGTGTCACCTGTGTTTTATTGCACACCTAAATCCTGGTAATAGACTTTTCATTTCTTACCCAAAGCCTTCATTTTGGCAATTAGCCTAATGTGTTTTCCAAAAAGTTAGTTCAAGTATTTTTTCCTCTTCCTCTCCTTTTTCCCATCCCATCCCAAACTTTATTGTCCAAACATGACTGGACAGTGGCTTTTGTTTCTTGACCCTGTCATGACAGTCTGCTAATATTGCCAGAGGTGCAATTTTTGGGTTACAGTTGTGATTTTAACTATTCAATCATATTAGCAGGGAAAAAAATGACTTGTTTCTGTTGTACTTGAGTCTTAAGAAAAAGTACCCATAGTTTAGTGACAATTTCCAAAGGCTTTAGTACCACCTGTCTTTCAAAATGGGGGACCCAAACTCCCGGAAGAAACAAGCTCTGAACAGACTACGTGCTCAGCTTAGAAAGAAAAAAGAATCTCTAGCTGACCAGTTTGACTTCAAGATGTATATTGCCTTTGTGTTCAAGGAGAAGGTAATTTAAAGTTCTTAATGTGAATTAGCACAAGTGGTTTTTATAAGTTGTTAAAATAATTGCATATTAGGTTAAAGAGTGGTTGGGAAGTCTAAATTGTATGCTTTGACTTTCAACTTTATGGGGAATTCTCTGAATCCAGTAGTTGCAGTATAACTGAATGGGAGGCTTGAGTATTCACTGGCTTGGAATTATTTAATTCTAAAGCTTAGTAGGGTCCAGTTTT
The DNA here is from genome assembly GCF_000151845.1 of Pteropus vampyrus. Taxonomy (NCBI): domain Eukaryota; kingdom Metazoa; phylum Chordata; class Mammalia; order Chiroptera; family Pteropodidae; genus Pteropus; species Pteropus vampyrus. The sequence continues at coordinate 1,111,936 of NW_011889244.1, forward strand.
AATGTGGTGTGGGCAACAATAAAACTTTCATTTGTCTTTTACCGTAAATTTCATTTATGTGGAGTTGCATGGAGAACTTTATAACTGAATTTAAAGGCTGTCTAATGTATAAATAGGATAATTGAAAATGGTAAATTGGAATCAAAATGTTTGTGTTAAAAGCAGTCCGTTTAAGTTCAGGATATAGGTCCCTTTTTTCATAGTACATTTAATGAAATAGAATACACCTCAATTTTTAGGAGCAGTTAAATAACTCAGATGGTTAATTTGTGTTTAGAAGTAAAATTTATTAAAATTCAAAATGAGAGGAAGTTAAATTTTTTTTAGTCTTAATCAGAATTTTACAGTTAAATAGCAAAGAATGAGTTGTCAAGGAGAACATGATAAAAGCAGTATTTTTTTAACTTAAAATAATGAGCGGTTTCTTAAATAATTTCCATTCGATATGAGATTAGGTTATGAATATAAGGAAATACTGCTTGGGTTTTTATGCTTAAATTTTGACTTAATTTCAAATCAAATATCTATTTGGAAGTTTCCCAGGTTTTTATCTCTTAACTGAAAGTTTATTAGTATCAATGCTCTTAACTGCTAGAGTAATAGCTTTGTAAAGTAGTTTCAGAAGTGGTTTGTTTTGACGTGATTGTCTCAAGATTGGGTAGTCCCAAGGATTAACTTCTTGTTCTCTTCTTTTTTTGTTAATAACTTGGCTGCAGAATTGATAAGATCAGAAATTAGTTGAAGGTATTAAAATGCATGTTTACCAGAAATAAACCTAAGATATGTGGCGAGACTAGATCTTTGTATTTAGAAGGCACCTCAAACTGTGAAACCTGAATGGACAGTATCCAGGCACATGTCCTTAGTAGTTCATGAATTTTATAACCAGAATTGATGGTGAGCACTTGGTCTGGACTAAATTTGCAACTCTGGTAGACATATTTTCTCCTTGCAAATATTGACACTTGTAGTTATATAATATCCAGAAGGAGTAATGGAAGTTGACTTTCAAGGAGTAAAACAGTTAATTTGAATAGCTTTGTTTTTAAGCAGGTGAGATTTTAATTTAGCTGTACATAGAACCAGTTAAATACATCAAGAGTAAGTCACTGATTTTTTTTTTTTTTTAACTCTTAGGGCCTCTTGTTTGTTTCTCACAGTATTTAAGAAGTCTTGTCTAAAATAAATACTTGTTACAGATACCATAATGCTAGAAAACCATCCAGTTAAACATTCTGATAATAGCCTGTTTGTATGTGGTTAGGGTTGGGGAGTATGGGGTGGGGGAAGGATTTGCCTATTTGAAAATCTGTGTTTTCAGTACCAAAATTACTTCAGTTACGAATTTTGCTGAGTTAGAATAAAGGTACATGATGTTGTAATATGAACCGGGTGATAAAAGACAGCGTGCTACCAGTGGATTAATACACCATTTTTTTTCTTTTAGAAGAAAAAATCGGCACTTTTTGAAGTGTCTGAGGTTATACCAGTCATGACAAATAATTATGAAGAAAATATCTTGAAAGGTGTGCGAGATTCCAGCTATTCCTTAGAAAGTTCTATCGAACTTTTACAGAAGGATGTGGTACAACTCCATGCTCCTCGATACCAGTCAATGAGAAGGGTAAGTTCTGTTTTGAAGTCTTGGTTCTCGTACGTTGTGAATTAAGCTTGCTTTCCTCCTCCACCCCACCTTGCCCAAGAATGGGTAGTTACCGTGGTCATGAATCTCTTTAAAAACTGACTTCAAATAAAATATATAGATAACTTTTCTGGTATTATGTTGATAGTGATATACATTATTTATGCGAAAATAATTTTATACTACTGTTCATTGGGTTTTCCTTTTTTGGGAGGACAGCTAACATCATGCCCCAAATTAATAAAGTAAAAGATACTATTGCTGCCAACCTTCTAAACTTCTGTAGCTCATTGGAAATTAATCTGGCATACTTGAACAAGCAATCCCCAGCATTAGTGGTTGGGCAGGGGAAGATAGGAGGTAACCATGTACTGGTTTGGCAGAGGTTTATTGGCCTTTAATATGCTGGACCATGATAACAGGAACATCAGCATATAACAAAAATTGTATTTTAATTGTAATAAGAAGGTAATGATTCATATTAGAAGTTCCAAGATACCTTTGATTAAATAGTTCAGATTTTGAAAAGTGGAAATAAAGGTACAGGGACTTATAAAAAATCAGCTTTAGTTGGAGTTTTCACCATGCACTGATGAATTTAGGTCTTAAATGAGGAACCTTGTTGAGTGACTGGGCTCTACAAGATAAAAATTGGAATGAATTAGGTTATGAGCTCTTCAGATTATGTATAGTCCTGTTGCTATTATATATCACAAGAAACGATGTATAGTGGACCTTTTGCAGTTGTGAAATGTTTCTATAATTAAACCTTGTTAACAGTTTTGTTTCTTTGAAAGTAACTTTTTCTCTTTTGTCATTTTATAGGATGTAATTGGCTGTACTCAGGAGATGGATTTCATTCTTTGGCCTCGGAATGATATTGAAAAAATTGTCTGTCTCCTGTTTTCTAGGTGGAAGGAATCTGATGAGCCTTTTAGGCCTGTTCAGGTATTTTGTTCTAAAATAAGTGTGGTGAGCACAAGTAAGTGAAAACTCCTGGAGTAGGGTCTAATTTAAATTCTTGGGGGAATGTTTTCTGATAAGTTTTATGAGTTCCATCATTTTAAATATTGTAATGCAAGACGAGAAACCATTTGGATTATAGAATCTCTTGAGAATGAGGTGGTTCTCAGCTACCCAGTGTTTCTTTGAAGTTGTGGCCAGAGGAAATCTTTTAAGGTAGACATTTGTCTTATGGGTGTGGGGCGCATGGGTGAACTTCAGAAGATCACTTCCCCGGCATCACACACACTCCTGAAATAGTATACTTAACTATCCTGGCGATAGAGCTTTCTGTGATGAAGAAAATGTTCTGTCTTAAGAGACTATTTAGAATAGTGGCCACTAGCTACATGTGATTATTGAGCATTTGAAATGTGGCTAGTATTACTGAAAAACTGAATTTTAAATTGCATTTTAATTAAATTTAAGTAGCCACTATTGGCTACCATATTGGACAGCATAACTGTTTGCCCCATATGTGTGCAGTAGATGTTTCATGTAGTATAACACATTTGTAGTTACATATAAATGTATGTGTTTCTTAATTAGGCTAAATTTGAGTTTCATCATGGTGACTATGAAAAACAGTTTCTGCATGTACTGAGCCGCAAGGATAAGACTGGAATTGTTGTCAACAATCCTAACCAGTCAGTGTTTCTCTTCATTGATAGACAGCACTTGCAGGTAAGCATTTTTTGGGAGGAGGGAGGGGTCCATGTAAGGGCTCATTTTAAAAGCTTATTCTGTTTTGCCCCTTCAAAGTTGCATGGTTTTTGAAGTTATTTAAAAAAAAAAAAAAATCCTGGGCCTCACCCCAGAACAGTAGTTCACAACTTTTTTTGCATATTAGAACTGACTGGAGAGCTTTTAAAAGTCATGAGTCCAGTGTACAGTAGAGTTTGAGAAATGCTGCCCTACAGCTTTTCTACCTAAACTGTAGTCACCGGGTCAGCATCACCTGAGGAGAACTTACATATGTAGAATGTCAGGTCCTACTCCAGTCCTGCTTCATCAGAATCTGCATTTGGAACAAAATCCTTGGGCGACTTGTAATAACATCATATTTTGAGAAGCACTATTTAAAAGTAAATAAAAATCTTGTAATAACATCATATTTTGAGAAGGCCTATTTAAAAGTAAATAAAAATCTAAAGGGATGAGACACATCTATATTTAAGAGATCTATATCCGTTTTAAATAAGTACTTCCAATTTAAGCAACTATCTAGGTGTTCCAAATTAACTTTCATTCTGTAAAACATTGTTCTCTTCAACCTAGACCTGACTGAATATCATTACTTAGAATTTAGAATAGATGTTTTGTTATTAACCTTTAAAAATAGTATTTAAATTCATTCAACAAATTATTGCATAGCCTACTGTACAGCATTCAACAAGACAGACAAAAATTCCTGCCCTTACTGTGGGAGACCCAGCAGTAAGTAAATAAAATATATAGTGAGATAGTGATAAGCGCTCAGAGAAAAGAAAGGGCAATATGTAAACTCTCAGGTGTGAATTCTTAGATGATATAACCAGAAAAGACCTCACTAAGGTGATTTAAGTCAAGACTTAAAAAAAAAAACAAAACATGTTCATTGCATCATAGAACATATGTTTGTTTTTATTTAAGAGAATCTGTGCGAGGCACTAAAAAATACTAAGGTGAATCATACTGCTCCCTTCAAGGGGCTGGTGGACATGACTTTTCATCTTGTAAAGTTAATTATGTATAGGTGCAGAACTTAGCAGTTACAGAAGAAAGATAATTTCACTGGAGGCATTTGATAAAACTAATAGGAAAACTATGTAACAAATGGTGTTTTGTTTTTGTTTTGGTTTTTTTTTGGAATCTGGGGTCTTTACCTTAGCTTTCCTGGTAGAAATTTTTAAGTTGAATTAATTTTTCTATTTAATTGCTTGTAGCATACTTTCATTTGAGTTACTGAGAAAATACTGTATGGCAGAATACTGACGGTGTAGTCCACAACAGAGATTTTTAGTCATAGAAGATTTAATGATGACTAGTGACTTGAAGGAGTTACTTTACTAAGTAGTAAATTTCTGTTATGTATTAAGGTCAGATGTTTTCTGTGCTTTAGGCAGCAACACAACGTTAATCCTTTTAATGTAAAGAAATTTTTAAGATAATAAGCTAAATGTGGGTTGTAAGTAGGTGACCAGTAGTCCCAGTTTGTCTGGAATGTTCTGATTTTTTAGCACTGGGATTCAGTCTCAAGTCCTAGAAACCCCTCAGTCCTAGGCAGACAGGGATGGTTGGTTATTCTAATTACAGATGAATTTTGTCTTCGGTGTTCTTTTTCTTTTTTTTAACGCCTACAGCACCTGTTATTCTAAGGTGGTCTCCCATCCAAGTACTAACCAGGCCCCTGCTTAGCTTCCGAGATCAGACGAGATTGGGCACATTCAGGGTGGCATGGCTATAGATGGTCTTTAGTATTCTTAGTCTCCTTCCACTCAGGTTCTCTTCTTCATCTTCATAAGCTGAAGATATGTTGGCCATATTTGCATTACGTAGAAGAATCAATCTTCACTAGTTCGCAAGGGAATTGATATGATAGCAGCCAACACATACAGTATATCATGTACCAGACTCTACTAAGCTTTACATGTGTGAGCTCTTTTAATCCTCACAACAATGCTGTGAGGTATAGACCTTGTATAAACTTAAGAAAATCAAGAAACTAAGTACCTGGAGCAAAATCACCCAGCAGAGTTCTTTAGCTGTTTATTATAACGTAAGATACATAATAAGGGCTAGACCGAAAGATAATTTTGGATTGGCAGGTAATATAGAGGCACATGCCTGGAGTCTGGATTCTCATACAGATGCAGCCACTTACTGGCTAATAGATCTTGGCCAAGTAACTTCTGTGAGCACATACTTTCTGTTGAGTAAATGATATTCATAAAGGTGTATCAATGAAAATGAAAAAATACACATGCATATATATAAATTCATTTACATATATAGACTGCTTCAGTCATTGGCAAAGATTGTCTTCAGCCTTTTTGAGAGGTGCTAGAATGTAAAAGTGATCTTTGAAGGCAGGTCTGGGTTCAGATTAATCTTCCATTTACTGGCAATGGTTATTTGTGAAAATGTTTGCCTTAAGTTAGATGTTAAAATAGTAACAAGTTTTTAAAAATACTTAAAAGAGTTTGATTTATCTGGTAATAGTTTGGCTTTCTTCTAGTCTTTTACTTAAGGATGTGCTTAAATCTTTATTTCTGATCTTCCTAGCTTCTACTCTCCTTATATCTATTGTCTTTTTATAAACAAACATAACTTCAAACTTCTATTCAAATCTGTCTCCATGAAATGCCTTTAACCCTAATTTCTTTCAGCAGTCTAAGGTTGACCTTCCTACCTTTTATTCTGCATAAATTCTTTAAAGGTTTATTTATAGTCATGCTTACTGTTTTCCTGTTATTCTGTATGGCACATTTCTATCTTCCTGAGGTCCCTGTGAGTAGGGACCATCATTTATGCCTTAATTCTGTGTGCCTTGTTGCTGTGTCCATTAAGTGCTTAATAAATTGTAAGAGATTGACTTCATGTGACAATTGATTACTTGTCTTATTTATTAAGAATATTAAAACTTTCCTCCTTCCAGACTCCAAAAAACAAAGCTACAATCTTCAAGTTATGCAGCATCTGCCTCTACCTGCCACAGGAACAGCTTACCCACTGGGCAGTTGGCACCATAGAGGATCACCTCCATCCTTATATGCCAGAATAGGGTACTGACCAGCAAAATGGAGACGATCAGAGTGCAGCAGCATTTTTTTTTTTCTTGTTTTCTTACCACTTAATTCTTTCAGAGTTTAAAGAAAATGGACTCATGTACAGAACACTATGCATTTTGAAACTTGTTCATCCTGGATTTTTTTTTAATCATTTGTATCTCAGAACTTTAAAAAAATTAGATGTCTTCTGCACGGACTGTGTGAAAGAAGATGCTTTGCATTTTTGCTGCACTGCATCAGCATTTTACAAAAATGTGAAAGGACTATGTACACTGAAATGCTTAAATGTATCTGAAAGCACAAGGTGATAACTCATTTTTGATGGTCTTTCCATTCGTGCTGGTTTTTGCCTCTTTGATATCTGTCATCAGTATTTAGAGGGTGAGACGTGAATGTAACAGGTATAAATAACATTTTAAAAAAAACTTAATAGCTTTGCTATAATCACTGTTGTTCCAGAGTACTGTCAGATTCATTCTAATGACCAGAAGTGGTTTAAAAAATAAAACCACGGGAAAGAAATCTTAAATGCAAAAAGCATCTCATTGTAGGCATTCTTGCCTCATATTTTACTGGGCCATGTTTGTTTCCTGGTACTCCTAAATGTATTTTATTTCCAGATCTCTTTCCCCAAGTTGCTGTTATAGAAGAGTATTCTGCTGAGTGTGGATACAGTTAGACACATGAAAGCAGATCTGGAGTCTGAAGTAGCTAAAGCAGCTATAAAACTGAGAAATACATTCATAGCTGCAGAAACCATGATAGGTAGAGGACTTTCCTTTTTGATTTTTGTTTTGTTTCCTGGTTTTAAAGAGATTTTTATTTTTAAAAAAATCCAGTGAAGTGTGCAGAAATACTGGTATCTACACCATCCTAAAGAAAACTTGTAAAAAAAAATTATTAAAGTTGGAATCTTAAATTGTAAAAACAGCCTTTGCAAGTCAAAGTTCTAAAAGCAGAACTCATTTTGTGCAATGAACATAAGGAAAGGCTACTGTATAGTTTTTTTTCTTTTAAATGAAGAAAAGCTTTGCTTAAGGGTTGCATACTTTTATTGGAGTAAATCTGAATGATCCTACTCCTTTGGAGTAAAACTTAGTGCTTACTGGTTTCCAATTGTATTTAGCTTCTGGTTGGAATTTGAAAAAATGAAAACCTAAATAAAATAGGTGAAAGTTCCCTGACTATTCAGGTGAATACACAAAACTTGAAGTGGTAACTTTTTTTCCCTAAGTCACTGGGTAAGTGTTACTGATGACTTTCAGAAGGAGAAACCAGCAATTGGGTTTGTAATTTCAACGAGAAAAGGAATCACAGAACCAGCCTGGCCTTTTGCCTTGCTTTGTGGGGAAAAAAATTCTTAATTCTAAAATGCTTTCACATCACGTTTTCTAATCAATTTAAAATGAGTCTATTTGAAACACTTTGAATGTTTATCATGGCTAGGAACTCTTCTAAGCTCTTAATGTATCTATAAAACCCCTTGGAAAAATAGATGCTTGCCTAACACATTGTTGAGTAGGGGAGGATTTATATATAACCAGCTGTCTGGCTCTTGACTGTTTTATCATATTGAATTACACTTACTATTCAACAAGTTGGGCATTTCAGTAGCCATTGGTTTTGAGTTTTTTTAGAATAACCTAAATTTTGAAAGGAGTAATACAGAAAGCTTTTTGTATATCCTTTATCCATATTTAGTCTATAATGTTATGCCACATTTGTCTTTCTACATGTATTGATATGAACCATTTGAGTTTGGTGGCACATTGTGCATACATCTTTACCCCTTAGTACTTCGGCATATGTCCCAAGTATACAAGGATAATCTTAACCATAGTAAAGCTATCAAACTCAAGATATGAAACATTAGTATACTTTAATCTGTTCTTTTTCCTGTTGTCCTAATAATATCCTTGATAGTTTTTTCAACACCCTGCAGTACAGGATCATTGCAGTTTGTCATGTGTGTAGTCTCTAATCTGGAATAGTTCCTCAGCCTTTAATGACCTCTGCTTTTTTGAAGAGCACAAGCCGGTTTTTAAAATATAATTTTTCTGATCTTGCATTTGAGTGGTTTCTTCCTGGTGAGATCTGGATTATGCATTCTGGCCAGAGCCCAATGTGACCATATGCCCTTCTCAAGTTCACATCTAGAAGCACAGTTTCCTTTGTTGATGTTAATTTTGATGTGTTCCAACATCGTGTCCTGTTTCTGCACTTCATAGTTACTATTTTTCCACATGCAACTAAGAAGCAATCTCTAAGAAATAACATGCAAATATCCTCCTTCAGGAGCACCCTGGATGCTTTTTGCCTTTTGCCATAACCAGTCTTTACTATGCTGGTTGCAAAAAGTGATTTTCCATACCTACTCCCTCCACATTGATCAGCATTCTATTGTAAGGAAAAGCTCTTCTGTCTGCTATTATCTATGTCAACAGTATGGACTCGATCCCTTTTGTTTCAGTGCTGCATAATTTGCTTGCCTCTATCTTGAGCATTCCCTTTAAGGCACCAGTTATGTTCATCTTGGAATTTGCCTGTCCAAACCCCAGCCCCTTGGTAAATCAGCTCTTTCACCAAGAAGCCCAGGTTCCTTTTAGGGAGAGACAGAAAATCAGGATCTGGGTCCCCTGTGTGCTCAATGCTTCTATGCGGTCCACTCAGTCCTTTGAATAGACAAGTCTGTGTATTCTAACACAAGTAAAGGAGAATCAATCTTTAACTTGACTGTCTGCAGATTTAAAGTTGCTTCCTTTTTGCTCTTTAGTCATGATCATCACTAAGAGCCTGAGGCAGAAATCCACTGTTAACGCCATAGACAACATAACAGAAATGGACAAAATTTGTGAACTATTTCTGGTACTGTAGATTGGGAGATTTAAGAGCTGCATGGTGTTTTAAGTACTAGAAAAGGGACTAATAGTATGCTTCCCCCCACCCCTAATATAAAAAGTCCTGGGACAAATTATCAGAAAAGTACCATGCCAATTGGACTATCTCCTCTATCATATTAGTGTGCTTTACCTCCCAACTTTGACTGTTTTAGACCCATGGCTCAATCTATTTTCTAATATAAACTATGGCCCTGTTTGGAAGTTCCATAGTCTTGAAATTGGGTTTAAAAAAATGTAGATGGCATTTTAGACCTGAAAAGGACCTAAAATTCATGAAGTATTAACCATTATATTTTTTCTTCAGCTTAATATTTTAGAGTTGTTTTAAGGCAATCTTTATCTCCAAGTGGCTTGAGTAGCTTCTTTGTTACCTAAGTTTTCAAAAACATTTTGAGCTAAGAATTTTTTCATCCAAGTAATCATACCTAGGATTAAAAACTAAAATTGAAGAGGCTTAAAAATGAAAAAAAGACACCCCCATCCTATAATCTTACTTGGACTCCGCGTTCTTTTCCCTAAAGAAAGTACTACTTAGCTACTTCTGGTCGTGCTAATTTATTTTGAAAATTGCATTTGTTCAAGTCGAATCTACACTTGATATTCCTTGTTGGGTTTCTTTAAGTCATACTGTTGTCTTCTCAGTTTCCCAGGTATTTTGTTTGTCTCCCTTGGGCTATTAATTTTCCTGTGGCTTTGTTGGTCAGATCCACAGAAGCAAATCCAAGTATTTTTCCTTGCTTCAAAACATGTGCTGTAATCACTATCTCGTCTCCTAATTTAGCAGGTGACATGTACCTTGAAAGGAAACAAATTTGAATATAGTTAAGAGCAAATAATTTTTAAAAGGGAAAGTTGTGTGTATCACAGAAAGCTTTATGTTAATCTATTTTTCTTTTTATTATTATTTATGCCTACAGCACCTGGTCTTCCTAGGTGGTCTCCCATCCAAGTACTAACCAGGCCCGACCCTGCTTAGCTTCCGAGATCAGACATTGGGCTTGTTCAGGGTGGCATGGCCGTAGACCATGGACTGTGACTCCACTGGGGCGTGAACCCGGGACCTTCTGTGTGTAAAGCAAACATGTTAACCACTATACTATGGAACCACGTCCCGTGTTAATCGATTTTTAGGACTAAAATAATAACAGTAAACTTAATATCCTATCAAATTTGAATGGCTGGTCCTGACCAAGTTCCATCTTACTATTCCTGATTTACACAAGTTTCTTTTCCCCTAAATATAGGAAGAAGCTTTTGCACCCCTCTCCACAATCCTTTTTTGGTTAAGTTTCTCACTTCATATTTGGGGGTTGGTGAACAATTTCATCTAGCTTTCATTTAATCTGCTTAACTGTATATCTTATCAATATTTAGAATTTAAAATGACAATATAAGAACTATAAGGAATTAATATGAGGTCTTTATAGTCCTGGTGATGAATTGTGTACACATATTTTTAGAGATACGCTTCCTATACACCTTTATTCATAAGTTGTCATTCATTTACTTTTGGAATATATATAGTAAATGAGATTGTCCTAGTTTCTCTTCAAGTGAGTCACTTTTTGAAGCTCAGGCAGCTTGTGATGGTGGCCAATACTTTAGGCAACACATACTTTGACAAGACTATGTTTGACTTACTAAAAATTCTTTAGGGTTGTGAAAGCAGTATTTTAGAAGATAGTGAAATGCAGTGCTCGGTTTAAAGATCTCTGCTCTGCATAGAGACTCTTACGGCAAGGAAGAGTCATCAGCTGGTCTTACTGCCCATCTCATGGAGTAAGGTGAGGACTGCTGACCCTGCGCACCAGCACCATGAGCAGCAGCAGTTTTTCTTTCTGTACATCTTAATTTCAAAAGAACATTGCATCTTGTCCAGTGATTTTGCTTATTGCACCAAGTTATTTCCATAGTAAAGAGGGACTGAATATTCCTTAGATTAGCCTAATAACAGATTCTTTCAAAACCTAATACCTGATGTTATTTCCATTGCCCTTATGTCACATAACATTGGCTTTCTCCTCCTAACCCCTGTCCTGCCCCAAACAAAATTCATCTTTCTGTTGGTTAGGTAGAAAAAGCAGTTGTCTTGCAACTAAATCCCTGGGCACTGCACTTTTACTGAACAGGACTGGCAATAGTACCAGTTAATGTTGGAATTGAATTTTTTACATTTGGAAATGTCTGACCCCTGCAGGCTGGTGGCCTGGCATCTGGGATACTGCTCCCTGCATCATGTAGTTTAAAACCTACAGAGCATGTCTGTGCAGTTCAGGGAGAGACCTGGATTGCAAACTGGACATTGGTCACCTGGTTACAAGGAGATGACGATGTATACATGAAGGTTTCTCCAACTTTTCTTTGAATTTTATTCAGCCTTTTCTCTATATGTACTTAATACAGCCTGCATAAGACACTTGTACAAGTGTCATTTTTCAAGACTGTATGAAAGTTATAAGCCATGAGTTTGCAGTGACTTTTCCCCCAGCAGTATACATATTAGAAGCTGAATGTTTGCTTTTTCGAATGTTTAGACCATTCCTCCTTTACTACTGATACATACTGTACTTGGAAATTAGTTCCTCTAAATAGATTCTAAGGCCATGGGATATTTTAGGAGAAATCTAGAGTAACACTTAAGGATGACCAGCTAAGGGCACCTCATTCTTTATATTATAAATGTGTTTAGTCTCGTTTGAACAAAGAGTTATCACATTAAGAAAAGTTATCTGGTGTAGTTTGGCTACATACGTGATGTTCATATCAACACTGACGCCAGGTGATCCCCTTTCTGTCTGTAGCAGAGCTATTGTTGATATGACGTCCACTAAGGTGGCTATCAACCCTCCATGGGCGGTGCCGAACCTATTGGTATGCTCTTCTTCTACTTTTAGTTCACAAATCACTTTCCCAGGAGTAGCAGAGACAGGAGTCACCTAAATGTAAAAGAAAAGAATTTCGAACATTCTGTGGTATTAGAAAAGCTCAGAGTCCATCAAAAACTATCACTGCATTAAACTGAGTCACCCCAAAAAAGTTGATTCAGAAATGCAAATATGTTACCAATCTCTATGATAGAAATTAACCCTTATATAAACTCTTTTTAAAGAAGAAACATTTAGGGAAAAACTGTGTTAGTCTTTGTTGATCTCTACTCCTCTGGTATAAATCAAACGTTCCATTTGAGCTTTTCAGCCTTGTGTACAACAACCTGGCTTCTCTTAATGGCTCCTTAGAACTTTTGCATCAACAAAGTCAGCTGGTCCCTTTGATCTATTAACCCATTAGAGGTTTAATTTGGATGTTCCTTAGTTTTTGAACAGGGTAATATTAAAATGACTTCATAATGAATGGTTTAAAACAATTTTAACAAATCAAGAAATTCTGTAATTCAATGAGTTACTATAAGGTTATGCCATGAACTCAATATAAAAAGTTTAAAAGCAGAATCCAGCAAAGGTAAATGACTGCTTTTAAGACCCTGCCCCATTTATAGCAACACAATGAAAAATAATTACATGAAAGATAAAATGTGGAACAGTTTTTAATTTTTTTTTTCTTTTTTACGTCTACAGCACCTGGTCTCCTAGGTGGTCTCCCATCCAAGTACTAACCAGGCCTGACCCTGCTTAGCTTCCAAGATCAGATGGGATCAGGCATGTTCAGGGTGGCACTGGCCATAGACTCGGTTTAAACTTTGTATCAAATATCTTTAAAAAGGAAACAAAAACAATAGAAATGTTTCTTATATCTTAAATTACTAGGAAAAACCATCATAGCATAATACTTAGAAGCTAGAACAGCGCTGTGACTGGAATGTGCTACATCTAGAAACTAATTTTCACCAACACTAGAGGAGTTCAGGCACAATATGGATATTTGGTGTGTCTGTTGATTTGGGGGTGGGGGAATGTCTCTAGCATTAAATAGTTATATTCTAGATAACTGCCATTTAGTATTTTTTCCCTCTCTTTAATTCCTCCCCCACCCCCCACTGCCACCCCTGACCTATGGATGTTGCCATCTCCCCTTAAGAACTAGATCTCTGAAGGTGGGGCAAGACGCCCCCACACACTCCCACACACTCCCAGACGCTCCCACAAGCTCCCAGCATGTACCGGGGGCCTGGCACCCTAGTGAGCATTTTCATATGTCAAGCACTGTGCCAAAAGTTTACATGTACCATGTAATAAGGAAGCCATACTTTCCATTTTGTAGGTAGCTTAAATTCAGAGTGGTTTATTCTGAAGGTCACCCAGGATGTAACAAAACTGAGATTTAGATCTAGGTCTGTCTACCTTCAATTGTCCCTATTTGCTCACTATAAAGTGAGAGCAGCCTTTACAGCTCCCACCAGGCAGACATTTTGGAGTTTCACAAACCACTTTAGAGGCTTTGCTGTTTATCCCCTAAAAGGCCCTGAAGTAAAATAAAGAGAACTATAAAATGTAGACAACCCCAAACAATGTTTTTTGCCTAACAAATAAATTAGTGGGAAAATAAATGTTACAACAGGATCAAGTCTATTTAACAATAAACGATGTAGCCATAAGATGTCCTCATAAATAATACACACCAAGCAGGACCAAGGTGGAATTCCCCTTATTCAGGCATTTACGTGAATACATCAAGCACTGGCAATGTGAAGATGTATGAGATCAAAGGCCTGCTCTTAAAGGTTTCACAGTCTAAGGGAAGAGACAAGTACACAAATGACTGCAGCAGAGTGAATTACTGCAAATAGAAATATGGGTTGCTTGAAATAAAGGTATCTAACTTATAAAAGCATGTTTTTAGGGAAGAGACATTAGAAAAGGCTTCCTGAGGAATGACATTCAAGACTTGAAGGACAGATAGGAATCAGCCAGGTGAGGACTGGGAAAAAGCCTTGTGAGGCAAAACAAAGACCTAGGGAAGAACAGAGAGGAATTTATTCCTTGGGGATTTAACTAGCTGAAGTAACACTCTTCTTCACTGGAATAGTGGTGATGGGGAGAGATGTGCCGGGAAGGAATATAAGCAATCACTGTATTTTCCCCCAAAGGCTGGTACTGGCAAATTTTTTCGACTCATTCCAAAATATCTACAAAGATAGATGCTAGGAAGTCCTCTCACAATAATGTTGGCAGGATTTCTTACACACAGGTTCCCTGCTACTTCCACTTGGAAAAGAAGGGCCACAGGGAAGGAGCTTCCTTATCCCCTAGACTGGAGACTGGGGCAATGGCTATTCACACCTATAGTTCTTTCAAGGGAGAAAGAAAAAGCTTGAACAGAATTTTTGCAGCTGATCTACAGTTTGGAATCCTGTACCTGAATGTAGAGTCATTCCCAGGAAGGGTTAATGTTGTGCAGGACTATGGTGAGCTGAGGCCTGGGGAATGGCTTAGTTGTCATAATATATGCACTTAATTTCTATTAAAGCTCTCAGATAACTTTGAGGTCTCTGCAAACCTCACGCCTTGAATAAAAGGGCTTAGACAAGTGGTATAACGATCCAACAGCATTTCATTTCAGAGGGTGTACATAGAACTATATCTCGACTACCTTCAAGGTAGAATATAAATTCATCATCATTTCCTTTGAAATTGGTCATCCATTCACCACTGCTAAAATCAGAATGTTTCCAAAGCACTGACAGTTGCTCTGAGTGGATGTCAAATCCCTTTCCCCTACAATACTGATTTAACGGTTGACCTGAGTTCATTATTCATTAATTATGTCTTGGTTCCTTAAGTCCTGTATTTGAGCCATCTACTGCCATGTTATTTCTCTTTATTAGACTTTAATTACAAAAATAGTCATTTTACATAAATCAATAAATCAAACACTATAGAGATACAATTTCCTACCTACTTCTCTGTCAGTGCTGTATATCATTATCATTCTCTAGGCTTATTCAAACATGTACACATTTTTTTTTCTTCTTATAAAATTTAAAAAATGGGATCATATCACACGCATCATTTTGCAATTCATTATTCTCTTCCTAGTATATCACAGCCATTCCTCCAGCTCAATTCAGATAGCTCTTTTAACACCTGTGTGGTATTCCCTAGTACTGAATACACTAGATGTGCTCTTTCCATATTTTTTACAATTACAAACAATGGTGCTTTCATTTGTACAGGATTGCCAAAATTAGAAAGCTAGGTAAAAGGGTATATAAATTTTTAACAAATCCGCCAGATTACTTTCCAAGAGCAATAAGTAAACGTGCCTCACTTCTAGGTCCTGAAATCTAGAGAAGTCCTTTTTGCTGCATTTTTCCTGGCTCTTAAGCGCTTCACCCCCTGGCGGGTGGGAGTGCAGAGACAGAAGTATGAGATGAACACCAGGTTCCCCAACACACTGCCCACTGTTTTCATCTCCATGTGCATGGCTCTACTTGCTGAGGGTATAACCTGGGTCCTGGTTTACAGGACAGACAAGTACAAGAGACTGAAGGTGGAAATAGAGTGAAAAATTGGAAAAGGAGGAAACAATAACAGAGTCAGCTGGTCGACAACAAAAAAAACAGAGGAAGGAAGAGAAACTAAGAAAACAGCAGAGATCTGTCAATGGTTCAAATGAAATCCATGTTTGCAATCAGCTTGTTTTACTGCCCTGCTGGGGATGTTCAACTCCATGTTTGATGGTAGAGTAGTGGCGAAGCTCCGTTTCACCCCCCTTTCATACATCAGGATCTGTTGGGGGATGACACCACAGACTGTTCCATCTTCCTGTGTATTCTCTGTACCATGTCCATTTGACAGGACATCCAGAAGATTCTTGGCTTTGCCCTTCGCGAGCGACCACCAAGCAGGCAGGTGGATTTCTTGGCCCTCCACCACCTTCTGGGAAGTTCTCTTGAAATCAAGAACCCTGTAATTCCTGTCTTTCCTTTTCTCTCTCTCTCTCTCTCTCTCTCTCTCTCTCTCTCTCTCTCTCTCTCTCTCTCTCTTTTTTAGGCTATTCAAATCAGACTGCCAACTGCTTTGTAGCCAGAGCCACAGGCAGTGATAGCGCTTGGGCCACTTCCTAATTTTGAGTTATTCTGGGATGTGATTCAAATGAGAATGGCACCAAACCACCATGACAGCGCTTTCAGTCACAGATAAAATTTTTTAAAGTAAATGCGTTGATTAGATAAGTTCAGGTAATGTTTATAAAATGAGAACCAGTGTCCTAGTTTTGCTTACGTAAATATTTTCTGTGGGACTGACTCTCAAAACTACTGTGTGCCATGAAAACTGGCCCTCCAATTGGAGTAGTTAGCAGTCCAAAAGAAAATTTTAGTTTAGTTAGTTAGTGACTCTTAATCAGGACTATGTATGTAAGTGTGTTTTTTAAGTCAAATATATGACCTGTGATAAATAGGCCAAAGTTTTAGCTATTTCATCTATTTTAAAAAAGTGCCTCATTCCTTAATTCCTCATCAGTAATGCATTATTATTCTTAATTTTTACCATATACAATATTTAGCAGCATCCCCGGCCTCTACCCACTAGATGCTAGTAGAGCCTCTCCCACTCCACTCCAATTGTGACAAAGAAAAATGTCTCAAGACATTGCCAAATGTCCCATGAGGAGCAAAATCACCCTCAATTGAGAACCACTGGTTTAGGTTACCTTAAAATTTACAGTAAAAGGAACCGTGTCTACAACTAGGTTTATGGATCACTATACATACATACTTTACCCCTAGCAACGTTGCCCACACAAAACAACCAAACATGAAACTTATTTTAGATCAAACTAACAAACACAGAGCACCTACTGTGGTATTGACCTCTGCAGATAAGGCAGCCATGAGCTACCTGTCTCATGGCTACCCTGAACTAGAGACATAGCTACCCTGAACTAAGATCTGCTGTTAGTGTAAAATTCACACTGGATTTCAAAGATTAAGTATAAAAATAATGCTTTTTTGGTATTGATTACATGTTTATTTTGGATATGAATTAACAAAATATATCACTAAAATTAATTCACCTATTTTTGCTTTTTAAAATGTGACTATTATAAAACTTATAATTACACATACACTAGCATTTGTAGCTTGCATCATATGTCTATTGGATGGCACTGGTCTAGATATAGGATGTACCATTCTTCAACCTTACTGCAAATTCTGAGAAACTCTCTACACTTGGTTTAAAGGTGTATCTTCTCGGAAGGTAAGTTATCACAAATGCCAGTTCAGTCATGCATGTGGCTTATGACTGTTCCAGACACTCAAAGGCAAATCTGACTCATGGTAAGATTATCATGAGAAGACACCTACACATAAGGTTGCTCAAAGCTTAACAGCAAAAAACCATAAACCAAAACTTTCTTTTTGGATAATACATCTTTCAAAATAATACTGTTAAATGGTAGTGTGTCCTTGGATTTTACTGTATTTGCTATTTGAAAACATTGAATACATTTGCCTAAGTATTATTTCCTCTATTTTTCACAAAACCTCTGAGCGATAATTAGGACATGTTGAAAATACAGCCTAAATGTTGCATTCCAGGAGTGAGACTTTAAAGCCTGCATTCTTCCTACAAACGGCTGCAGCTGATCTGTTGAAACTCCACTTCCAAATTATTTCTAAATTTCCCAGTACTCTCTCCTAATTAAAAGACAAATAGGCTTGCATTCATTTAAATATTACGGGGAAAAAGCCCTAAATGTTCTCAGGCTGTTAAATGTGGCCCGAATCTGACATAATCAAGGGTTTTTGTTATTCATGCTTATTTACAAATGCTTCCTTTGTAACATAATGTTCTAACAAAGACACTGAAAACTAAGAGACAGAACTAGTTTGTTCCTGTGCAAAAGTGGCAGGGTTGGCCTTGCCTAACTCCGGAGAGCACCCCTCCATCCAGCGCTTTACTTTCCTACCTTACTGCAATTATTTATCTCCTAATCGACTAGACTGCAAATGCAGTCTGGAACCGCGGGCTGTCTCTCCAGCACCAAAGGCCTCGTCTGCGGAAAAGTCGAACTCTAAATCCTTTCCAGCTCTAGAATCGAGCAGTTCTGTTTCCATATGTGACAACCATACTTATGTACGTTTAAATGAGATCATCCATGCACTTAACCTGGCACATTATGGAGCTCCATTAAAGTAGTAATCATTAGTAAGGTGAACTACGGCCACAGCAGAACAGAAACTGGCGAGATACTTATCCAAGCACCTTGCCTCCTCTCCCTTCATCACAAGCTGCAGCTTCGCCTCCAAT
The DNA here is from genome assembly GCF_000151845.1 of Pteropus vampyrus. Classification (NCBI taxonomy): domain Eukaryota; kingdom Metazoa; phylum Chordata; class Mammalia; order Chiroptera; family Pteropodidae; genus Pteropus; species Pteropus vampyrus. Next base: position 1,130,462 of record NW_011889244.1, read on the forward strand.
ACCTTTTCCAAAACTCTATCAAAACTGCGGACACGGCTGAAGCACTGGACCGTCTCCCGCAGATTCTGAGTCAGGCTCATCATGGGCCGTTCGCTGGCTTCTGGGTCCTGCGCAAGAGTGAACCTCTGAAGAACCTGGAAGCCCAGGAGCTAGCGAAAATACAATCTGCGGCCTGCTGTGCGGCACACCACAACCACTGAGCCACGCGCTCGCGCACTGACGTTTCGCTCCCGTTTTGACGGTACGTGTACGCACTGTTTTGACCTCAGCGCCGGCCAATCGCCGGCTCCACAGCCCCGCCTGACGCCCTCCGGCGGAGCACGCTGGCCAGCCGAATGGTTGATGCGGAGCAGCGGACACCCGCTGCGCGCGCATGCGCACAGGGGGCGGCGGGCGCCTGCGCACAGCGGCGGCCGGTTAATGGAGCTCGAGAGCACCCCGGAGGCCGGGCCTATGGGGCCGGAGAGCAGCCCCGAGGCCAGGCAGGAGGCGGGGCGCGACGAGGGGGAGCCCGCAGGGAAGAAGTGGCGTCTTCTGTGTGAGGAGTTCTCTTCGGTCGCGAGCTGCAGCGTCTCTGTAGCGCGGCGCTGCCTGGCCGAGAACGACTGGGAGATGGAAGTACGCTCGCCGTTTCTCCTTCGCTCTTTTCGTGGAGCTGTGCGAGCACGAAGCCCATTCCTGTGTCTGTTTTTCAGAGGGCGCTGAACGCCTATTTCGAGCCGCAGGTGGAGGAGGGCGCCTTAAAACGCCGCCCTGAGACCGCATCCGAGCCCGGGAACTGGTGAGCGGGACAGGCAGGGTCGGGTGGGCGGGTCAGTGTGGGAGCGCTGGGCCTCCGGGACCCGCAGGGGCGGGCAGCGGTGCTGCGCACAATAACCATGACCAGAGGCGAAGGGTTTGTGTTGGCGCCTCCGGTGGAGGCGCGCCCCAGCAGCAGGGCTGACGCCTCCCCGCCACCCCTTCTCTCTCCGAGGTCCACACTGTCATCTCCAACGTAATTTGAGTCCGGGAAGGAACAATCTAAAATATAATTTCTTGACTCTAATTATAGGAAATATGTAAGTGAGAGGTTCGAAACAAATGAATGAGGCAAAAATCTTAATTGGAGAATGGTAACTTGGAAGGCGCCTTGCGTCCTGTATTGTTTGTTCATTTACTCTTTGCTCGGCAGCCAGAATTAATAGTTTTCTGTACTATTTCTACAAGCGCTCATTATTCCAGTGTTCCATTCCCAATTTCTGCACCACTTCTCTTAAGCCCGGATGCCTTACAAGTCCCTCCACGGTTTGACTATTGTCCATTTTTGCAGGTTCATTTTCTGTGCTCTCTTTCCTACCCCACAAAAAGGTACAGGCATATCAAATTTCGCTTTCTACAGCCGGCCATTTTTTCTTGCCCTTCAACCTTTAAGCCTTTCTTCGTCTTTCTTTGCTAAGTAATACTCATCTTAAAGGCCCGGGTTACAAATGACATCTCTAAGAGGCTTTCCTCCATCTTCCAAATCTGGGAGGGTTCCCATCTTAGGTAATCTTTATAGCATCTTGCATGGCCCCTGTCATAATAACAGTTCATGTTATAATTGTAGTTTAATATTTTATATCTCCCACTACACATGTAAGACTATACATGTAAACACTATAAAACACTATATGTTTTATACATTGTTGATTTACGAAGGTCTAATACAGTAGTTGACATGTAATAAGCTCTCAATAAGTATGTATGGGATGTATAAAGTTCTCCCAGCTTTATGGGCAGCCCGTACTGCTAACTATTCAGTTTGGAGACTCTTCTCTCTTTGATCTTTTCAGCTGTACTGGCTTACAGATGTTATTTTATTATTTCATTAGGCTCCTTTCTCTGCCCAGCCTCTTATTGGGGAATTGTCTACTCACTCACAGTGATATTTTCAGGCATCCCTGTTGTAATGGACCCAGTTAGCTTAGTAAGTTTTCACTTAGCCCAAGCTGGCCAGCCACATTCTTTCCATGGGATTTCCAGGTAAGGACTAAGAGATTGAAGTCTGAATCTTCCTGCAGAGCTGGAACTGTAACCTTGTAATTTAGTACCTGTGGGGATCCAATCCATCGTGTGTGTGTGTGTGTGTGTGTGTGTGTGTGTGTGTGTGTGTGTGTGTGTGTGTGTGTGTGTAAGCAGAGGACGCTGGTCTGCAGAGAGAGAATGAAGCAGAGGGAAGTTGAGGAAGCGTGCGAGAAAGCCTCGATTGCAATTCCTTAGGGATAGCTGCACTCCCTGACCTAACTCAGTGACATATTTGTTTCCTTATAAATTCCTTGATTTTGCTCAAACTAATCCAAATCTGTTAGTCTGTTAGTTGCAACACAAATTGTAACCAATAAAGAAATTGGAACAAAAGAGATGGATTCTGTGAAGTCTTTCCTCAAAAAAAATGTGGATCGAGATGAGTAGTGGTGGGGTGGAGGACCATTAGGAATTCTCTACTCCAGAATTGTAAATTGGCAAAAACAAGCGAAGTTGTAATCTGTTGTCTCTTGGAACTCAGATGAAGTGCCAGGGAGAGCGAGACTTTATCTATAGTATAAAATAAGAGTCCATACCGATATAAATATATTTGTCCGGGAGAAAAGGGAGCACTTTTCCTTGCAATAGAATTCCAACTACTAAATGTAGAAGCCATGATGGAATTAGAAAAAAAATCACCATTTGGTCTAACTAATGTACTGTATACTTGAAACTAATTAAAATTAAAAAATAAATTTAAAAAAAGGCAAAAAATAAAATCGCCTTTTGGGAGCCACCATAGTAATAATTATTTCAGACAGGAATCACCAGTGGATACTAAAACTAATAGATGAAAGTTGATGAGAAACAAGATATTTACATAATCTCAAAGTATCTACCCACAAAATATTTATTACAAAGGGGGAAAATCATAGCTGCAGTGGAGAAATCTGATAGACCAGGCCTTAACCAAACGATCAAAGGTCACATGACCAGTACTGGGGACAGGTTTGTATTAGGTGTCTCCTGATATGAACTAAAGAAGATATACTCTTATTTGTGCCAAAAAATGCACAATCTGAATCCAGTCATAAGCAAACATCAAATAAACCCAAACTGAAGGACATTCTACAAAATAAATGGCCTGTATTCTTCAAAAATATCAAGGTCATGAGAGACAAAGGTTGAAGAATTATTCTGGATTAAAGGAAATTCAGAGACATGCCTTCACAATGGAACGAGTGAGTCTGGATGAGGTGTTAGTGGCACAGTTGGTCTTTAAATTCTAATATTGTATCAATAGTAATTTTCTGCCATTGGATAATTGTACTAGGATATATATGTAAGGCCCTTGTTTTTAAGAAATACATACAAAAGTGTTAATGTAAATGTTTCAGAAGAGAAGTAAATGTTAAGTAAAAAGTTAACATGTATTTGAATGGTGAATAGAAGAATTTATTGGTTTTGCAAATCTAAAAGTCAAAATATTTTACAATAAGTTAAACTAGTAAATTAAATAGACATTGTGGTGATCATTCTGAGTATATACAAATATCAAATCATTGTGTTGTGCCCTGAAACTAATACAAAGTTATATGTTAATTCTACCTCAAATTTTTAAAAAAGGAAGTTAACATATTGGCATTAAATTTATTAAAATTATGAATGCAAAAACTTTCTTAAATTTATATATAATTTATAAGTGCTGAGCAGTCATATTTTAATGTTTTGTCTTTCTACTCAACTATCTGGGCCTTTTTACCAAGCTAAGGCTTGCTGCCTAATGCACATAGAAGTTAGTACTATGGCACCAGCTTTTGAGAAAAGTAAAAAGGCTTTATTGCCAAGTTGACTGGACTGGCAGGCAGACAGGAGACAAGGCTCAATTCTGTCTCCCTGATTTGGAGCTGAATTTCTTGACATGGTGGCTCAGAGGTCCTGGAGGCAGCGTTCCAGATGGCTGGAGTTAAAGCTGCAAGGCTTCTTAGGACCAAGTCTCAGAAGTACAGAATGTCCTTTTCACTGTATTCTAGTGGTTTAGCAAGTCACTAAGGCCCAGATTCCAGGGGAGGGTTGTTAGACTTTACCTCTCTACGAGGGGAATAACAAAGAACTTGCAGCTATTACTTACTGGCCACAATGAGATCTTATTTTATATATGATTTATAATGAATATAAATAAATTTGGAAATCTTATATTATTCTAATTTGGGGTCCTAGTTTATAAAATTATTTTAGTGACACATGTCATTGAAGGATATTGAGTTCTCTCTAACTGTAAAAATGAGCAAACGTTTGGATAACAAAGTAAGAATTTATTTTTCCTCAGTCATGACTTCTGCTTTTCGATTGGGAGATACTTCAGGGTTCTTTTTAAATTTTTTTAACTGTGAAATGAAGGCTACAAATACTAAATACTTTAAAAATTAAGCAGTTTATGTATTTGCAAAGTTGTGTTTAATTCTGATCTTGCTAGTGTTGACCTAACCAATGAGGAAACAACTGATTCGGTTAGTTCTAAAACCAGCACATCTGAAAATCTTCAGCAAGAAGATGGCAGCGTGTTCTCTTTCATTACCTGGAATATTGATGGATTGGATCCAAACAATCTACAAGAGAGGATTCGAGGAGTGTGTTCCTGTTTAGCTTTGTGAGTATTATTACTTCTGTTTAAGGGTAGCATGGTGATGTGTCTTACCTATGTACAAAGAGGCTAATAGTTGAAGGTATAGTACCCAAGTTTAAAGTTCAATTTTTGGAAGAAACATGTGAGAGAATTGAGAGTGATTGTGTCTGAGCACGGGATTGTGGGTTGGGGTGGAGTGGGAATACTGATTTTTGTTAGAAGCCTTCTAGTACTATTTTACTTATTAACCTTTGTTGTAATTATTGCTGTGAAAATTAAATTACCAAAAAGATCTGTATCTGCCACACACTAGCTCTGTTACCTGTGGAATTACCTGTGAGCTTAGTTTACTTCATCATGGATAATAGCTCTTTCAAGAAGATTGAAAGAGATGATGATCACATTCGAAGCATCCATTAGTGTGTAGAACCATTGTATGCTCTCAATATTACTGGTTCCTATTGTCAATGACTCTAATTCTTTTAACTTTAAAGTGCTGTCACACATAAATGTTTTGTTTTAAAAATTATGTATTAAATAGCACAGCTCTTTCTCATTTTATAATTATCAGAGTTCAGTATAAACATTGACTATAAGGTGTCCTAGAGGGTAATTTTGTGTTTTTTTTTATGTTGTGGTGGTAATCTAATCTAATTAGTTGCAAATAAAATGGTCTACCTGGTATTTATCATAAATTGATGTTTTTAATTAGGTACAGCCCAGATGTGATATTTCTACAGGAAGTTATTCCTCCATATTATAGCTACCTAAAGAAGAAAGCTAGTAGTTATGAGATCATTACAGGTAACAACTTGTCTGGTATTTAACTTTTTTTTGAAAAACAAGTCAGTGAAAGAGATAAATCAAAATTAGCCTATTGGAGCATAGACAAGAAAAAGCACAAATAAATTTAAGAAAACAAGCTAGACATGATACTAAAAGAACTATAGAAGAATATATAGCTTAATGTTAACATGCAGAAAAGTGAAATTGAATGATTTTTTCAGGAAAATATAAACTGCCAAAATTTGAGGCACTGAGTAGCTTTTTGGTGAAATTAAATCATTAAAAGATTTAAGTGTGATATTTAAATTGTGGTTATGCTTTTTCAAAAAGTCTTTGTCTTTATTCCTTTTTCTATCTTTTTGCCCTGACTAATTTAGTTTTTTTTTTCCCCAGCTATTTTTTTTTTTTTTTTTTTACTAAGAGTATCTAATGTATCACTTTGGCTACATTTTATGATTTTTGGCTAAATCTTGTGTTTTCTTTGACTTTCACTTTTATATGTTATGTGATTTGTTTTGATTTACTCTGTCCTCCAGAATTGCTAAGGAGAGGCTTCTCTCTCAGTCTCTTTCTCACTCTGTAGGATTACTTTTCTGTATTCTCTTGGGGATTCCTTTTGCTTCTCTTCTGTTTTGGATTTCTTGTTTTTTGAATCCCATGGTTTGCCTCAGTTTAAGTCACATCTACTCTGTCTTTCAGAAATTTCTCAAATTTTCTTGTTTGATATTGGAACCATAAACTACTTTTGGCACTTATTTGAAGTCATTTCTGTTTTTTATATTTCTTCCATACTTCCAGTTACGTTTTGGGAGGGGGCAGGTAAACGTAGAGATTTGGTTGGTCATCTTAAACTATTTTGAAATAATAGTTTGCTTTTAAGATTTAGATTCATTTAAGTAGCTGGGTCTGTTTGTTATAAAATCTCCAGTAAGGGAACCTGTGATAAATTGCAAATACTCTTGACCTCTCGACCTAAATTCTTACACTGGATTTTTTTTTTTTTTTTTTTTAGATATTTATATAGTTTATAAGTCTGTCCCCCTAATTACTCCTTCTCTCTTCTGATTTTCCACCTAGCCAATATATTAATGCTAACTGCATTCCCTATGCTGTGCTCCGCATTCCCGTGACCATCTATCAACCACTGATTTGTACTTCTTTAATCCTTCAACCTATTCTCCCAGCCCTGCAAACCTCCAGCCCCTCTGTCTGTCACCAAATTGTCCACTATATTTGTGGGTCTGTTTTTGATTAGTTCTTTTTGTTCCTTAGATTCCACATATAAGTGAAATCATGTGGTATTTATCTTTCTCTGTCTGACTTATTTCACTCAGTATAATAAATTCTAGTTCCATCCATGTCGTTGCAAATGGTAGGATTTCATTTTTTTAATGGCTGAGTAATATTCCATTGTATATATGAACCATAACTTCTTTATCCAATTGTCTGTTGATGGGCATTTAAGTTGCTTCCATATCTTGCCTATTGTAAATTACACCACCAAAAATATTGGTGTGCATAGATCTTTATGAATTATTGTTTTGGTTTTCTTTGGATAAATAACCACAAGAGCAATTGCACTGTCAAAAGGTATACACATTTTTAATTTTTTGAGAAACCTCCAGACTGTTTTGCATAGTGACTGTACCAGTTTGCAATCCCACCAACAATGTATGAGGGTTCACTTTTTTGCACATCCTCATCAACACTTGTTCTTTGATTTATTGATGATAGCCATTCTGACAGGTGTGAAGTGTGAGGTGATATCTCATTGTGGTTTTAATTTGCATTTCTCTGATAATTAGTGACCTTGAGCATCTTTTCATATGTCTATTGGCCATTCGTATTTCTTCTTTGGAGAAGTATCTGTTCAGGTCTTCTGCCCATTTTTTAATTGGACTATTTTTGTTGTTGTTGAGTTGTATGAGTCTTTTATATATTTTGGCCATTAACCTCTCATCAGATATATCATTAGCAAATAACTTCTCCCAGTCAGTTAGTTGTCTTTTTGTTTTGTTGATGGTTTCCTTTGCTGTAGGAAAACTTTTTAGTTTGATGTAGTCCCATTTGTTTATTTTTTCTTTTGTTTCCCTTGCCTAGGGAGATATATCTGAAAAGAAATTACTGTTAGTAATATCAGAGAGTTTACTGCCTATGTTTTCTTCTAGTAGTTTTATGGTTTTAGGTCTTACATTTAAGTTTTTAATCCATTTTGAGTCTATTCTTGTATACAGTGTAAGAAGGTTGGTCCAGTTTCTCTTTTTTGCGTGAATCTGTCCAGTTTTCCATACACCATTTATTGAAGAGATTGTCTTTACTCCATTGTATATTCTTACCTCCTTTGTCGTATATTAAGTGAGCGTATAGGCATAGATTTATTTCTGGGCTCTCTCTTCATCAATGTATCTGTTTTTACGCCAGTACCATGCTGTTTTGATTACTGTAGCCTTGTAGTAGTTTGATATCAGGTAGTGTGATACCTTCAACTTTGTTCTTCTTTCTCAAGATTCCCTTGGCTATTTGGGGTCTTTTATGATTCCATATAATTTTTAAGATTATTTGTTTTAGCTCTGAAAAATGCCATTGGTATTTTGATAGAGATTGCATTGAATCAATAGATCGCTTTGGGCAGTATGGCCATTTTAATGATTCATCCTAAATTCTTTTTCACAAACATTTGAAGGTCATGAAGAAGGATATTTCACAGCTATAATGTTGAAGAAATTGAGAGTGAAATTTAAAAGCCAAGAGATTATTCCTTTTCCAAATACAAAGATGATGAGAAACCTTTTGTGTGTGCATGTAAGTAATTTTTAAAAATCAACTCTTTTTTAAAAAAGAATGGGCTCTTTTTTTTTCTACTCCCATGGGAGTGTCTTTTGTTTAAAAACCTATTGCCTTTAGAAAAAATTGCTCCTCACTTATAGATTTTTAACAGGTTTAAAGAACTTTGTAAAGTAAAATTTTACGTAAATTTCAAATATAGACAATTTTGTAAAAATGAAATCCTTGATCCATTAGATGTTTTCCTAAGAATATTTAAGAGTTTGTTAATATTCCTCATTTGCTTTCTAATGTAGTTTTTTATTAAATGTGTTGTACTCTGGGGCTTACAAAAATGGGTCGCATTGATCTTGCTCTCATAATTTATAGATTGGTAAGGGAGAGATTGTATATATAGTAATTAAAATAAAGGAAAAGCAGACACCATGGCATAGGTATAATGATGTGCCATGGAAGTTTAGAGAAAGGGGAGATGACTCTTAGTTAGATTTTTTTTTAATTGAGATATAATCAACATAACTATTACTTTCAGGTGCACAGTATAATGATTCTATATTTGTATATATTATGAAATCACAATAAATTCAGTTAACATCTGTCATCATACGACTCACAATGAAATTAGCTAGGTTGTTTAGTGAAAGTTTTTTGAAGAAAGTTGTATTTGAACTGGGTTTGAAAAATATGTAAAATGTAGTCATTAAGAATAATCCCGGTGGCAGAACCACCATGAACAAACTTTTACAAATTACAAATGACAAGGTTTATATATATGAGACAAGGCACATAAGAGTATAAATGAGCATTCTGTTCAGTTGAGTGTAGTGTGAACGAAAAGGGATTGCGTGACAAGTTGGTAAAATATGTCAGATCTAGATTATAGATCATGAATGCCCAATATGAAAGAGTTTGGATTCGATTCTGCAGATAATTAGTTTAAATAATGACAGATCCTTCATTGTTGGTATCTTAATTGTAAATGGTAAATAATTTCTTGATCATTCAACTGATCCTTTTTGAGTACTTGTGTGCCAGGTTCTTGATAAAATAGCAGTGAATAAAAGAACCATCTTTGCTTTAAAAAGACTCATGGCTTTGGAAGAGAGAAATAATTGTGCTGTTTTCAGTCTAGAGGACTTTAAAAACAGTCTTTCCAGTGTGCTATAGAAATGTGGAGGAAGGAGCCTGGGGACACTGGGGAGGGACTCACAGTGTAGATGACACTGGAGGTAGGTCTTGAAGTGTTAGTGGGTGCTTACTGAGTAGTCTTCTTTTGGAGCAGAGTCAGCACCTTAGACTGCAACCTGAAAGGAGAAACATGGTGCTGACTAGGTAGTTTTGCTTTGGTCAGTATGTTCCAGTCATTTGAATAATCTGCTGACTTAAGGATTAGTAGCTAGTGGATAATTTTTAACGACTGTATTAATCCTGTTGCAGGCAAGTGTGTCGGGAAATGAACTTTGCCTTATGACTTCTCATTTGGAGAGCACCAGCGGGCATGCTAAGGAACGAATGAATCAGTTAAAAATGGTTTTAAAGAAAATGCAAGAGGCTCCAGAGTCAGCTTCAGTTATATTTGCAGGCGATACAAATCTAAGGGATCAAGAAGTGAGTGACAGCGTCATTCCAGTGTTTATGTGCAAATTACTTCTGTGGAAACTAATTTAGGCTCCTTTTCACCAAAGCTGGTAAAATGTATGTGACCTTGCAGATGCAAATCAGCAAGTATTTATTTAGCTGTGTTCTATGCCTAGCACTATGGCAGCAGAGGCAGAAGGGCTCTTAGGCTATTGGGAGGAAAACAGATATTGCATATGAAACAGCACTAAACAATATATGTGGATTAACAAGACAGGTATAGAAAAGATTAGAAGAGTTTGGAAAAAGGTCAAGTTTATTTGCAGTATCTAGTTGTAAGGTGAGAAGAATAGAAAGATTCGACTATCATAGTTGTTCTTCTCTTCTTTCTGAGATATTCTTTTTTCAGTCTTTTTTTACTGTACCCTTTTCCTGGTGCTATCATGACCAGGTCTGAAACAGTCTCTTTTTTCTTAGGTCAGTTGAAACACGTTGATACCTTTTAGGATCTTTATGAACTTAGGATATAGTAGATAGTCAGCCTGCCTTGCCTTTTCCCCTACTCTGGCTGATCTCACATCAGACTAAAAGTGAATTGAAATGAAGATTCTGTTCGTTTTCACTGCCACAGGCTCCAGGAGTGGAGGAAGAAAAATTGGAAATGAAAGCATGTCAGTACTTACTGCTGAAGTGAAGGCAGTATCCCAAATAAAGGAAGTGGTGCTCTGCTTTTCTTGGTGACTTTGTCCTTGTACAGATTATTTTAAAAAATCAAGTTTTCTTATTGGACTGTTTGCATATCAGTGGCTTTATGGTAGCTATTTCTTGGTGTCTGGTTGACTATTTAAAAAATCCTGCTTTTCACCAAATGGTGTTGGGAAAACTGGATATCCACGTGCAAAAAAAATAAAGTTGGATCCTTACTTTACACCCTATATAAAAGTTTATTCAAAATGGATCAAAGACCTAAAGAGTAAAAACTAATAAGACTCTTAGAGACAACATAGGGAGAAAGTTTCGTGACATTGGATTTGGCAATGATTTCTTGTGTATGACAGCAAAAGCATAGACAATAAAAGAGACAATAGATGAGGTGTACTTCATAAAAATTAAAAAATTTTGTGCATCAAAGGATACTATCAATGGAGTGAAAAGGCAGCTCATGGAATGAGAGAAAATATTTGCAAATCATATATCTGATAGTCAGTTAATATTCAGAATATATAAAGAACTGCTTCAATAAAAAAAAAAAACTGTTAAAAAACAGCCTGATTAAAAAAATAGGCAAAAGACTTAAATAGATATTTCTCCAAAGAACATAGACAAATGTCCAATAAGTACATGAAAAGATGCTCTGCATCACCAGTCAGAGAAATGAAAATCAAAACTGTCATGTGATACCACTTTACATCCATTAACATGACTATTATCAAAACCAAAAATAAGTGTTGGCAAGGATTGGCGGAAATTGAAACTTTGTGCATCACCGGTGGAAATGTCAGATGGCGCTGTTGCTGTGGAAAATGGTGTGAGGATTCCTCCAAAAATTAATTTCTGTGTGATCCAGCAACTCTATTTCTAGGTAAATACCAAGGTCTTGAAGAGATATTTATACACCTAGGTTCATAGCATTGTTCACAAGAACTGAAATAGAAAGCAACCCAAGGTTCCATTGACGAATGGATAAGCAAAATATATATGTGCAATGGAATATTATTCAGCCTTAAAATGAAGAAAATATTGACACATGCTACAACATGAATGAACCATGAAGACATGCTGCTGAGTGAAATAAGCCAGTGCAAAAGGACAAATATTTTATGATTCCTTTTATGTGAATTTTCTAAAGTCAAATTCATAGAGATGGAAAGTGAAATAGTGCGTGTCAGGCATGGAGGTGAGGGTGGTATAGGGAGTTAGTGTTTAAAGGGCAGAGTTTCAGTTTTGGGAAAATAAAAAGGTTCTGGAGATGAATGGTGGTTATAGGTGCACAAATATGTGGATATACTTAGTGCCATAGAACTGTATGTGTAAAATGGTAAATTTTATGTACATAATTTATTGTTATATATATAAAAGCAATCATTGCCAAATCCAATGTCATGAAACTTTTTCGCTATGTTGTCTCTAAGAATTTTAATAGTTTTAGCCCTTACTTTAGGTCTTTGATCCATTTTGAATAAACTTTTATATAGGGTGTAAAGTAAGGATACAACTTCATTATAAGATATAATTTTTAAAATCTTGGAATGTGAATGGGAGAAGGAAGAATTAATATTGTTAGTAAATTTCAAATAAAATGAAGGCAGTTGGCATTATTGGATCATATAAATGGTATACTTTTAAGTTTATAGACAAAAGTAGAGTAACAGTTTTGCTTTTTCACTTGTGTTTATTTTTAAAAAGCTAATAGCAGTAAGGAATCTATTTATGGCAGAAAAGAAGGGGCAGTCTACCGCCTTGCCACCTTGAACATGCCTGATCCCGTCTGATCTCAGAAGCTAAGCAGGGTTGGACCTGGTTAGTACTAGGAAAACTGGATGCTATAGGTGTTAAAAAAAAAAAAAAGAAGAAGAAAAGGGGCAAATTCCAGGCCTCTCTGGCTATCTTGGTATTTTTATATTATTTTATATCACCTACTTATTAATCATGTAGCAAAATACATTTTATATCTAGTTATAACACCTAGTTTTGCATTTGTGAAGACACCTTTTTAATTTAGGGGGTAAAGACTGAGTCTTACAGTTTTCTGTCTTTTCAGGTTACCAAATGTGGTGGCTTACCCAACAACATTTTGGATGTCTGGGAGTATTTGGGGAAACCCAAGCATTGCCAGTATACATGGGATACACAAATGAACTCTAATCTTGGAATACCTGCTATCCGTAAGCATCGTTTTGATCGAATATTTTTCAGAGCAGCGGCAGAAGGCGGCCACATTATTCCCCAAAGTTTGGATCTCCTTGGGTTGGAAAAACTGGAATGTGGTAGATTTCCTAGTGATCACTGGGGTCTTCTTTGCAGATTAGATGTAATATTGTAAAATGCTTTTCACATATGCATTTTAAATGTTCTGAGTAATTTTGGTCTGGATATTTGCAAATATAATTTCTATCTATCTGGAAAGGTAGTTTTCATAGGGAGTAATTAATATACTGGATCATATAAGAGAAGAGAAAACTACTGTGATTTTATTTTGTGGATTGTGTCCTTAGATTTCAGAACTAAATGTTTATTTAAACTAAAACATACCTGTGTTCAGAATATGAGGCCTTTTAATGAAAGGGCAAAAAGGCTGTCAGAACTTATTAAAGGTTCTCATAGCTGCCAGCTGGATTTCATCTGGGCTAGCTTTTATACTTGATTTATTTTTAAAATCAGGAACCAAAATAGTTAATACATAAGTCTTCAGAAGAGAAAATTAGAGGTTACTGAGTCCTTGGGACTGCATCTTTAGTAATGTTTTGCAAATTCAGATAATTTTAAATGAAAAAGCCATGATTATCTGCATTTCCTTAACTTTTAAAGTTAATGTTGATAGTTATGTCACCAACAGAGGCAAAGCTGGGCTTCATAATGATTAAAGTCAGTTTTACAGCAGCGCTAGACTTTTTTTCTGAGAAAATAAATGTAAAGAGAAATAGCTTTTTAGTTGTGGTACTCCAAAATTATTTTACAAGACGTAAAGGACACTTTTAAATGTGCTTTAAAGAAACATTTCCTTTCCATAAGAGAAAAGTACTTATAAATAAAGAATTTTACTTGTTGTAGTTTGTTTTAGTATGTTTTTGTGCCCATGATGGGATTGAAGTTTTTACCTCCTTCCTATTTCTGGCTCCAGTGCTGCTACCTTCACCTTTATATGGAAGAAAACAGCTTTCCATGTTGCTTCTCACTCTGCCAAGAATTACCAAGAATATATTGACTTCCTCAGTATGGAAAAAGGAAAGCCAGTGTGAATAATTAGAGTGAGAAGTAGCAGAATCTTATTCTCAGTATAGAAAAAGGAAAACCAGTGTGAATAATTAGAGTGAGAAGTAGCAGAATCTTATTCTCAGTATAGAAAAAGGAAAGCCAGTGTGAATAATTAGAGTGAGAAGTAGCAGAATCTTATTTTCAGCCAGAGTTTCAAAATTAACAACTAAAACACGTAAAAAAAGACAAGCCGAATTTATATTATTATTCTCTTTGTAATGGCAGTGGAAAGGAGTTTATGTTAATCATAATTTTAATCATTAAAAATAAAATGACATTAACCAATATTACCATAATAAAAATAAATAAATTAGGATGTGATTCCATAGTGTAGCGATTAGCATATCTGCTTTACACACAGAAGGTCCTGGGTTCGCGCCCCAGTAGAGCCACGGTCCATGGTCTATGGCCATGCCACCCAGAACAATCCCAATGTCTGATCTTGGAAGCTAAGCAGGCTGGGGCCTGGTTAGTACTTGAATGGGAGACCACCTAGGAAGACCAGGTGCTGTAGGCATAAATAATACTACTGCTACTAATAATAATAATAAATAAATTTTAAAAATCAATTAAAAAAAAAGTGATCCTAGATTTGTAGTTGCCTCCAGTCAAAAATCAGTTAAGGAAATAAGGCATATGATTTACAACTAATAAAACAAAATTGAAGTGATAATTTGATTTTAAAATGTTTATGATATGTTAATTATCAGAAATGAATATAAAGTAATAAGATAAATATATTTCCAGAAATAAGGTGTAAATGTCTAACTAAGAAAAATATGTACAATAAAATTAAAATAAAAAATGAAATAAAACGAGAATGCTAATTTTTTAGCATACATTATAGAAGCAACAGTTCATCTTCGTGAGAAAGGTTTTTAGCATAAGTTACTCACTTGGAAGAATAATTTAGAAGAACCCCACCTCACATCACATTACAAAAAAAAAAATTCTAGATGAGTGAAAGGCTAAATATAAAAAGTAAAATATGTAGTAGTGTGTATTAAAGAATTACCAAATTCTTTTAAGATTGTGAAAGAGATATCATATTTTTTATATGACTTAGAGCATCCAAGAGAAATACTTTCCCATTTACTACTACATATCCAGTTGTCCTCCCTTATTCAAGATCCCAAGTGGGTGCCTAAAACCACCGATAGTACCAAACCCTGTGTGTACTGTTTTCTCCTATATATACACATAACTATAATTCAGTTTAATTTGTAAATTAGGCACAATTAAAGATTAACCAATAATAAAATAGAGCAATTTACTGTGATAAAAGTTATGTGAATGTGGTCTCTCTCAAAATATCTTATAGTATTGTACCCACCTTTTCATTTAAAGAAAACACTTTACAGCTTCTCTTTGGCATATTCGAATTGCCAGCATCACTACTCTTGTACTCTGGGGCCATTATTAAGTAAAATAAGGATTACGTGAACAGAAGCACTGCAATACCAAGACAGTAACCAAGATGGCTACTAGGTGACTAATGGGTGGGAAGCAGCTACAGTATGAAGGTGCTGGAAAAGGAATGTATCATGTCCCAGATGGGATGGAGCAGGATGGTGAGATTTTTCATCATGCTACACAGAATGGTGCACAATTTAAAAATTATGAATTGTTTATTTCTGAAATTTTTTATTTAATATTTTTGTACCTTAGTTGACCTTGGGTAACTAAAACCGCAGATAAGGAGGGGACTACTATAGTGACAGTCTAAGAGGCAAATTGTAAATGACTAGCAACAAACCTCCTTCCTTCCTCCCTTCCTTCCTCCCTCCCTCCCTCCCTCTTAAATGGTGACATTGGCTAATGAAATCCAATAAGTTTCAGCCATACATTTTAACATATATATATTTACATTGTGTCTTCACCTCCCATAGTTAGATTTCTTTCTGTCACCATATATTTGATCCCTTTTACTCCATCTACATCCCCCCTTTCCCCTACCTTCTGATAACCACTATTCTGTTGTTCATGTCCCTGAGTATTTGTCCTGTTTGTTTGCTGCTTTTAGGTTTATATCCCACATATAAATGATATCATTTTATTTTCAACTTTTCCTGTCTGGCTTATTTTGCTTAGCATGATTATTTCAAGTTCCATCCATTTTGTTGCAATTGACAGTATTTCATCTCTTATAGCTGAGTAATATTTCATTGTATATATGTACCACAGCTTCTATATCCAATTATCTGTTGTAGGGCACTTCAGTTGCTTCCATGTCCTGGCCACTGTAAATAATGCTGCGGTGGACATTGGTGTGCATATATCTTTCGGATATGAGTTTCCAAGCCTTTGGGATAAATACCCAGTAGAGGGATTGCTGGATCATATGGTAGATCAATTCTTAGTTTTTTGAGAAACCTCCATACTGTTTTCCATAGTGGCTGTACCAATTTGCAGTCCCACCAGCAGTGTATGAGGGTTCCTATTTCTCCACATCCTCTCCAACATTTGTTATTACTTGTCCTGTTGATTATAACCATTCTGACAGGTGTGAGATGGTATCTCATTGTGGTTTTGATTTGCATTTCCTTAATAGCTAGTGATGTTGAGCATCTTCTCAATATATTTGTTGGCCATTTGTATGTCTTCTTGGGAGAAGTGTCTGTTCAGGTCCTAGCAACAAACCACTCTTAGTCTGCTTTTATGGGCAATAGTTCACAAACAATGCAAGAATTAAGAACCTATTGATTAGCAATATTTTGAGTTTTTAATTTGAATCTCAAGTTTTTCCAATATTAGTAGCTTTGCGTAACTTACCTCCCGTGGTGGAATGCCAAATCAGAATCTTATATTTCAATAGGCCAAACACTAACTTTGCTTTGAAGGAGAAAGTACTTAAAGCTTGCTAAACCTTAGTTTCTCCCACTTTCTTCCTTGTCTGTTATTGTGCAGGTTAGTAAAACAGATGTCACAAATGAGTGCATATAAAGAAGAGCAAAGTCAAAAACTGTACTAAGGATACATCATTTTATCCTTAGTATATATTACAGCTCTGGCATGTAGCAAGAGCTCAACAAATGCCCACTGAATGCTGGAGAGTCACTTCACATTTGTGCCATAAGGGGACTGACATTTTGATACAGTACCAAAATAGATATTACATTTATTATGTACATCAAAGTAGGTATTGTAATGGTTCTAAATTTAAAAAAAAATGTTTAAAATTCTGGGCTAAGCATACATATATACTTAGAGTACAGGGAACAAGCCTGTTGTCAACTACACCTGATTTATTGATGCCATGAGAGGCATTTCGAAGATACTGTGGAATGTGACATGAGAAAGGAAGGAAGTGGCTTGTAAGGTTTGGGTTTCCCTTGAAGGATTCTAAGGAGGGTCTTGGAGTTGGAGATTGGTTCCTGTTTTAGATGCAGACTGGGAGAAGATGCAGACTGTTATACGACTGGGAGAAACATTACCTGCTACTTGTGCTTCTGGCTTTACCTGTGGCTTACCTCTCAACCTGTTTGATTGACAGGGTTGCTTTTTTTTTTTTTAGCCCAAACTGGTTTTTACTCTCAGTCCTGGACAGGCTTTTATTCTTTCAATGTGTATTATCTCATTTAACCTCTACAATCCTATGCAGTGCTATTATCTCCATTTTATCATTGGGGGAACTGAAGTTTGGTGGGATGATGTAACTCGTCCAAGGCCCACCCATAGCTAGTTAGTAGCCTGGTAGGGGCTTGTTCATAGGTCTGGTGACTCAGTGCTAAGCACCGCACTGTACTTTCACAGTCATGGCAATGTACCGGGAGTACATGAGGACCGGGATGATGAGAGGAGTGGTGAGGAAAGGAGGCGGGGCAGCAGGCTGCCCTGCTTCCCGAAAGTCTCCAGCTCGGTGGGCTGCAGGGTGGGAAGGCGTGGCCGGGGTGCGGGTCTTTAGAGCGCGGGACGGGAGCCGGGAGCCGGGTATGGGGAGTAGGCAAGGCTGGCCCCTCTTGGCCTGGGTGCGTGTGCGTTGCTGTGGTAACCAGTGCGCTGGAAAGACGCTGAATCACCGGCACGCTCTCTTCCCCAGGGTTGGATGCTACCGCAGTGGGCGGGCGGGGTCCCGGGGTCGTTTCATCGCCTGATTTCAGACCCGCGCTGACCCATCGGGCCTGGCGGGCCCCACAGCCGCGTTCACTGTGCAGGTAGGTAAGAGCAGCAGGAGCCTCAGCCTGTCTCAGGTTTGGGTGAGAATCGCTACTCTGGGGCTGCGTCCTGGGGAAGAAAAGAAGCCCAGGTGTTGCTCGGATGCGGCGGCACCTCCTCGGTGACAGTGAGTGCACGTGCCGGTGTGTGTGCGCGCGTGTGAGTGTGTGAATATGGTGTAGGTGTGAATGTGTATGTAGTGTGTGTGTGTGTGTGTGAATGTATGTTCGTGTGTGAGGCCGAGAGATGACGAGGAGAATCACATGGCACGGCAGGTGGTGCTCCGAGCCAGGGCCACTCCTTCAGGCGGAGCTTCAGTGTCGCCAGCAGCGACCCCCAGGTGCCGCCCCCTGCTTGGCAGCCTTCTGGAGGAATGTGCAACAAGGGCAACAAGCTGGCAGGTTGTGCCAAAGAAAAACAAGACGCCCTAGGTTTAGGGCGAGCTTCTTAGGTTCTCCTGGAATTCCAGCAAAGAGCGTTCCGGGATGGCTGCACAGATAGTTTTTTTTAGCAGCGCAGTTGGGCAGATTTGCATCTTTTCCCAAACTTGTGAACTGGATCTCTTAGACTTGTAGAATCGATTTCTTTAAATTTTGTTTAGTATTATTTACGTGATTTTTGTTATCATTTGCTAACTTCATTTCGTTTCTGAACCTTACCATAATCTGAAGCTTAAAACCTTTTAATGGTTTTTGTCTCCTTTCTTTGGAACTTCTTCTATGAACTAGATATTAATCAATTTATTATTAATCAAGGGCATAAACCTGAAGTTATAGGAGTCACTATTCTTTTAATAATTCGTTCTGTTATATGGAGAGAAAAAAGTATGTCCATTTTTATTGTTAGTATGTTCATCTAAACATTTTTGTCAATTAAACATTAGTGTTTTTTCCAGTGCTTAAATAGAAATTAAAGTGATTTTTTAAATTAAAAATTTTAAAACAAAAGTTTTTCAATTACAGTCGGCATACAATATTATATTAGTTTCAGGTGTACAACCTGGTTATTAGACATTTATATACAAAATGATGACCCTGATAAATCTAGTACTCATCTGACACCATATATAGTTATTACAATATTATTGACTATATGCCTTATGCTGTATTTATGTCCCCATGCCTATTTTGTAACTACCAATTTGTAATTCTTAATCCCTTCACTGTTTTCACCCCCGCCCGCCACACACACCTCTCCCATCAGGCAACCATCAAAATGTTCTCTACTTATGAGCCTGTTTCTGTTTTGTTTATTTTGTTCTTTAGATTCCACATGTAAATGAAATTATATGGAATTTGTCTTTCTCTGTCTGACTTAATCCACTTAGCACAATATCCTCTAGGACCTTCCATGTTATTGCAGATGGCAAGAAATCATTCTTTTTTATGGTTGAATAATATCCCATTGTATATACATACCACCTCTTCATCCATTCATCTATTGATGGACATCTAGGTTGGCTCCATATCTTGGCTATTGTAAATAATGCTGCAATGAACATATGGATTCACATATCCCTTTGAAGTAGTGTTTTAGGTTTGTATGGATAAATACCCAGAAGTGGGATTACTGGGTCCTTCTTTGTTTCCTGTTATAACTTGTGTTTTAAAGTCTGTTTTGTCTGGTATGAGTATTGCTACCCTAGCTTCCCGCCCCCCGCCCCCCTGCCCCCACCATTTTCATGAAATTTATTTTTCTATCTCTTTACTTTCCGTAGGTACGTCTTTCAATCTGAAGTGAGTCTCTTGTAGGCAGTATATGTAAGGTCTTATTTTCTTATCCATTCAGCCACCCTATGTCTTTTGACTGAAGCATTTAATCCATTTACATTTAAAGTAACTGTTGATAGATATGTAGTTATTGCCATTTTATTATTCATATTTTTGTCTTTTTTTTTCTTCTTTCTCTTATAGAAGTCCCTTTAATAGTTCTTATAATACTGGTTTGGTGGTGATGAACTCCTTTAGCTTTTTCTTGTCTGGGAAGCTCTTTATCTGTCCTATTCTGAATAATAGTTTTGCCAGGTAGAATAATCTTGGTTGTAGGTTCTTTTTCATAATTTTGAATATATCATGCCAGCCCTTCTAGCTTGCAAAGTTTCTGTTGAGAAAGCAGCTGAGTCTTATGGGAGCCCCCTTGTAGGTAACTAATTGCTTTTCTCTTGCTGCTTTTAAGATTCTGTCTTTGTCTTTTAACCTTTGGCGTTTTAATTATGATGTGTCTTGGTGTGGGCCTGTTTGGGTTCATCTTGTTTGGGAGTCTCTGCACTTCCTGTGCTTCTATGTTTACTTTCTTTGTCAGATTTGCAAAGTTTTCTGTCATTATTTTGTCAAATAGATTTTCAATTCCTTGCTCTCTCTTCTTCTTCTGGTACTCCTATGATGCGAATATTGGTATGCTTGATTGTCCCAGAGGCCCCTTAAACTATCTTCACTTTTTTGGATATTTTTTTTCCTTTTTACTGTTCCGATTGCAGGTTTTCTGCTACCTTATCTTCTAAATCGCTGACTTGATCCTCTGCTTCATGTAATCTATTGTTGATTTCCTCTAATGTATTCTTTATTTTTATTGTATTCTTCATTTCTGACTGGTTCTTTTTTATGTTTTCCATCTCCATTTTTATGTTTTCTATTTCTTTGTTAAAGTTCTCAGTTCATGTACTCTTCCCTAAGTTCATTGAGCATCTTTATAACCAGTGTTTTGAACTTTGCATCTGGTAGATTGATTTTCTCCATTTTGTTTAGTTCTTTTTCTTGAGCTTTGTTCTGTTCTTTAATTTGAGACCTGTTTGTTTGTCTCCCCATTTTGGCTGCCTCCTTGTGTTTGTTTCTATGTATCAAGTAGGGCTCCTATGTTTCTCAGTCTTAGTAAAGTGGCCTTTTCTAGTAGGTATCCTGTGGGACCCAGTGGTGCAGTCTTTCCTGGTCACCTGAGTTGGTTGCTCCGGTGTGTTCCTCTTATGGATTGTGTGTGCCCTCCTGTTGTAGTTGAGCCTTGGTAGCTGTTTGCACGTCAATGCAAGGGACTGACCCTTGGATTAATTTGTTGTGAGGACTGGCCAGTGAAGGGCTGACCCTGTGAAGCAGGATTCTCTTTAGCAGGGCTCTGGTGCCAGCCCATTCTGCCATTTAGATGTGTCATCCTTTGATGCAGTCCTGGGTGGTGTTCTGGCTCAGTCCGAAGCTGGCCACCAGGTGTGCTGACCCCGGGGTCCCCTAAGAGGGCCCCTGCCACAAGCTAAATTCAGCCTTAGCCTATGCCCTGCCTGAGGCCACCTTGCAAGAGTCACCAAGCAATCTGCAGATGGCCACCACCCACGCTGGGCCTGAAAGTGTTTCGAGAGGCCAAGTCATGAACTAAGGCCAGGCTAATGCTGGGCTTAGGGCTGCTCAGCAAGAAGTATGGGGCACACTGAAAGCAGTTGCTGCTCGTTTGGGTTTTGCAAAACTTGAAGAAATTTTAGGAAAGTCCACAGCATGAGCCATGAGCCAAGACAAGCCATTTGTATGGAAAAGCCACTGGAAGCAGCTTGGGTGGACCCATAAGTTGGGTGGGGCGGGGGTCTCAGGGTGGGGGTGACTAGTGTTTGCTAGTTTGATGGAGACTCAGATATGGCAGTGCCTGGGTCTGCACACTGGGACAGGGCAAGGCTCAACAAAGAAACAATGGCTTTGTAAAACTGGAAATTCTCCAGTTTCAGGGAGGTGATATCTCCAGGCACCAGCCCCAGGAGAAGCTCAACATTCCAAGGTGCAGATGATAAAACTGTCTACTAGGCCTTGTTTGATCTGAGAGTTCCCCGGATACATTTATCTTTGTACAAAATGTTAACGGCTAACTTCTGCTTCTTGTAATCTGCTTATTCAAGGATGTAGCAGGAGGCTTATAAGCTGCCTCCTCTAGAAGCTCGGGGCTGATCTCCTCTAACCCTGCGTGGTAGAGAGTCAGTCGCTTGCCGGCTAATAAAGGCTCATAATTAATCTCAATTGGCTCCATGGGTCTCAGAATCATTCGCGCCATAACACTTCCCTCCCCGGGCAACTACTGATCCACTGTCACTTATGGATTAGCTAGAATTTTCTAAAGTTTTACATAAATGGAATCATATAATATATATCCATTTTTGGAGATTTTTTTTATCCTGAAGAAAAAAAAAGGGAAAAATTCTCTCTTTTCTAAGTCTTAACTTCTCCATTAGAAACTTTGATGAGGAAAATATTTGTTGAGGAAAATATTTGTTGGTCATGCAAGCTGGACGATTGTGGTTAATAACCTGCTTAAATGGCTCCTGGTAATCTTTGCTCCTATAGGAGCTCCGTGTCCGTTTACTGAGAGACCGAAGCTGTGCTTTCTAAACTAACTGAATCAAATCTTTGTAATCTCCACAGTGACGACTTGCTATTACTGAAAATAAATTTAAAAATAAAAGTTTTGTGGTAAGTCTGAGTCAGCCTAAGACAGCATAAAACTCTTATTTTAAAGCTTCCCCTAGGCCAGAGTATTTTTTTTTTTTGACCTCCGGGGAAAAGTGAGATATTTCCAGAACTTAGCCCTCAACAGAGAGACCTATACTCCAAAGACTTAATTGAAAAGCGAGTCACTCCAGAAAGGGCACGGCAGGGACTAACCATATTCTGTTTCTTGTTCTGGGTGCTGGTCAGAGTAAGTTTTCCGTTTGTGAAAATTCAGCATGTCGTTCACTTATTCACTTAATGTACTCCTTTTTTTTTTTTTTTTTTGCACGTTACACTTAAGTGGAAATTTAATTTAAAAAAGAAACCTCTTCAAGAGACTTTACTGTCAAAGGAATAGCACGAGGGAATTCCATGGTGGTGACGCAACAATTCTGTGTCTTGATTGTGGTGATGGCTACACAAATCAACATACTGATGTGGTAAGACACACACACACACACACACACACGTACATAAAAACTAATGAAACGAGCATAAAGCCCGTATTTACAGTATTATACTAATGTCAGTTTTCTGGTTTTGATGCTGATAGTTATCTAAGATGTTAACACTGGGGAGAGCTAGGTGAACGGTCACAGGAATCTATTACTTTTGCAGCCTTTTGTGAGTTTATATACTTTTATTTATCAAAATCCCCCCAAACTTGGAGAAAAGTACAGAATGGACAATAGAGTGTGGAGAAGAGAGAGATTAGCAATTTTGAGAAAGCTGGAGTATACACCTCTCTCAGGTAGCATGCCTGCAAGCCAGGTAAACTTTAATTCAGCAAACATCTGATGAGCGGGAACCATGGGTCAGGCCCTCCCGTAGGTGCTAGGGTACAAAATTTCACATGCAGGCTCCTGGCCCAAGGCACTCACTGACTAGCAGCTCTCTGGGTATGGAACACCACTTACACATGTATTAGAGAAAAAATAATTTCTCTTTACCCTTCAGAGTGCTTGGCTGGACCTCCTGTAGTAAAAGACAAATTAACAAGAGAAAAACAGATTTATCCACATGTATACCTCTTGCATACATGGGAGATACCCAGGGAAAAATTAGTAACTCAAAGAGGTGGCTTCAAATGCCAAAGGTTAAAGACAAAGAGAATCACTATGTTATACACCTGAAACTAATATAATGTTGTATGTCAACTATAAATAAAAAGCATTATTTAAAAAAAAGGTGGCTTACAACTCTGAGTTACATAGCTTCTTCAAAAAAGAACAATACATTTGTGAAGAAAAGAAAGAAGAAAGCAGTTGTAGGCTTTTAAAGGCAGAGATAAAGGCTAATTAGTAAAATTTGTTACATAGATTCCTCTGGTGTCCTCTCCAGTCTGACAGGATCTAGAGTTGTCTCTGGGGATTAACCTTTGTCCTTCCTGGTGGAGGGCAGGAGAGGCACCTTTGTGCGCTCACATCCTGCTTTCAGGCAAATGGGAGGGCAGAGAGCTTTTCTTGTATCTGGTTCTTCTCAGCTGCCCTCAGCTCTCAGTAATCCTTATGCCAAAGTAGCACATTTGAGGCATGGGGGGCATATTCTGCTATCCTTCACACACATATGAACTGGTCTAATAATATCCAATACAAACTCAAATGATGAACTGGCAAGAAAAAACTCAACCAGAATCTTAACACAGAAATAGGAAATTCTGTTAATTCAACATTTATTAATTACACACACCACTCTGCCGACATTAATACACGTACACAATTATCAAAACCTAGAAAAATGAGTTATGCGCATGTTTAAAAAACAATGTTTCCACACTTCCCACTACATGTATTCCCAAGTTTTATCCCACAAAACATAGCATGCAAAAAACAGAGCAGACATATTATTCAAGTAAAGTGCTATTTAAAATAGTTGCAGAAGAACATTGAAAACCCTGGGCTCCATCCTTCAGAGAAGATAGTCATATGCCACCATTTAAAGTTAGTAAGTTGACAGTAAAATAGATTTATTGGCATTGTGCTTCTGATCTTTATTTCCACTGAGTCTTTCTATAAGAATAAAGGCAATCATGGAAAGAAGAAACCACTTGACATAAAATTGTGTTAAAAGCCACTCAGAGGGATAGAGATAATAGATGCAGATGAGCTCTTTAAGTGAGCGTCCGTACACAGCTGGGAAAGCACACTGAGAAGTGCTTTCTCAAGGCCAACAGATCCCCATTTGCGGGGTAATTTCATCTGACTTATTTGATACTTGCCGGGAAGTTCTTGGTGAGAATTCACTGGAGTCATGTCCAGAAAGTACTTTTTACACAGTAAATGTTCAACAAAATGAAATCATGCCTGATAAATGTGGAGAAGTTCAGTATTTCTCTCTTGGTCTAGATTAGGGATTGGGAAACTTTTTCTGTAAAGAGGCAGAGGGTAAATATTTTGGGCTTTGCAGGTCATACTGTCTTTGTGGCAGGTGCACAGTCAGCCAAGAAAGTAGCCATAGACCATCTGGTAAGTGAAAGGGTGTGACTGTGTTCCAATGACATTTTATTTATGGACACTGAAATTTGAATTTCATATAATTTTCCCGTGCCATGAAATACTGTTTTGCTTTTTCCCATTTGCAACATAAAAACCATTCTTCACTCTGGGTTGTACAAAGGTAGCAGGCCAGATTTGCCAACCCCGGGGCTACATATTTTTAAAAGTTCCATCTATCACCTTATTGAAAAATAACCAAAAAAAAAATGTTCATTTAAAAATACTTCTCTTTCTTCCTACAATCCAGAACAATTTTACTAAGTAGCTACTTCCTTTTCCAATTATTTTATTTACAAAATTAATCAACGATACCGTAGTGAGTCTCTGGCCTTGATTTATATACTTGATGAGCCAAACATATAAGAAAACTCAAAATCTGCCACCTAGCCAAGAAATCCACTGGCTGACAAAGTTACCAATTGATTTGAATATATTCCATCAACACATCTAAGCATCAGTATTCCAGACTTCTAAAAAATAACATTAGGGCATTTTTATTGATAGAAAACAGATGGACACACCCAAATATTACATAATTAGAATGTTATAAAACATCTTAAAAAGTAGGAATTAACCACTAATATGCTGTGTGTGTTTCTTAACAAGCAGGGCCTGGGCAATGTATGTCATGAGGCGGTGGGTTTCAGTGCTTTCCTTTTTTGGGCCCCAGGGACATGGCTGGTATGATCCAGGCTAAACATAGGGAGCTCCAGGCCTGGCCGCGGTTCCTCCGTGCACTGGCCCGTCCCCCTGGCTCCGTGAGGAACGCTAAGTGCTGGGTGGGTTCAGGAGCAGTTGCCTCCAGCACCGATTTCATTAATGCTTTCCTTCTACTACCCAGAATACCCACGGCCTGTCAGTGGTTTCTGCACAGAGAGTGGTAAAGGAAGGAGCTTCGCTTGTCTATTTAGCCAGGAACAGCCTTGATTCCTTTTCCTCAGTATATCAGGGCAGATGGCAGACATATCCAGATAGGCCTAGAATTTTCTTAATCAGAGTTTTTTTTCAGAGTGACAGGAAACACTGGTCATAGGGTTTTTGTTTTATTTTCAAATGATGAACTATGGAAACTGTTATTGGATAAAAGGTCCTTGAAATTCAAGGCCTCACGCCTCTCCCATAAGGTAGATTGGCAGTTATGGAAATCTCCTTCCTTTTGAGATGACTGCGATGAAAGTGCTTTGGCTCTTTTGGAGGTGAAGGAGCAGCACCTCCTGAGGACAGAGCGAGCAGGCCACAGGTGACAACCTCTACTCAGGCTCTGCTGGGCAGATGGTTGGCACCGCCCCCTCCTCCATCTTGGCAAAGCCCTGCTGGATGCCCAATGGGGACTATGCTGCTCATAATAATAATAATAGTATTCATAGCCTCTGTACTACCACCAGATTTTCATTTCCTGCAAACACTTTTGCTTTCTCTTAGACTCACAATATCCCACGGAGCTAAGTAAGGCATATACAGAACCTCCATTCTACATGGGGGACGGGGGTGGGGACTGGTATTTCCATGAGACAGAGCTACTGCTCGGTGAAGAAGCCAGGCCAAGCTACTTCGCGTGCGCCTTTTGCTCTACCAAACTGCTCTGCTGTGAGCTTTACACTTAGACTTGTTTCCCAAAGGAAAGCAAAATGAAAAACAGAAAAGGAGATATGATTTTTAAGCAGTAAATTCAGGACGACGAAGACTTCGTTTTTAAAACTGGTCCAGAGTAAGGGAGAGGTGCTCCTTCATTCCTCACAGAGCACAGGCGATTCTATGCTATTTCAGAAGTCTCAAAAAATGATCGATTCAGCCCCTCTAGTGACCTCCAAATACACAGCAAGTGTCTTCAGTGCTGGGCCCTCTGACCAGCCTGTCGGTCATACTCAGGGGCTCCTCAGAGCATGTCTCCTCTCCTCTGGGTCTCAACTCTGGAGCCGCATGAGAGATAATGAGGTCCGTGCCCAGACAGTCATCGGCCTTTGTCACAGGGCTGCAGGGGCCAGCCTGCTCCCTGCTGCACTTTGTTCTGAGTCAGTCGGTGGTGCTGTGCTGCTGGTTCTTGGGGAGTCTGCAGCCACACGCGCATGGAATCTACTGGTCCCTAGTTAGGTAAGAGGAGGGGCAGGAGTCACATCTGCTTAAGATTAGGAGGACTTGGGCGAGCTTTACAAAATTAATAATTCACATACCCTACAGGTTTATTTAAAATAATGGATGGCATATCCTTATATATGCAGAAAACCTCCTTTTTATTTTTTAAAGAACTAAGAATCCTACAAGCCTCCAAAACACACATACTTGAGCTCCAGATACTCATCAATGCCATACTTGGAGCCCTCTCGCCCAAGGCCAGACTGCTTCATCCCGCCGAAGGGGCACTCCACGGAGGAGATGAGCCCTTCGTTTACGCCCACCATGCCGACTTCCAGCTGTTCCGCCACCCGCCAGATCTGGGCCGGGTCTTGAGAGTAAAAATAACCTGTCACAGGGATAAAGGACACAGATAGCATGGAGAATAGTCATTAAAGACATCATTTCTAAAGTTAAGGACACCACTGACGACTGTCTGCCTCATCACTTGGGCCTGGAATCTACCCGGCCCCCATATGGAGCCCTGAGTTGAAGGAATGGTCCTTCCATTCCTTCACCTCGAATCCTCTGAACATTGTCACTCTGCTTCTGTTGCACTCCTCCTAGTGCTCCCACCACCTCCCATCCGGACTGTAAGCACAGCCTCCCAGTGCCTGCAGTCTGCTATGTACTCCGACCGCATGCCTCTGGTAGATTGTCCGAGTGACATTTCTGCCCAAACCTTCCAGAGCCTCCCTATCACCTGTAAAGTGCAGTTAAGCCCCTCGTAGGTATTCACACCATCCCCGAGGTGGTTTCAATCAACACTTGCAGCATCACCTTCCATAACTCCAGTCACCAGCCATCTTCTCCAAAGTTGTCAATCAAATTCTTCTTGTCCTTTCTTTCTTCACTTCTTAACTCCCTTGATCCCCTCTGCCCAGAATCTCTCTCCACCAATCAGAATCCTGCCCATATTTATGACCTAGCTCAGGGCATGGCTTCCTCCACCACCATCGCATCACAAAGGGCAGAAAGGAACAGTGAACTCAGTGTCATGGAGGCACCCGTGCACACACCTTACCCCAGCTTCCTGATAACTCGGAGTAAGCAGCGTGGGGTAAGGGACTCCACAGCATGAGCATCCTCCCTCTTATTATAAATAGTTCTCTTATGCCTAGAGGTGAAGCTCCTATAGAGCTACAGCTGTATCTTTAAGTCTCTGTGTCTCCTCAGTGCTTCACTCACTGTAGATGCTAAATACAGATTTGTTGATTGCAGGCCACTGATCTTTTCGTTTAGAAATGGCCAAAGACATGCTCTATCCCATCTGTGCTTCCTCTTCTGTTCAGCTCCAGAAGCAAGGAAAAATGGAAGAAGCACTTGGAATTTCCAGGCACCAAGCCCCTGAGGACAGGGGACTCATGGGTGTGTGTGGTGCCCCACCTAGAACAATCTGCACTGCCTCTTCTCCCACTGACCCTGCTCCCACTGCCCCTTGGCCCCTTGGAGAGCAGCTAACATGTGCTCCAGTGAAGTGTCCTTCCGAAAACCCAGGATTGCATCTAAAAGGCAAACTCCAGCATCAGCCTGAGAAATGACAGGAGCTCCACGGAGCAGGGTGGACGCCTACCTGCTAACCCAACATCGGCTGCATTAGCCATCGCCACAGCCTCCTCCTCTGTGTCGAACCTGCCAAAGTTAAGATGGGTCATCAGCAGAATCTGTAAAGGGGCGTAAAGAAAACCAGCTGTCTTTTCTCCCGATTTGTTTTCCCAATAATGGCAAGAGGTAAACTGGAGTTTTGCAAAAAGATCCCAAAGCAAAGTACAGAGGCAAATAGTACCACTTGCTGTGATGACTCGGCGTTCAAGGCCAGCATGCTCAAATCAACTCAGCTCATCTCTTCTAAAAGAGCAAGAGACAAGCAGACTGACGTGCAGGTCCACTATGTCAAACAAAACGTCTTAAAAAATGGATCGGTATTCTTGTTACCTACTAAGAATACATATCAGTTGTAACAACTACTTCAGAAGCGACCATATGTAGTAGTAAGAAAACCATCCAGAGGAAGCTGGGCCTGGAGTTCTGATGTCAGCTCTGCCACCTATGCTGCTTAACAGTGTGCTGGCGCTGGTCTGTTCCTCTCTGAAATGCAAGTGTGGTGGGACCAAAGCCCCACACAGCCTCTTCCAGCTTTATTATTTTATTTCTGGAACAAGATTTCCGTGGTATTTTCCTGTTGTCTCAGAATTGTAACTGGGGCAAAAGTTCTAAACACTCCAGAGATCCACCGGCAGTGGGGGCCAGCTATGTCCCTGAGGCACTGGGCAGAGCTGGCTGGGCATCCCTGGGCTGCAGTCGATACAAGGGAAAATTGGGAGAGACACGGGCGCCTCTAGGGGAGGAGAGGTCAAGGAGGGTGACCCCGAGAGAATCACATGTTCGGAGGATGACCAGCTGTGTCTCCCAGAGCCATTCTCTCCTTTGGGGAACAAGAAAACGGCGTCGCCAGTGTCCTCACTCTGCACCTTAATGCTATCAGGCTTAGTGCTTAGTGCTTTTGCACATCATGTCCTTTGGACCTTACACCTACCCTGGAAGGCAGCGACTAGTTTTATTCCTTTCTCACATGAGGATCCCGAGGCTCGGAGAAGTTAACTCCTCCAGGGGACGCAGGTATGAAGTAGCAAAGCCTGATCTACACCCAATTCAGCTCTGAAGCCTGCATTCCTAACCACTGCATTCTCTTGGTTTCCCAAGAAACATCGAGTTCACACTCTAGGTAAACATTTTTACTCAAACAAAGAAGATGAAAGTTCTTTAAGTGGTCCATCTCCCCAGTGGCAGAATAATATATAATCTTCATTAGCAAGGTGGTAACAAAGCTGGCAAAGTATGTGATAAGAAAGAGATCTGTCCTAGACAAGATGGCACAGGCAGCCCAGCTGCCAGCTCTCTCTGGGAAACTGATGCCAGAGGAGAAGGAGAATCATGGCTCAAAAACCTCATCAGCAACTAATACCAAAAATACTTAACACTTTTAGAGGTCAAAAAGTGATTGGATCCTTAGCGGAAGTGACAGCTCAAGTGGGAGAGCTAGGGGCCACCCATGGGAAGGGCCAGAGCTCCACGGAGCCTGCAGAGGTGGGGCTGTACCTCCCCATCACACCTGTGAATTTCAGGTGGTGTTTTCTACAGACCTGGCTACCCAGATTAATGCCGTGTTGCCACAGGGCAGAAAAGCAGCAGGGCCAGCTCAGGGCAGCAGGCTTGGTTAGCCACCCAGAACAAGTGCAGGCCTCTTCTCTCTAAGCCTTTGCGACAGAGGTAAATGCAAAATACCCCAACGGGCAAAGGATACCTGGGGCAGAGGGAGTAATGTAGAGACAGGATTTTAATACTAGAGGCTCCCTCTGTGAGGCTCAACCCTCTGTCCTCCAAATGCATCAGAAGGAGCACAAACTACCGTCTAAGATTTTCACCACAATCCCTAGGAGGATGTCACTAGCTAAGGCTGCTAACCATTCAAGGGGTTAGAGATGAGCTACAAGAAAATGACAAGACAGCTGAGGACTCTAGGACTAAGAACGAACAACCTGTACCAGAGGAGGCAGAAATAGTGGAACAGAACAAAAGTATTGGAAAAAGGTAACTATCCACAATAAAATAAAGGAGAATAATAAAGCGGAAAGGATCAGTTATGGGGAAGAACCATGGGAGAGATCAAGGATGAAAAAAATAACTTGCAGTAAAGAATGTGGCAGATGGGCTAGAAAGCAGAATAGGTGTGCGTGACAAGTGAATTATTACGCTGGCAAGTGGAGGAAAGAGAGTCTCAGGAGGCAACAGGAATGGATGAAGAGATGGAATGAACAGTGGAGGATGGAAGTAGACATATCTTTGTAACAGTCTTCTTACAAGGCTGGAAAAGGATACACGGGGCGAGAGAAGTTTCTGGAGAAATAAGAACCAAGAATTTCCCAGGACTGAACAAATACTTTAGATACTACAGGAAGACAGGAGGACCTTGGAATGGAGAAGTTCACAGGGCGCACACCAGTAAAAGTTAAGAACGTCAAAGACCATAAGAAATTCTGAAAGTCTCCAAAGAGAATGGAAACCAGACATCAGCTTTCTCAGTAAGAGCCCTGGGTGTAAGCAGACAAAGGAGTGGTATTTTCAAAGTGCCGAAGCTCAAATTTTATCCGGGTAAATTATTATTTACTTGTGAATGTGAGATAAAAGATCATAATAAGAACTCAGAAAGTTCATTTCCCACACAATCCCTTGAAAGAGTTCTTGGAGGATGTGCTCCATGAAGAAAAATGAGTTCAGCGAGAAGAAAGCAAAGTATTTGCTCAATTTTGTGGTCTAGGCAATAATAAAAACAAAGTTTTTAAAAAATCATAAATGGAACTTGTCTCTTCAGTGGACACGGCACAGCTTTCTGGGTCTCTAACCCGCCCTCTCCCACAATCAGGCCTCGAAATAGCACATGAACTGGATTTTCTCTAGTTTCCCTTTTCCTTTCCTATTTTCTACTGTTTCCTACCAGCTGGGTGATCTTACTTGATGACTGGTGCCAGAGGCCCAAAAGTCTCCTCATGAGAGCAGAGCATGTTCTGGGTGACATTGCTGAGCAGGGTAGGCTCAAAGAAATTTTTTCCAAGTTGATGCCGCTTCCCGCCTGTCACAACAGTGGCCCCTTTGGAAAGTGCGTCACTCACGTGTTTCTCAACCTGTGTGACAAGGAGAAGAGCCCTTGGGAAAGCTGGTTGAGGATACCCTGGAAATGACACAATGTCTCAGAATGTTTAAACTACAGGAAACCATGATTGGTTTTCTTTCATCCTCAGATAAGTTGAAAACAATGTACCCTCGTTCCTTTGGGCAGAAGGAACCAAACTGCAGACACAAAGAGGCAGTAAGAGAGCACCTCCTTCCTGCCCTGCGCTTCAGGCTAGATGATCTCACCTTGCTGAAGTCTGATATCACTGCTGTCTTTCCAGGCCCGATGCTCAGCTGTCTTCCTGGGTGAGTTCTGGAATTTGGGATCTCACGTTGTCCTCTTTATTGGACATTGCTTTCCATTTTGTTCTCATATGTTCTCGAGTAGTTGTTTTGAAAAGGTGCACTGAAAGTGGTTTACTTTCTGAGCTTCCTGACACTGCATGTCTGATGTTTTACTTTGAACCCCATCTGATCAATAATTTGGTTGGTGATGGAATTTTGATCCAACAATTTTCCTTCAGAAAACTGTGTGCCCTTCTCCACTTCTAGTGTTGTTGATGGAAAGTCTGATTCAATAGTGCTTCTCACTCCTTTGTGAATAGCTTTTCCCCACCTGGAAGCTTCTAGGATCTTCTTTTATGTTCCTGACATTCTAAAATTTTAGCAAAATCTGGATTTTCCTTTTCGTGTATTCTACTTGACAATTGGTGGAATCTTTCAATCTGAAGAATTATTCCCCCCCAGCTCGAAGAAGCTTTTTTTTCTTTTTAAAATTAAAAAAAAAAAATTATTTATTTTTATTATGGTGACATTGGTTAACGAAATCCAGTAAGTTTTTCTATTATATATTTGATACTGCCATTTTACTCCATCTTCTCAATTCTTTCTTTCTAGAACTCCTATTACTAAAATGGATATCCCCTTTACTTCGGATTAATTCTGATTTCTTTTTTGCATTTCTGTCATATTTTTCATCTCTTTGTCTTTTGCTTTAAATTCTAAGAGATCTCCTTTATTTTGTCTTCTATCTTTATGTAATAATTAAAATTTTTTTCACCATAATGTGTTTAATTTCTACATACTCTTGTTCTCATTGCTTCATTTTCATAGAACCTGCTTCTGTTTTACAGGTGGACTATCTTCTCAAAACTCTAGGAGGACACTCAGATTCTTAGAAAATTCCTTTCTGTTCCCAGATTCATCTGCTTCCTTGAGGGTCAACTGTTCTCTTATGTACTGAGGGTTTGTCATGATCCTTGGTGGTTCATCTTTTTAATGAAGGACTGGGTTGATTAACTTACGCGGACGGCATGGGTGGCCTTTGCTGTTTCCAGTCTATCCCCTGAACGAGAGGGACAACTGCAAGCTCGGATTTATTCTGACTTGGCAGACTTGCGGGAGAGCCCCACTCTGGGGCATCTACCCTTACTCTTGAAGCTGTAGCCCTCCTCTGTAGGCTGCCGTATTTCTTCAGAGGTATTTGTATGCCTAGAGCAAATGCCTCTGCTGTCTTGTGTGTATACTAGTGGTGGGGGGGCGGGGAGGAGTGATGTGGAAACAACCTAGGAAACTGCAAAAGCTTAACCAATTAGTGCCATTTCTCCCTTCTTTTTATTCCTTCTCTCTATCCCAGCCAGTTCTAGAAAGGCTCCATTGTAAAAACTGGCGCCATTTCCTCTGCAGGCCTCCCCCGGGCACACCTCGTCTGCTTTGCCCTTTCTGTTCACGTGATCCCGTCTGCCTTCCAGAACTTCATCACAATCTTTGGTGCACTGGGTCTTCCCCTCCTCCCATTCTCAGCTGAATGTTCTATAGCAGTGGTCCCCAACCTTTTTGGCACCAGGGACCCATGTTCCTATGAGAATCTAATGCCTGAGGATCTGAGGTGGAGCTGAGACGGTGATGCTAGCGCTGGGGAGCAGCTGCAGATAGAGATGAAGCTTTGCTCTCTCACCCGCCGCTCACCTCCTGCTGTGTGGCCCGGTTCCCAACTCGCTGCGGACGGGTACTGGTCTGCAGCCCAGTGTTTGGAGACCCCTGTTCTACAGGATTTTAGAAGAGATGAATATAGGCTCAGGCACATTTTACCATCCATTCTGTCTTGCCCTCTACTGTGCTCTCACAGTGCACTGTCTGCAAAAATCCCCATTAGCCAGAGTGGCTTACTTTCTATAATTTATATCTGTAATAATAACTATATTTAACATACTTAACAAGGACCCACCTCTTTGTCCCCAAATAAAGTCTGCTCTGTTTTTTCGTTATATTAAATGTGATATGCAATTTTTTCCCCTGGAATTCCACCTATCATTGTATGTACACTAAAGCCAACATAATGGATTGTTTTCAGATAAGGTGTTTTCTACTAAATCTCCACCAAAAAGAAATCCTTCAGGGTAGTTGCTTGAAGTCATAGGAAACAGTACCCTCTAGAGAGCAATGTCTGCATCTTCACTTTAGCAAAGAAAAAGAAAAAAAGAAAGAAAGAAAGAAAGAAAATCTCTAGGACAAAGGTTTCCTTGACCTGGCTGCAAACTGCCATTAACTGTGACACTTCAGAAATAAGACCTACTCCAGGCAAATTCACACCCCATCTCCTTGCGCAGGGCTCAAGTATCTGTGAAGGCACAGAGTGGATTGAGAACCAACACTGGGATGTACAGACCAAAACTGTCCTCACTGTCTAAGCAAGTCTCTAGGGTCCAAAGTCACCTAAAAAATGCAAGTGTTACGAATATAAACAATGTATGTTTTCTAAGCTAGACTGAACTCAAGGGAATCAATAGAGATTCAGAGCTCCGTCAAGCCTCAGTGCTTCCCCGGTTTTACTGGGGAAGGCAACAGCCATGGTTCAGCCCGGTTTGGGGCAGTTGTATGGGGTGTGGCCCGCAGGCCCTCAGCGTGCCTTTCAACAGTGGTCAAGCCGTGCTGCCCACTGCAGTGCTGCCCTGACTTGGACTTGATTCTGGTTCCTCGAGTGACACCCAGGAAACTGGCTATGCCCCCTTCTGGCCAACTCTCCTACACAAAATCTCCAGCCTCCATTTTCTGATTTAAATTATGCTTTTAAAATCCTTTCTACCAGTAGAGACTTATCTAGGGAGCATATTAGATGTCTGGTATTAAAAGACAGTTCCTGTATGCAACTCTGAAAGGGATTATTTTTAAAAAACAGAACAAGGAGTGAAATCTCAATTAGCTAGTAGTCTAGATTGTGACAGTTTTTGAACACATTTTTCCTAAAAGCAGTTTTCTTTTCCTGTCGCCATCTCTCAATCCTCAATGCGGTCTCTGCGATTCTCCGCCTCGCTGCCAGGATTCTACTGCAAGGGCATTTTGTCATCAAAAGCCAGCCAGCATCTCAGCTAAAACAGAACCAATCTCAAAAACAAAGTTGGTCTTCCTTTTCCTTTAGGTATTCAAAAAATTAAAGACTTTGTATTCCAAGATCCTAATTCCTGAGGCAGCAAGGGATGGAGTTATCAGCACTCTAAGGGAAAATTTAGGGAGCACAGTAGATGATCTAAAGTGATGTATCACATGGGGACTCTGTCATGACAGAGTTGGAAAAGCTTATGACCACACAATGCCACAAGACTCATTCAAACTGGTAGAAAGTCAATTTTTTTTCTGACTTCTGCATTGTTTTCAACAGAGGCTTGCTTGGCACCTTACCAAAGCGGTTTTTGCTATTTAAGCTTTTGATATCAAAACCATGAAATTTAACAAATAAAACAAACTCACCTTTTCTACTGCTTTTTCGTTAATTAATGGGCCTTGAGTAGTTCTCTCCTCAAATCCGTTACCCACATGCAGGTTTGTTTTAATTGCCTCAGCAAATTTTTTCACAAAGGAATCATGGATACCCCTTTGCACCAAGAAACGGTTTGAGCAAACACAAGTCTAGACAGAAAAAACAAACTCTGGTAGACAGTTTGTCAGAAGTTATTGACACAACCAATAAATGTATGACTGCTGCTTTCTCTCTGAGTGTGAAAACACTGTCCCAGGTCACCACATCAGGGTGTCCAACCTACTATTTTCCTCCCCAGGTGGGCTTGGCCTTAGAGATAAGTGCACTGAATAAGTGCACATTCCTCTCCACACCTCTGTGGTTAAACATGTATGCAAGGATAAATATCTGTGCACACACACAAAAGAAAAAAGAAAGAAAAAAGAAAAAGAAAAAACTCAATTAACCCAAGTTTTTTCAAACAGCTTGAATAAGTCATTAAGAAACAAACAGCGGGGGAAAAACACAAAACACTAATCCTGAGAGGCAGTGATGCTCCACAGACAAGGGCAGAGACTACAAGAATATGGTCAAAGGCTAGCACACATCCTTTAGCTCACACCTTCCAAGTTCTGCTGAGTCTGACATTTTGTAAATGGATACAAAATCATTCTTCCATGTCAGCCTAAATTATTGAAAGGACCCTTATTATTTTCTAATTAGACCTAATATTTTTAAATTATAAGATATAACCATGTTATAGGAAATAGTTTTTACTGATAAACTTTCTTCTTTTTTCTTAATCATGTATTTTTCCAGTGTAAACAATTCTATAGATAATTTTGTGTCCTGTGCATTTTTATTAGCTAAAAGCAACATATCCCAAGGTTGTACCTTTATAGTGTAACTTTGAAGGTTTATACACATGGACATTTTTGTGTTTTTAAAAGGAAACATCCTATTCTGAAACAACCAAGCTTATTTAGGAAAAACTAACTACCAAAGGCCAAAACAAGGATTAAAACTAATATATAATATACATTTCACCCTTTTTTCAAACTATAACCTTTTAGGAGTTATTGTTTCTGGAATGCATTTAAAACCGCTTATTGATGGTACTTTAAGACAAAGTACTTAAGAACATTTTGTAAGACACCAGGATCCTAGCAACAGCTTGGACAGAACTGGAGAGACAGGACCCTAGGCTCATAGTACAAACTCCTAACAGAGGTGGGACTACAACCCAAGGATGCAGTCGGATTAAGTCGGTTAATCTTTCTCATCTGTACGATGCAAAGTTTGCATCAGATAACTTGGAAGGTCCTTGCTTGGCCTAACATTCCAGGATTTCCTGTGAAGGTGTGAATGAGCTCTCCCAGTGACAACCTGGACACCCATGGGCACACTGCTGGTCCCTAGGCGTGCGCCCTGCAGTAGGTGCCTATCATGGCCCCTCCATCACAGGAAGCATAAGACCCAGGCCCCACGGTTTTGAGTTTTTCAAGGTATCATCTCAACATTTTCCTATCCTCTGTTCCTTAAGACTGTGGGCCTCACATCCTAGCTATGGAGATTGTTTTGTGTCTGAGGAGATAATTATACTTGTTTAGTACAAAAAAAGCCTGAGGGAAAATTGTGAACAAAACTAGAGTCAAAGAGGAAAGGGGAACAATTTAAAAGGAAAAAAAAGAGAGAACAATTTAATTAAAAGACATCTGCTATTCAAGAAATTCTCTGAAGAGAAGGACTCTATCTTATTTCTCTTGGGATCCTCCAAGCCTAGCATCATCCCTGTCAAAAAGAGAGCACTTACTGAGTATTTGCTGAAAAGTGCAAAAAGAATGGACTATGGAAGGGACCCAAAGTTTCCTTCGAAGAGATGAGCAAGAGAGTAGGATCTTTGTAAAAACAGACACACATAAACCCTGGAAAACACTACAGCACTCACCTGTCCAGAGTTCCTAAATTTAGATGCCATGGCCCCTGCCACAGCCTGGTCTACGTCGGCACTATCGAATACAATGAATGGGGCGTGGCCACCCAGCTCCATGGAGACTCTTTTCACAGAGTTGGCTGCATGGTGCAACAGTATCTGTAAGCAGAAAAGAAAATGCTGTGAGCAATCAACTACCTGAACCAGTAAGCCTTTGTTTAAAAAAATTACCCAACAGTGAAAAAAGCCAGGTGTACAATAGTATATATGGGATGATATTTTGCATAATAAAAGGGGAAGTAAGAATATATATTCATATTTGCTTGTATTTGGCAAAGAAACACGGAGAAGATAACAAGAAAATAAAAAGTAATTATAGAAGGGAAAGGGAGTAGAGACAGAGGTGAAGGTGAGACTTCTGTGTAAACATATTTATATTGTCTTGATTTTTGAACCATGTAAGTATATTACCTATTCAAAAAAATTATATGATAGGTTTAAAATCATAATATAGAGGTAAGTTAATAAAATCATACAGAATTCCAGAACCCACAGCTTACCACTGATAACATTGTAAGGTATATTCATCTAGAATGTGGCCACACAGGTTCATGTATGTGTACTTTTTTTTTTTTAAAGAAAATAGGACAGTAGGGTTATATAGCATTATAACCTGCTTTATCTTCCCAATTAACCATATATCTGGAACACCTTCACATGTTCACAACACTTTATACCCTGCTCCTTTGATGAGATGCTATAACGTGAAAAATTCTCATATCGACATATGTATTTCTAGAACCTTCCTTTACATGCCTGCATAGTATTCCACTGCATGGATGTTCTGTAATTTATTCATTTAGCCTACATCTGTTGGAAATTCAGGTTGTTTCCAATTCCTTGCTATTAAAAATAACACTGCGATTGTTCCCTTATAATAAATATAAGAAGAATCGCTCAATGCACAATTGAAAGGCTTTCTGATGCATATGACTATTAGGCTTTAAATATCCAGTAAGAGATTTTTATGGCCTAGGAAAGCTTCCTGGGGACATTAACTGTTTTATTACAGATAGGAGGTCTCTGTCCAGTCACAGCTCCAGGATTGATGGAACCACTTGGCCTGTTCAGTAAGAGAGAGTAGTCGCAGCCCAAGGTCCCTCTAGGAACAGCCCCTAGCGATGCGCACCCTGAGGTGGGTTTTGTGACAGAATGACTGGAAAAATGCTTCTGTGCCAGTGCTGCTCTACATGCCCAGATGCTCATATTCCAGCAATAATAATAATTATTATTATTATTAAATTTTTTTACTATGGTGACATTGGTTAACGAAATCCACTAAATTTCAATGTACAATTCAACAGTAAAGTATATATGTACTGCATTGTGTGTTCCCCTCCCATAGTTAGATTTCTTTCTGTCACCACATAATTGATCCTTTTACCCCCCTCCCCTTCTCCCCTCCTTCCCTCTGGTAACCACTAGTCTATTGTCCATGAGTCTCTGTCCTGTTTGTTTGTTGCTTTAGGTTTACAGCCCACATGTAAATTAAATCATGTGATTTTCAACTTTTTCTTTCTTGCTTATTTCCCTTAGCATGATCATCTTGAGGTCCATCCATGTTGTTGCAAATGGCAGTATTTCATCTCTTCTTATGTACCACAGCTTCTTTAGCTAATCATCTATTGTAGGACACTTTGGTTGCTTCCATGTCCTGGCCACTGTGAATAATGCTGCTATGAACATCGGTGTGCAAATCTCTTTATGGATATGAGTTTTCAAGTCTTTGGGGTAAATACCCAGTAACAGGATTGCTAAATCATATGGTAGATCAATTCTTAGTTTTTTGAGGAACCTCCATACTGTTTTCCATAGTGGCTGTACCAATTTGCAGTCCCACCAGAAGTGGATGAGGGTTCTTACTTCTCCACATCCTCTCCAGCATGTTATTACTTGTCCTGTTGATTATAGCTATTCTAATAGGCGTGAGATGGGATCTCATTGCGGTTTTGATTTGCATTTCCTTAATAGCTAGCGATGTTGAGCATCTTTTCATGTATTTGTTGGCCATTTGTATGTCCTCTAGGGAGAAGTGTCTGTTCAGGTCCTCTTCTCATTTTTTGATTGGGTCATTTGTTTTTTGTTGTTATTGAGTCGTATGAGTTCTTTGTATATTTTGGAATATTAGGCCCTTATTGGAGGCATTGCTTGCAAATATATTTTGCCATTCAGATGGTTGTCTCTTTAATGGTTTCCTTTGCTGAGCAGAAACTTTTTAGTTTGATGTAGTCCCATTCATTTATTTTAGCTTTTACTTCCCTTGCCTTTGAGGTCAAATTCATAAAGTCCTCTTTAAGTCCAAGGTCCTTTAGTTCCTATGTTTTCTTCTATGCAGTTTATCGTTTCAGGTCTTATATTCAGTTCCTTAATCCATCTTGAGTTAATTTTGGTGTGCGGTGATAGACAACAGTCTAGTTTCATTCTTTTGCAGGCGGCTTTACAGTTTTCCCAGCACCATCTATTGAAGAGGCTTTCCTTTCTCCACTGTATGTTTTTGGCTTTTTTTTGTCAAAGATTATTTGCATATGGTCTGTGTGTCTGTGTTTCTGCCAATACTATGCTGTTTTGATTACTGTTGCTTTGTAGTATAATTTGATGTCCGGCAGAGTGATGCCTCCAGCCTCGTTCTTTTATCTCAGGATGGCTTTGGCAATTCGGGGTCTTTTGTGCTTCCATACAAATCTGATGATTTTTTGTTCTATTTCTTTAAAAAATGCCAATGGGATTTTGATGGGGATCGCATTAAATTTGTATAATGCTTTAAGTAATATGGTCGTTTTAACAATGTTAATTCTTCCAATCCAAGAACACAGAATCTCTTTCCTTTTCTTTGTATCTTCTTCGATTTCTTTTAATAGGGTCTTGTAGTTTTCATTATATAGGTCCTTCGCATGTTTCATTAGATTTATTCCTAGGTATTTTATTCTTTTTGCTGTAATCTCAAAAGGAATTATTTTTTCCACTTATTTTTCTGACAATTCATCATTAGAGTATAGGAATGCTATGGATTTTTTTTTCCCCCTCTTTAATTCCTCCTCCCCCACCACTTCCACCCCTGACCTATGAATGTTGCCATTTCCTCTTAAGAACTGAATCTCTGAAGGTGGGGCGTCTCCTCCCACATGCTCACAGCGTGCACCTGGGGCCTGGCGCACCCAGGGTATGGTCCGCAGCTCCACCTGGGGCACGAACCCAGGACCTTCTGCGTGTAAAGCAGACATGCTAACCACTACACTATGGAGCCACCCCCAATGCTATGGATTTTTGAACATTGATTTTGTATCCAGAAACTGTATTTGTTTGTTGTTTATTACTGTATTTGTTTATTGTTTCTAGTAATGTTCTTGTGCAGTCTTTAGGGTTTTCTATATAGAGAATCATGTTATTCGCAAATAGTGACAGTTTGACTTGTTTCCTGTTTGGATGCCTTCTATATCTTTCTCTTGTCTGATTGCACTTGCTAGGACCTCTGATGTTATATTGAGTAACAGTGGCGATAGTGGACAGCCTTGCCTTGTTCCTGATCTTAGAGGAAAGGCTTTTAGTTTTTCACCATTATGTATAATGTTGCCTGAGGGTTTGTCATATGTGGCTTTTATTATGTAAGATACTTTCCTTCTATACCCATTTTGTTAAGTGTTTTGATCATAAATGGGTGCTGTATCTTATCGAAGGATTTTTCTGCATCTATTGAGATGATCATAGGATTCTTATTTTTTAATTTATGTGGTGTATCATGTAAATCTATTTGCATATGTTGAACCATCCTTGTGCCTCTGGGGTGAAGCCCACCCGATCGTGGTGTATAATCTTTTTAATATGTTATTGTATTCGGTTCGCTAGTATCTTATTTAGGATTTTTGCGTCTGTGTTCATGAGAGATATTGGTCTGTAGTTTTGTGTGTGTGTTATCTTTATCAGGTTTTGGTATCAGAGTAATATTGGCCTCATAAAATGAGTTGGGAAGTATTGCCTCCACTTTGATTTTTTGGAAGAGTTTGAGGAGAATAGGTATTAAATCTTCTTTGAATGTTAGGCAGAATTCACTGGTGAAGCCATCTGGTCCTGGACTTTTGCTTTTTGGTAGGTTTTTGATGATTGTTTCAATTTCCATTCTGCTAATCAGTCTATTTAGATCTTCCAGTTCTTTTTGATTCAGTCTAGGAAGGTTGTATCTTTCTAAGTACTTGTCCATTTCTTCTAGGTTATTAAATTTGGTGTTATATACTTTTTCATAGAATTCTTATATGATCCTTTGTACTTTTGTGCTATCTATCGTAATTTCTCCTTTCATCCCTGATTTTGTTTACTTATGTCCTTTCTCTTTTTTCTTTAGTGAGTCTAGCCAAGAGTTTGTCAGTTTTATTAACCTTCTCAAAGAATCAGCTTTGTTGCATTTATTTTATTTATTTTTCAATTTCGTTTAATTTGGCTCTAATTTTTGTTATTTCTTTCCTTCTGCGGACTTTAGGCTTCAGTTGTTCTTCCTTTTCTAGTTTTTTAAGATGAAGTGTTGTTTATTTGGGCTCGTTCTTGTTTTGGGGGGTAGACTTGTAATGATATGAACTCTCCTCTTATTACCACTTTTGCCGTGTCCCAAAAGTTTTGATATGTTGTACTATCATTATCATTCGTTTCCATGTATCTCTTGATCCCTCTTTTTATTTCTTCTCTGACATAGCCATTCTTCAGCAGCATGTTGTTTAATCTCCATGTATTTGTGGTTCTTCCTGATTTCTTTCTGCTGTTGATCTCTAGTTTCAGAGCATTATGATCAGAGAATATGTTTGGTATGATTTCAACCCTCTTATATTTGTTGAGGCTATCACTGTGTCTCAGTATGTGGTGGATTCTTGAGAATATTCCATGTGCACTAGAGAAGAATGTATAAGCAGCTGTTTTGGGATGGAAGGCTCTGTAAATATCAATTATGTCCAGTTGGTCTAATGTGTCATTTAAGGATATTATTTCCTTATTGATTTTGTTTGGATGATCTGTCCATATCAAATGGTGGGGTATTTAGGTCCCCTACTATGAAAGTGTTTTGGTCGGTTTCTTGCCTTAGTATTGTTAGTAAAGGCTCTATATATTTTGGGGCTCCTTGACTGAGAGCATAGATATTAATAAATGTTATATCTTCTTGGTGCTTGATTCCCTTTATCATTATGAAATGTCCTTCAGTATCTTTCTTTACCTTTTTTATTTTGAAGTCTATTTTGTCTGATATGAGTACTGCTAATCCTGCTTTTCTCTGAATGCCATTTGCTTGAAATATCATTTTCCACCCTTTCACTTTGAGTCTATATTTGTCTTTGGAGCCAAGATGTGTCTCCTGGTTGGGTTTTGATTCTTGATCCAATCTGCAACTCTGTGCCTTTTATTGGTGAGTTCAGTCTATCTACATTCAAGGTGATTATTGAAATATGAGGTCTTCTTATAGCCATTTTATCTTTTGCTTTCTGGTGGCTTGGTGTTTCCATTGCTTTCTTGTCCTTGTGTTTCTGTTTTTATTTATTTACTTATTTTATTTTGGTGGCTTTTGTGGGTTTTGCCTCTGGTTCTTCTTGTTTTATCTGCCTGCTAGTCGACTGCCTTATTCATAGTTATGTATTTTTTTTCTTTTTTTTTTTTGGTCATTTTGTTTTAGATGAGCTGACCCCTTTCAGTATTTCCTATAATGCAAGCCTTGTGGTGGAGAATTCCCTCAATTTTTATATGTCTGGAAAGGTCTTTATTTCTCCTTCATGTCTAAAGGAGAGCTTTACTGGATATACAGTATTCTTGGCTGGTCGTTCCTTTCACTTAATAGTTTAAATATTAGATTCCATTCCTTTCTGGCTTATAAGGTTTGTGCTGAGAAGTCCAATGATAATCTAATGGGTTTTCCTTTATAAGTTACCTTTTTCTTCTCCCTGACTGCTTTAAGAATTCTATCTTCATCACTGATTTTTGATAAATTTAATACAATATGTCTTGGTGAAGGCCTTTTTTGGGTTGAGATAATTGGGCGTTCTGTTGACTTCCTGAATTCCAAGCTCCAGCTCATTCCTTAGATTTGGGAAATTCTTGTCAACCATTTGTCTGAAAATGCTTTTTAGTCTCTGCTCCTTTTCCTCGCCTTCGGTAATGCCCATTATTCTTAAGTTTCCTCTCCTGACGGTATCAGCTAGTTCTTGTATTTCTCGTTCACTCTTTTTCATTCTTCAGTCTCTCTCTTCCTTCTGATTTATTTCTAGATTTCTGTCTTCAATATCACTGATCCTTTCCTCCATTTGGTCGACTCTATTCCCCAAGCTTGCGATTTCATTTTTCAACTCTTGCAGTGTGTTTTTTATCTCCAGAAGATCTATACTGTTCTTTTTAAGGATTTCAAT
Source organism: Pteropus vampyrus (assembly GCF_000151845.1). Taxonomy (NCBI): domain Eukaryota; kingdom Metazoa; phylum Chordata; class Mammalia; order Chiroptera; family Pteropodidae; genus Pteropus; species Pteropus vampyrus. The sequence goes on from NW_011889244.1 coordinate 1,174,184, forward strand.
TTCCTTGCTAAAGAACTCATTCTGCTCATCTAGTTGCTTTTTTAATTCTTGAAATGGTTGATATGACACGTTTTGGAACTCACTGAGTTTTTTCAGAAGCACCATCCTGAATTATCTGTCATTTAAGTCTGTTATTTCTATGTTTGTAAACTTATTTTCTAGAGATTTTTCTCTTTCTTTCTGAGCTGCTTTGTCACCTTGGTTGTTCATGGTGCTTAATGGACCATTTCTCCACCTGGGCATTAATAGAAGTGTATTCTGCTTCCCCCCCCCCACCCCCGAGAAAGATTTATTATATAAAAATCTGTCTTTAGTTTGTTGCTAAGAAGGCATTTTTCTTTTAGTTTCCAGTAGGTGGCATTTAAGCCCCTTGGATCTCTGCTTTACATAATGTCTTAATAATGCCTTTTTTTTTCCCCTTATAAATATTCAATCCCACTCACTACCCTCAGTCTCAGTCCCTGTCAGTGTTAGCGACAGTTTTGGTAGCGTTTGCTGATTCCCCTGGGGCTCTGTGGTGTTTGGTCTTAGAGGATAAGGGGGCAGGATTCCTCTGGGTTGGAGGATGTGGGCTGTGGCTCAGGCTCGCGTTTTGCAACTGGAGCTGGTAACAATCAACTGTTGCTTCTCTGCCATCCCCGCTTCACTGCCCTCTGCCCTGGTCTCTGCCCACTGCCGCTGATTGAAGCTCACAGCACTCCCAGGCAGGGCTGTTCAGAGAAGTTGCCACACCTTCTCCCCTCCCCCAACTCCTGCAGGGAGCTCCAGCTGTGAGAGGCGGTTTCTTTGTTTCTTGCAGTCCACTGCCCAACACCTGCGGTTCTAATCTGTGGTAGCTCTTATGTGTAGATCCCACGCTCAGATATGCTGGTGTGCAGTTTGGGTGTTTTTTTGTTGAGTTTTAGATGTTCAGCTTATTGTTGTTTCAAGGGGAGAAATCTGGAGATATCTCTCACTCCACCATGTTTCTGATGTCACTCATCCCATGTTCCAGTAATTAAATAGTAGTAATGATATTCTCATTGAAATATTACTATTTGACAAAGCAGTGCAAGTTTTAAAATGAAACATATTTTTGTATTGGACTCAAGATTGCTATTTCTGTTTTGAAGTTTTAAGAAATGCTCTCTGCCAGGCCGCTGATCTTCCTGACTTTGCTCACTTTGGTCACTTGACTCTACCCTGTCATGGGCACAGGACCTGTCTTGAGGTGTCCTCCCTCTGCACACACTGGCTCTGTGTCCTCTGGCCACGTGTTCTGCCCTTCGGTCCTCAGGATGACAGACTAAACCTAGCTCTGGCTGCCATGACCCTGCAGTACTGCCTGCATTCCTGTCACTGTGTAAGGAACCCTTTCTACTCTGGTTCCCACTGCCAACCTTCTCAGGACCTCAGTTCCCAAAGTCCTAGAGATGGACTGTGACTGCCTGGCTCATTTCTCTATGCCAGGTCACTTGTCTTAGGTCGCTGGCCAATTTATGAGTCTGTTTTCCTTAGGTCAGATAGTCACTCGTGGCTCAGTTCTCTGTGTGGGAAGAGACGATGTGTTATGTGCTATAAACATGGTTGCTGTGCCCACAGGTGCCCCAGAGGGGTGGTCCTTCTGTAGGGGGGTGAGGGCAGGGTGGGCATCTTCAGAAAAGGCTCACTGTCTGTGGTTCAGTTAGAGGCAAGATTCGGTGTCTGAAGATTAGCTCAGCCACTGATTCTCCATAAATATTAGCTCAGAAGAGGCTCCTGGTATTCAGAGTAGTTATTCCTTCATTAGGATCCCTGTCACTCTCCTTGCAAGCCACTTGCAGTAAATCATTGTCTTGGATAAATAATTTAAAAGGCAAGTTGGACTTGGCAGGAACATGGTAGGCATTGTCCCGGGAGCTGTCAGATAGTGACAGTTCGCTAAGCACAGTGAGGAAAAGCAATGATTTGCTGGCCTTTGCCCAGCATCTTGGAAACTTTTCTAGCTTCAACAGCAAAGTTTTACAATGCTTTCTCCCAGGCCTCTCTTTTCTTCTGACTACTTCCTAGTAACGTTTAAAACCTCTGAGAGTAAATTCACACTGTAAGATCCACTGATCAAGGCTATTTATGGATCTAAAATTCCTGCTTCTGGTATAGATGAAAGGCAGGCTCCCAGAGTGCCACTCCCTGGGCACAGTTTTATGGCACAACACACGATGAGTTATTAAATTGCTTTATTCCTTCCTGCTTCTCATGGTATCTAGAAATGACCACAGTTTCCCAAGAACTTTCAGATTAGATTTATATTATTTTTATCTGATATGTGTTCATGTATGTGTCTAGTATGAGTGTATATACATATACATATATATGTGTGTGTGTGTGTATTAGCAGAAAAAGGTATACTATCTGGAGAGAAATACCATAAATAAAAACTTTTGTTCTCTGCTCTTTTGCTCTTTTCAACATTTAAAAGGGTAAATAAAAATCTATTCACAGGAGCACACATGAAGTTTTGGGGTAAGAACTTTTCAGTTCTTTCAAACAAACAAAAAAAAATCCTTTCTGTTACTGTACTTTTATGCTAAATACAAGTTTTGTTAAATTTTAAGACATTCATTTCAACATTAATTGTATGAAAGAAACCTTCATTCTAGAACTGAGGAGATAGGATGGATAGCTCTCAGCTACTTCATGTAAAACAAATAAAGGGAACTTTCACTGCCCAACTGCTTTGATACTTTTTGTCAAATAGGAACCTATGTCATGTCACTGTGAGGTACTCCACTCAAAATATCTCCAGAGGATGATCAGATGTTACTGTATTTGACAGAGTTTTTAACACTCTGCTGGACATCTTCCTACAAATGGTAATTAAGATGAAATAGTATTTTTATACACTATAAAGAGGAAATATTAGAATGACATGTGTTTTCTTTGAGACTTGAGTCACATACCTTTCCAGTAGCTGTTGAGCCAGTGAAGGAAATTTTGGACACAAGAGGATGAGTGCAAAGTGCCTCCCCTACATCCTTGGCCTTTCTCTGGGAGCAGGGAATGACGTTGTACACCCCTGGAGGAATTCCAGCCTGGTTTGCGAGCTGTAGAGAGAAACAGCAAGCATGTGGCAGCAAATGAAAACACAGAAAAGAGAAATAAATAGATGTTTTAATCCAAAAAGTAATGGAAAAAAAAACTAAGCTGGTTTTGGGGACAGAATAAGAATATATTTGGAACTTAAATGAGATTCTTATTAGTGGTAATGTGATATTAATGTGTTGTTACACATCATTAAAATAAAATTTCTTGGAGTATGAGTTTCAATACCACCTTCTGTTAAAAAAAAGGAAAGAAGGAAAGGTCAACCTTGGATTTCTTTCCTAAGTAAATCAGAGGAGAATTTAAGAATAAAGTTATTTGGCTCACCCACAGAAGGAGAGAGTGGAGAGAGCATTTATGGAGCACCTACTACGTGCAGAGCGGTGCTGGCCTCTCCACAGGTGATTCCTGCACAGTGGTGAGGAAAGGTGGCCCAGTAAGAAAGAATCGGGCCACGGCCACACGCTCGGGAGTTAACAGAACCAGGCTAACCCACGGCTGCCTGGCCTGAAACCATGCTCTTTCCACGGTGATTCTCTTCAGGTAAGGTATATCCTGAATGATTTTAACTTCTGAACCCCACCGACGAGAAACGTATTGCACAAAGATGACTGGCAATTCTGGGAAGATGGTAGGAGCCGTAGAGTTTCTGAATTCCTCTAAAATCCCTCATAAAAACAGAGAGAGCAATAAGACAGTGAAACCAAAATATCAGAGACGACATTTACAAGACTGGATGTTGTGTAAGCGCCTAACAGTTGTTTTTTTAACTGTAATGAACACACCTCACTTAGCCTTTGATTGCCCAGGCATCCACGTCAGATGGTGATCTCAAATAAACACATGCCAGCCATACAACTAGATAAAGGACCACCTTCCCCATAAAGTTTCCTTTTGTGTTAGAGAACTCTGGCTGACTTAGAAAACTGACCACTTGTTTTTGGGCACTTATTTTTGCCTTCCTGTGCTTTAATTCTGCTCTATTTTAAATCCACCAGTAAAAACACAAATCTGCAAAACCTCACTGTGTGACCGTAGGCATGCCATGTATCCTCCACGATCTGTGAGTAATAAACCTTGCATTTCAAAGTTCCCTGATGGTTATTGCTGAGGGTGTCTTGTGATCCTAATAACAACTACCAGGGCTGGTCCAGCCAAAACACTGGTTCTGAAAGAGATGTCTGTGGGAGCTCAGTGTGGGCCCAGGTAATCACCCCTAGGCATTGCTACCTGATAGTGCTATTGATGGGCTGACAGGCACAAAACACTGGCTGACAAGGTATCTCCACAAACTGCAAATTATAAATGGGTGCGGACGTACCACTCACAGCTGGGGAGTATCATCACCTTCTTGAGAAGACAGCAGGCTGTCCCACAGACCTGACAACAGAGAACCGCAAATAGTCCACAGGTGTTCACGGAACACAGGGCAGGCGGACTTGGAACAGCGGCTGGAATTGCCCAATGCGATAAACAGTACATGAGTGCAAGGGACTCGCTGCACAATAAGCACCTGGGAACCACATGATGAGGGAGGAGGGAGCCCAGGGAATGATACCAGGGAATTTCACAGAGCAAGAAACAGAAAGGTTCTCTGTCAGGTAGAGAAGCGATCTCTAGCCAGGCCTCCCAGAAATTTAAGAAAACTAACTTCATATAAAAGTAAGCTAAATTCTCAGAAAAACACAAATGAAATCTCATATAAGGTTATTAAAAGAAAAAAAAAAGAGAGAGAATAAAGAGCAGAAAAACATCCTCAGAGACAACAAAGCAGAAACCAGAAAGAAATGCCCACAAAACAGTCCAAAACTGCAATTTACTATGAGGTAAAAGATGGTAAGAAAATTGTACCAAGATCTAAAAGGACAACATGAATCAGAATTTTAAAATTTCAGGAATGAGGTGAGGGAACAAAGGAAAGAATTAGAAATAAGAGAAAAAAATCACTTCAGAAATGAAAAATAAACTAGAAGGAACACAAGAACGAATAAATATAAATAGTACTATAAGAAAAGTAGGTGAAAAAGATGATTTTAAAGATTAGAGAAGGATGAAAAGGACACAAGAGAAAGTGACAAAGATTCAACACACAAGGTAACAGGAGTTCCTGAATAAGGAAACCAAACCAAGCATAGAGACAAAACCTGAAAACTTTCCAGATTTTTTAAAAAAGATCTGAAACTACTTACACATTGAAAGGGCACACTCCAAACCTCGAGTGTTGACCCAAAACAAGCATCACAAAGACATACTTTAGCGATATTATTGGTCTTTAAAATAAAGGAGAAAACCACTTTTGGGGATCTAGGCAGAAAGAACAAGCTGACTTATAAAGCCAAGAAACTTAGATTATCATCAGACTTTGCAAGAGCAATACCTTTTATCAGAAGAAAATGGAGAATACATTTAAAATAATCAAGTTAAAAAAATGTGAACCAAGGATTTTATATCCAGCAACGTAGATTTACAAGCACACTGGGCATAGCCTGATGTCAGCACCTCAGAACCGGGATATTGTTCTGTGAGCCCTTCCTGAGGAATCCCCAGAGTGACTGGGAGGCATGACGCAGGCAGTGGTGGTAAGCAGGAAGTGTAGAGCTGCTTATTGAGCAAAGTCGAAGTGAGAAAGTATAGTATGTGATGGTTACAGCCCCAACATTGTACAGACAGACAGGGTCACTATTTTAAAATATGCGGAAACTGTTCCAGCCGAGAGAAGCCTAAGGAGGCATGTGATATGGTGTCCTGGATGGGATCCTTGGACAGAAAAAGGACATTAAGTGAAAATGAAGGAAGTGTGAATAAGGTACAGACTTCGGTTCATAATGATGTATAAATATTGGTTCACTATTGGTACCGAATGCACCACACTAAAGCAAGATGCTAGTAATGGGGAACCGAGGACTTCACGACTGTCTTGAAGATGGAGACAAGGGCTGCCGACCTTGCCCAGGCTCCAGGGAAATCCTTGGAGTTTCTAGGCCTTCCCCAAAACCCATTATTTTCTGTAGGTCTAAGAAGCTGCATTTTTTTCTTCTAAATAATCTCTCAGTTTACACAGATCTTTAAAAATGTGGTCCTTAATCTTTCCAATCAATATAGAAGTGTGCTTTCAAATAAATTTCATAAGCAGGTAGGTTCAGTGCTGGCCCTAAACATTATAATTTGTAGGAAGCACTGTTAACTCTACCTCAAGAGTCTAAGAAGGGTAATGTACACATATCGCAAGGATTTAAGAATTAGTAAAAGGAAAACTAACAGCCCATCTAAAAAAATGCCTTCCTCTCTCCCCTCCCGTGTCTGTCCTCCCTCCCTCCTTCCTTCCCTCCCTCACACAAACATTCCCTGAGCACCTCCTATGTCCAGCACAGGGCTGGGCTCTGCAAACATCAGCAAACACAACAGACCAAGTCCCTGTCTCCATACGTTTTATACTCTTGTGGGGGCAGATGGTTATCAAAACTGCGTGAGATATCTGGAAGTTTAGCTGGTGTTAAGTGCTCTGAGAAGAAAAACAAAGCAGAGAAAGGGGATCAGAAGCACTAGAGCCTTTCAAATAGGGTGGCCAGGGGAGGCCTCGCTGAGAAGATAGCATCTGAGTAAGGCCATGAAGAAGTGAGTCATGGGCATGCATATCCGGGGGAGAACCTTCAAGAACAGGGAAAAGCAAGTATTAAGCTGAGTTACGGGTGAGCCTGGCAGGGGCCAGACCAGGCAGAGCAGATTGGTAAAGAGTTCTAGAGTGACAGGAAAGGTCAGAGAGGGACAGGGGTTGGGTAGGTGGCATCTTACAGGGCCTTGAAGGCCACTGTAGGAAGTTTAGATTTTACTCTGAGTGATATGGGAAGCCATTAGAGGCTTTAAACAGAGGAATGACAAGATCTGGCTAAATGTGGATTGAACTGGAGAAGGGAGAGGTAAATGAGAGTTTCCCTAAATGTGAGAAATATCTACATTTTAGTCATATTACTAAAACTGCCTACTTAATAAAAATGATGGATGGATATCAGTTTTGGGGTAGCCTAAAACATATAGTGCCTACAGCCGTCAGAAAATCCTTTGTCAGTTGTTTTGTCTAAAAAGAGCATCACCCAACTTAAAATAATTGCTGGTAAGTTAAAACACTACCATCTAGCATGAGATGCAGGCAAAGAGGGAGACTTTGAAACTGTTTCTTTCTGCCCTCAGTCCATACCCTTGTTTGGACTTTGAGGCTCACCTCGGCCAGGGCCAGGGCTGAGAAGGGTGTGTCTTCAGCAGGTTTCACCACAACGGTGCAGCCAGCAGCCAAGGCAGCCCCGACCTTGCGGGTGATCATGGCGCTGGGGAAATTCCACTGGAGGCAGAAGGACAGAGGAGGGTGTGAGAGGAAGCATCACCCCAAAGTCCACAGGCAGCAAGCCATCAGCAAATCTCACTGCACGACTGACAGGCAAAGCAGTTCACAAGCTGCTACACAGGTGAGCCCTCAGAGCACCACTGTCAACTTGAGGGACTCCAGGACAAAGGCTCAAAAAGACAGTGAACATTTTCAGAATTTAAGACAGTACAAATCTATCTACACCAGGGGTCAGGAAACTCATTCTGCAAAGGGCCAGACAATAAATATTTTAGGCTTTGTGGAATGTACAGTTCCATGGCTGTAATGTAGATGTAACCATAGATAATATATACATGAATACAGGTGTTTGTGTCTCAATAAAACTTTATTTACAAACACAGGCATCAGGCTGGATGTGGCCTAAAGGCTGTAGTTTACTGACCCATGGGGAGAAAATATTAGCAAAGGTGATTTTGAAAATGGCAGGTGATTTATTACTTCCTTCTCTATATTTATAGACAGATGTCAGTAGACAACTACATATCTATATTACTAGTGTTTCATTGTGACAAATACTTGTATAATGCTTATTCTGTGCCAGACACTGTTCTAAGCACTTTTAAATTATAATTAATTAAATTTCATCACAACCCAATGATGTTAGTATTATTATCCTCACTTGCACTTTGGGGAAACTGAGACAGAGCAGTTAAGTAACTTGCCCAAGGTCACGCAGCTAGTAAACAGTGAACTTTGAATTAAACCTCGTCAGTCTAGGCAGCAAGGGTGGTATCTGTAACTGTGCTGAGCAGGCAAAGAATGGCGGTCTGGAGACCAGCTGGCAGACACTGCAGAGAAGCTAATATGAGATCTCAGAGAGCCAGGTACAAGAAAGGCTGGCCACTGAGAGAACACTGGGCCTCCGCACATATACTGCAGCCCCACCCAGGCAGACACAATATCTTATTTTTTTGCCTTTTTGCCTCCAAAACCTGGCTCAGTGCCTGCCATAGATACTTTGCTGTTGATGATAACCATAAATTAAGCATAAAATGTTCTCAAAACTAAGACACATTAAAAATGCGTAGTATCTGAAGACTTACAAAATAAATAAATAAATACTAGAGGATCTTTTCAAACATTCTAGTCAATGCCAAGAAGAAGCCTTTATGCCAAGTCAGAAAAGCCCTGGGTCCTCCTGTGGGTTCTCTCAGTCTGCAGGCATTAGAAACATGTGTCCCCACTCGCCACCCCCACATCTCTCATTATCCAGAGGACCAGGAAACACCTCCACATCCCGCAAAGGAATCATGAAACTGAGAACAGGTGGCAGATCTTCCTGAGTCTCTGTTCAGTCTCCTGCCCCAGGACCTGGCAGATCTTGCCACATACCGGGGTGATGACAGCGGCCACACCAACAGGCTGCTTGAGGACCAGGGCCCGCTTTTCCTTTGTGGGGGTACAGATAACGTCTCCATAAACGCGGCGGGCTTCCTCTGAAAACCACTCCAGGAAAAAGGCGGAATACAGAATTTCTCCCTGTGCTTCCTTCAGTGGCTTTCCCTAAATTCAATCAGAAAAGGACACAGTCATTACCTTCCAATAACAAAAGCATGGCTCTGTTTCGAAATTCTTTGAAGCTGTGAGCAGAGTAGAAACAACTCCTTATAAAACCCACGGGTTGTTGAGAAATTTCTAACCTCAGTGAGTCTTAGAAAGCGGAATCACAAATGGTGATGGAACTAAGTGTGTCAGATGTACCGCCCTGGACCACAATAATTATTTGCATTTTCAGTCATTTTAGAGGAGACAGAACTGCATCTGCTATTTTTTTCTCCTAATATCTTCAATGTTGTGACCATGGTGTAAAGCAATTTATCATAGCTACAGATAAATTACTGGTACATTTTAAAATGTATAAAAACAAAACAAAAAACCCATGAAAAATCAACCAAAACAGTCACATAGAACAAAACTGGAATGATGAAAAACAGTATTCAATTCACATAGTTCCACTCATACCTATTCCTGCATATTATTAAAGAGTAAATTAGAACATATAAATTTTGTTTTAGCAAATATGAGTGCCTAGCTTAACTAGAAAAACTTTGTGCCTGGCAATAATAATTAGTTGATATTTGACCATTAGGCAAGAAATTCCTTTTTTTTTTATCTACAGAGCAGCACTGGAGTTAGTGGCTTCCCCAAGCTTTAGTCTGAGAATTCTTGGACAGTTTCTCAGGGGAGCGAATTAGGACCCCGAACTTACACTTTCAGCTGTAATTATCTTGGCAAGGTCATCCTTATTTCGAATCATTAGATCATACCATTTCCGAAGTAATGAACTCCTTTCCTGAAAAAAAGAAAAAGGTAGCGAACTAGTGAAATTCCATGTGTAAGAGAGACTATTAAATAATCTCCAACTTCCTAAAGGATTAGCCATGTGGTCTCATTCCTGGGGAGACATACACTGACCTTTCTTTGATGATAACAAAGATCCAATTTCAAGTTGCATCTATAGGGGTAACAAATTGTAAAAGAGAAAGTTTTGTGGAAACAGCTCTTATTTTCATGGTGAATATGAATAACTAATTTTTTATTGTTATGTTTCATTGTGGTAAAATACACAGAAAATTTACCGTCTTAACCATTTTAAGTGTGCAGTTTAGTGGCATTAGTTATGGTCACATTGTTGTGCAACCATCGTCACCATCCTTCTCCAGAACTCTTTTCATCTTGCAGAACTGAAAACTCTGTACCTGCTAAACACTAACTTGCCACCCCAGGCTCTGACGACCACCACTTACCTTCTGTCGCTGAGTAGAATTTTACAGCATTTGTGCTTTTGTGACTGACTTACTTCACTCAGCATGATGTCCTCAAGTATAGTTCCTTATTTTAACAACTCACTGGCAGGTTGAATTTGTCCCCGACTTAGCGTGTGAGAGGAATAAGGAAGGGTTTTACACACTTAAGAAAGTCTGGGCACAACACTGTACGTAATGCCACTGAACTGTACACTTACAAATGGCTAAAATGGTAAATTTTATGTTACGTATATTTTAACACAATTAAAAAATATTTCCAAAAAGTGAAAATCAAATAAAAAGATAGATTGGATAATTAAAAATATTATGGAACAAATGGTACCTTAAAAAATAAAAAAAAAATTTTTTTTAAGGAATTCATTTATACAAAACTATTTTTTAAAAATATCGGGCCCAGAGAGTCCAGGTCACCCAGGCCACACAGAGAGGTCCTCTGAAGAAAGGTGTGCCCCAGAGCTCCAGCCTCCTGCACCTCAACAGGTTGTATCTGGAGCTAAGAAGAATCTTTGGTTTGCTTTTAGCTGCCTGCTGGGCTGCTGACGGCAGTGAGCAAACCTGCCATGTCATTCTGACATTTTCATCCATTTAGCAGGTGTAAGATTTTAATCATTTTCTCATTCCACTGATGAGCAGAGAGCCTGAGCCTATGCAGACACCACTCACGTCTTTCTCTGGGTTCTTTCCCTTCCCTGTTTTAGATAACGAGCTGTGTGACCTCAGCTCTCAAGAGCGTTGTTGAGATGAAGGCTTCTAAATCTCCACCCTCCAGAGAAGAAGTATCTGACATCTCTTAAAACAATATCACCACAGTGACTTCATTTTGTTTACCTTCCTTCTGCACCAGGTAGGTGTCTGATGACCACAGCCCAGGGTGCTGTGGCTTATTCGGGGTGACAAAAGAAAGGCTTAAATTTCATGAGGCCTGGCTCAGAGAATTAAATGGCCTGCTAAGAATAAAGCCCCATACTTAGTCTGAAAGAAAGAAAGTGAACCAGCTTGAGAACTACAAGAAAAGTAGATTCTGCAGGAAACACAATGTCCAGGCTGAACACAGAAATCAGCAGAGACAAGTCATGCTCAGTATGCAAAGCCCGTGTTACGGCTTTTTTAGGGCCCGTGTGCCCCTAAAAAAGATATGCTGGGGTCCTAATCTCCAGTACCTCAGACTGTGACCTTATTTAGAAATAGGGTCTTTACAGAGGTCATCGAATTAAAGTGAGGTCATTAGGACACCACTGACTGGTGTCCTTATAGAGGGAAATTTGGATACAGAAACAAGATAGGCATAGAGGGAAGGTGATATGGAGAACAGGGAGAAGATGACTGTCTACAAGCTAAGGAGAGAGGTCTGGGGCAGGTCCTTCCCTCACAGCCTCAGAAGGAGCCAACTCTGCTAGACTACTAGCTTCCAGAACTAAGACAATAAATTTCTGTTGTTTAAACCAGCGGTCCCCAACCTTTTTGGCACCAGGGACTGGTGCTCTGAGAGTCTAATGCCTGATGATCTGAGGTGGAGCTGAGGCGGTGATGCGAGCGCTGGGGAGCAGCTGCAAGAATAGATGAAGCTTCACTCGCTGGCCTGCAGCTGGGGGTTGCGGAGCCCTGCAAAACCACCAAGTTTGTGCTTCTTTGTTATGCAGTCCCAGGAAACGACTACTACGGCCTTTGTGAGGAGCCTTGTGAATGTTCCAGCAGGAATGTTCCAGACAGGGGTCCTGGGAGGCTCAAGTGGATAGAGACACATGGAACTCCAATTCCAGATCCCCCACTGAAGCAGGAGTAAAATGATGGCTGGTGAGCTACAAGCCCCTCTCAGCCAGTCTCTTCATGCATAACATCAAGTGTCTACCTCACAGGACCATAGAAAAGACTAAACAAAACACAGGTGAGGCACCAAAAGCAGGGCTCAGCTGTGGCAGGCAGAATAACGGCCCTCAGAGATGCCTTATCCTAATCCCTGGAACCTGTGAATGTTGCCTTACCAGGCAAAAGAGACTTTGCACATGGGATTAAGTCAAAGATCTTGAGCCGAGGCGATGATCTTTAATCATCCAGGTGGGCCCAATGCCATCACTAAGAGATGGATGGGAGAGAGAGAGGTAGGAGACTTACCTCCAAGAAGTTGGACCAAGGAAGGAGACTTACCTCCAAGAAGTTGGACCAAGGAAGCCTCTAGAAGCTGGAAAAGGCAAAGAAAACCCTGAGAGCCTCCAGAAAGAACTCAGCCCTCACACCCTATAATAATCCAGAACTGTAAGAGAACCAATTTGTGTCGTGTTAAGTCACTAAATTTGTGGTAGTTTGTTGCAGTAGCCGAAGGAAACTAAGGCACTAGCTTGCGAGGTGGTCAGTAAACAACTCGCTTCTCTCCATGAACTCCTTCAGGGTTCACAAGGTAGGAAAAAGGAGCTCATCAAACATGTGAGAAAAAAGACGTGAGGCAACGCCAAAGTGTCAAGGGGAAGCACACGACAAGGCGTGTGGACCGTGCTAGGGGTTCAGAGAAGAGAGACGGGAAGGCTGTGTGGTCTCACAGGCTGACTGGGAGAAGCAACACATGAGCTAGACCAAGAATGGGTGGGATGTGAATGGTCCAAGAGAAGGGAGCAGGAAACGTTGTGGGGTGGACAGTGAGCAGCAAAGGCCTGGAGGCAAGAGAGCTGCCTTCCCCGCTGCGTTTGCGCCCCACCATCCACTAGTCCAGGGGTGGACCCATCTTCCTAGGGAAAGCAGATTCCACCACTTTCTTAGGAAGATGCTCCAAGATCCTTTCAAGAAGAATCCCTGAGAAGACTCAAGCTCCTGTAAGACAGACTGACATTAATGGTCTAGGGCACAGATCTGAACAGATGATAGTGCAGAGTCAGTGACAGGTCTCAACACCAGTCCTGTGGCACCAAACAATCACTGAAGCAGAGACAGGGCCGGAAGAGCTCCCTGGACACCTGTGACACTACTGTATGAAGGCTTGACACTTGTGGGCCCCAGTGGTGATGCCAGAAGGCCCATCCGTCAGTTCACCCCACTCCCTCCCTAGGGTCTCCTTATCCTATAGCTGTGAATGTGCATGCATGACACACTTACATCTCTCCCTTGGGGCTCCTTTCAAGCGCCCAGACTCACGTAGCCAACTGCCTACTTCACATCCTCACTTGTGTGTCTAACATCTCAGACTCAATGTTTCCAACACAGCTCTGAGTTCTCATCTCTATGCTGTTCCTCTCACCTCCTCCCCCATGTCCCCAGGTATTCTAGCCAAAAGCTCTGGATGATCATTGACACCTCTCTTTCTCACACCCTATAATAATCCATCAGGGGATCCAGTTACCTCTACCTTCAAAATGTATTCTTTATCAGCCCACGCTTCACTACCTCTACTGCTACCACCTGAGTTCCAACCAACACCACCTCCCACCTGAGTCACTGCAATGACACCCTAACTGCTATGCTCCACTAACGCCCTCCTTAAGTCTCAGCACTGAGGCCAGAGCAGCCTCTCAAAATGCAAATCAGGTCACAGCTCTGCTTAAAACCCTGAACTGGAGCCCCACCTCCCTGCAAGTGAAACCCAGGTCCTTAGAATGGCTGTGCCCCACACAATCCAGCCCCTCCTCCTATTATCTCTGCGACCTCCTGTCCCATACCTCTGTCCCTTGTCAGTCCACTCAAGCATCTCCTTGCTGGTCTGCAAGTGCATCAGGCATCTCCCTGACTCGGGAGTTTTGCTGAGTTCCCTCACCTCCCTTAGTCTTTGCATCTTGTATCCTCAGTGAGGCCTCCCCTGATGTTATGAGCTGAATTGTGTCCACCCCTCCCCAAGCCATATGTTAAAGTCCTACCCCCAGGACCTCAGAAAGTGACTGTTTAGAGATAGTCTTGAAAGAGATTAGTAATGTTAAGTGAGGTCATTAGGGTGAGTCTTAATCCAATATAACTGGTGTCTTTACAAGAAGTTAGGACACTGACAAGCAGAGGGAAAACCATGTGAAGACAGAATACAGTCAACGACAAGACAAGGAGTGAGACCTCCTTAGAAACCAGCCCTGCCAACACCTTGATCTTAGACTTCTCGCTTCCAGAACTGTGAGACAAATTTCTGTTGGTTAAGCCTCGTAGTCTGTGGTGCTCTATGGCAGTAAACTAATGCACCTGTCCACACGGTATTGTATCTTGCCCCTTCCCTCTGGCCCAACCCCCTGTAGCATTCATCTCATCTAGCACCCTTATCTGCTTAGATCCCATGTTCCATTTGCAGGTTAGATCTCCCCTCTGCCCCTCAACCCCATGTGAACTCCATAAGGACAGGAATCTCTTTTGTTGACTGATGGACCCCAAGCACCTCCATCATGAGGCGATCAGTAAAATCTGAAGTGTGACTGAATGTTAAGACTCCCTCTTGGACCTCCTTGCTGGATGTGTGTCTCCAGAGGGAGGATGCTGAAGGAAAGGGTGTAAAACTACTTCACTAGGCTGGCTCCAGGTGCCATATGATAAAAGGAGGAGGCAAATCTTCTAAATAGTTTTCTTCTTACTCCAAGCTCCTGACCTAACATCTCCCCACCCCAAATTCCCCAGGGTCTCTGTCACTTAATAGCAGTATTTCTCTCTTCAGACTGAAAACCTGGAGCAAGGATCTGGACTTCCCCTGGCCCCGCTCTCTCTACAGCTCTCCCCATTCCCGATGTCATGACTGTAGCCAGTCCAGGACACTCACGCCCAGCCTTCCGGGAGACCGAGGAGCTGTGTCTTGCATGGTCTCCCTGCAGCCTAGGAGTACTTCAGACGCTCTGAAGAGCCACTGACACCTCCCGCCAACACACACCGTCATGTTCGTGTATGGCCTCCTCTATCCGGCACGAAGCCCATGCTCCAGACTTATTTGTTGATCATCTCTTATTTCTGTGACTTTCCTCATGAAGTATCCGGGAGAACAGAGGAGAGGGGCCGGTTCCACCGCAGCAATGCCCCCGGCCCCGGCACGCACTCACCTTGGCGGAGACGCCCCTCCAGCTGCAGAAAGCCTTGTAGGCGGTGTCCACGGCGCCGCGGGCCTCTGTTGCTCCGCAGTCAGCCACACAGCCCAGCTCGGCGCCGCTGGCCGGGTCCAGCACCGGGAAGGCGGTGGCAGCCGGGAGCCAGCGGCCGCCCACGAAGCTGTCCTTGCGCAGCAGCGCGGCGGGCAGGCCGCCTGGGCCCGGGGCGTAGGTGCGGAGCGGGGCCCGTCCAGACGCCCAGCAGTCCGGCCGCGGGAGGAGACGGCGGCGGGGACGCACCAGAGGGTAGCGCGGGGCGCCGCAGCTCCGCAGCCAAGAGCAGGTCGCCATGGCCCCGGCGGCGGCGGGAAGGAGGCAAGCGAGCGCGCGTCGGGGCAGCAGGAGGAGCGAGGGTCGGGGACGCGCTGGGGCGCGGGGACCCGGCTGCAGGTCGCCGAGACGCGGAGCAGCGCCCTCTGCCGCGAACTGCACAGCCACGCAAGGCTCAGCTTGTGCGAGTGCAGCGCTGTTCTGGTGCCTGGGAAGGAGTTAGGGTTAAGGTGGGGATGCGCCTGTGGATTGTCACCTTCCCCCACGAGTGCTCTGTACAACTGTTCCTGAGCCTCCTGACCGCTGCAGGGAAACCGCTCCCTCTCCCCCACCCCCCCAAAACTGACATCCCCGCTACTGGGATGTGTGCTTGGTCCATGGATTTGCAGTGTGGGCCCGGCTGCTAAGGGCTCGATTACAGTCCTTGGTCCCCGCTGCTCTGAGCTCGGAGGATGTGGGCGCTGGCTCTCTGAGCAGTGGAGGGTGGCTCTGAGTCCTGCCATCTGGATGCTTCTCTGGCTGTGTCTGAGTATTCTCCCCAACAGTTAGAGCAGGGGCGCCACATTTGGAGACAAACAGACCTGGATCCAAACTTAGAATCTGTGATCAACAAGCCGTGTGCCCTTAGCTGCCTACTTAACCCAGTCCTCCCCACTGGGAAATGGAACAGAAGGTTTGTAGCGAGATGACTAATGCAAAGTGCGGTTGCCACATGCAATTTAGGACAATGCTCAAGGTCATACTAGATGCTCCAGGTCAAGCCGCTAGTAAGATTGAAGGTAGGCTGCTAACTAGTCAACGGGACCGTTTATCAGAATCGAATTAAGCGAGGTATAATCGCAGTGGCACTTGGCCTGAAGCAGCCGAGAAGCTACAACTTTAATGCGGATAAAAATGAAAATAGCAGGCCTGCCCTGGAATTTGTGGGTTCACATAAAGCCCAGCTCTGCGCATTGATGTAGGATCTCTAGTCTTACATATCTCTCCTTCACTCCCACTGAACTGAGAGCCTCTGTGGGCTTCTTCAGAGCCTGTGGCTCTTCCTCTTTTTCTAAGACCTACGGTTCTCATTTGCAAAATGCCAAGGCAGTACTTTACATTTTGACTTTGTTTTCTGCTCTCAGTCAGTGTCACTCAGTCTTGAGTCCATCATCTTTGGTAGGAGTGGGAACAAGCAGACTTTAATCTTTTTTCTGTGTGAAGTCACTATTTCGTTCTGCATTCTATGTAAGGAATTGGAGGAAGAGGCAACCTTGATGCAGAGGTGGCCAGGGTGGGCATCGCTCCCTGGCCTGAGGAGCTGGCGTGTTTCCACCTACTGCCTCATGAGAGAGGTCTAAAGAGCTGCTTTCGCAGGGGTTTCCAACCCCGCCCCTGCCCTGGACCGGTAGCAGTCTGTGGCCTGTTAGGAACTGGCTTCTCAGCTCCAGCCACTAGTCATATTACAAGGAAATGCCAGTTCATCAGGCTAGTTCTTACTTTTTTAAAGAGAGCTAGAAATCTAAATTTCAATGCTAATTTACCTAAGTTTATGAAACACCCTCTTAGCCAAACAAAACATATCAGTTTATGGCTTCTGGCCTCAAAGCAGCTGAGCCTAACACCCCAGGGCTGAGGCAGGGCTGCCTGATTCCCATTCTGGGGTTTTGCAAGTGACTGAGTTAAGGTTACAGAAGAAGCTTGGTAGACGACTAAGGGTCTCAAATCATTCCATCTCCTAGTCTTCTCTTCCACTTGGCTAACCTGAGAATGCATATCATTTCCTCCCACTCTTTTAGGATCTCCTTTCTTGCTTTTAATAAATAATATGCATAATTTGAACTCTAAGATCATTTCCATGAAGAGTTCAATCTAATTTTTTCCATAGATTGGATACTTTATGACTTATATTCTGAACCTAGGATTTCTGGAATCCCTGTTTCTTTTTCCTAAATCTATCCCCTGAGCCAACCCTTGTAAGTGGGGTCAGCATCTTTGCTTGGGCTGCAGGAATCTCATGCAACAGCCTCTGGATAAAGCCTATAGGAACAGGCAGGAGAAGAGAGACCAGGAGTGGCTGCTCTTGTGTAATCCCACACAAGTGTCAGTATCTGTTGCCAAACACTGAAAGAGAAGCCAGTTCCAGCTGATTATCATAAAAGCCTTCCCAACACTTGAGGCTCAGAGGCCAGCGAGCAAGGCTAGCTGATACTTGCGTGGAAAGGATGCACGGGCCACCGGCCCTTGTAAGGTGAGGCAGGCCAATCTATTGACTCTCAGTGAAGACAGCTGAGGCTTTATTTTTTTAAGAGAGCAAAGGATATTTGGAGGTGACCTTGCTGCATCTCTACAAATTTCATGTTAGAAATGCAGAGGAAACCTCGGTTAGAAGATGCTGTGCTTCCTGGAGGCATTTCTCACTGCTTTTCTCTCCCAGATGCAGTGTGTTTGCTCTTCTAGTGAAGTTAAACAGTAAATAGTTAACTACACTGGCAGATGATATTATTTTGAAATGAGGCTTGGTTTTCGTGTCAGTGACGTGCTTAGAGGGAAAGCGATGGGTCTGGACCTGGATCTCGATCTCAGTGCTGACGGCTCCGAGCAGTTTCCATCACCGGAAGAGCAGTGAGTGATGACAGCATGTCTGCTTTCAGGTTCTGGTCTGGCCTGCTGATTGTGCTGGGCTCTCTGTGCCCCAGAGGCTCGCCGTGTGGAATTTCAACACACATAGAAATAGGTACGTGCCAGTGCCTTGTCATGGTATTAAGGGCACTAAATCTGTGAGAAACATTAAGGAAAAGATTAGAAATTTATTCCTTGTGTGGCTAACTAGTTCCCCTACTGTGCTGAGCCACCGGGCAGCAGAGAGAAAGCCAGGACTGGAGTTGTCCAGGAGTGGGGACTGCCAGGGTGGGGTCAATGAAAAGAAAAGTGGCAAGAGGGTCCTGCGGGCTTCTCTGAGTGGGGAGATAGTGAGGAGCTGGGTAAACCAGCAGTCGCCACGAAGCAGAAGAACTGATAGAGTGGGAGAGGAGAAAAATGGGTGAAATATGGTGGGAGTGAGGAATTTAAGTTGTTTTATATTTTTAAGTACATGTAAAGGGCCACATGTGGCCATGGGAGTGGGTCTCCTGAATCCGGTGACTTTAAAGTTGGTTTCAGGGAGGTCAAAGAAGCAAGGGAGTTTGAGTGGTCCCTGGCATTAGAGGTGCCCAGAATGATGACAGGAGTTAGGGAGAACTGGGGTACGGTTTACCAATGCCCATGAACTGGGGTACGGTTTACCAATGCTCAGGCGTGAAGGCAAAGCGATCTGGAATTGGGTAAAGGGTAGCACCAAGATGTGGTTCTTGTATAAAGTGTATTTGTAATATGTTTTTGGAAAATGTGAGCCAGTTTGTAATATGATTAGATATGCTTACATTCCCCAGCAGTTTTCACATTAATTTCAGATGTACCTGACAATAGGTCTTCTTTAGCTTAGATGAAAACAATAATAATATTTTATAATTATGCTACATCCAGAAGATACAAAGCAAAACAAGATTACAAATAAAATATGAATTTATCAGTGCAAATTAGACCTAGATATTGAGCTTTGGTGGGCAAGTATCATATCGCAGAATTTTATAATTTGAAGAGACAGTAGAGGCCACCGAGTCCACTTCCTTTATTTTACAAATGAGGAAATTGATCCTAGAATTACACGTCTTGACAGCTAGTCCAGTGTTCTTTCCACTAAATATTTATTCCTAAAAGAGAGTCAGGAATCAATGGAAAAGAGAGTCAGACCTAGTCTAACACTAGTTTTGCTATAAACTACATGGATAACTCTGAGTAATTCACTTTCTTTCTCAATTATTCTTTGTAAAATGATGGAGTTGGACTTATTCATGAATTCTACAGTATCTTCCAAGTCTAAGTTCTATGAAATTGAAATTGCTAACACTAAAGAAGTAGGCCAAAGAGGAAAAAAATGAGAATTTTCAAATTTTTAGTCCTTACAGTTTAAAAATTAAGACATGAAATAAGTAAAAAATTATTACATTTTAACGAAATCAGATCATTGCTTGCCTTTCTTCAGTAGGTGCCAAAGGTTCTAATATATTAATAGATTAACTATATTAATAGATAATATATTAAACACATATTAATATATCAATATAGTAAACACACATGTTTATGTGGACATAATGAAAGCAACTCCTAATCTGCAATTTTTATATAAAAAGAGACTAAAATGTCAACATTTATTTAGTAATAAGTTAGATGATTTTATAAATATTTTGGTTTATGTTTTCACTTCTTACATAGGGCCTGTGTGGAGGCTGACATTTATATGAGTTGCTTAATTAGAACGGGTTTCATCCCGTGGTTAGGGTTTGTAAATCACGGAATCCTATGCACAGAATTTGTGTGGGCTCTAAACAGGTCTCTGATGGTATTAATGCTTATAGTAGTAGCTTTTTTTATTGTATGAATTTAAAAATTGGATGTCATTCACAATAGAAATAAGATATCACTTTTGAAACTCTCTTCACAAGGAATATTCATTTTCCTATTAATCCTAAGAAGATTCAGGGTGTGGGTGTCTTGTGTGGGTATGTGGGTGAAGCAAGTGGCCTTTTTTTTTTTTTAACATTTTTTATTTTTCAATTAGAGTTAACATTCAATATTTTAGTTTCAGATACACAGCATAGTGGTTAGACATTTGCATAATTTAGGAAATGATCCCCCTGATTAGTCTAGTACCTACCTGGCTCTATACATAATTATTACAATATTATTGACTACATTCCCTATGCTGTATTTTACATCCCTGTGACTATTTTGTAACTACCAATTTTTGCTGCTTAATCCCTTCGCCAGCCTCCCATCCCCCCTCCCATCTAGCAACCACCAGTTCTCTGTATCTATGAGCCTGTTTTTGTTTTGTTTGTGTGTTTATTTTGTTCTTTAGATTCCACATGCAAGTGAAATCACATGGTATTTTTTTTCTCTCTGACTTATTTCACTTAGTGTAATACCCTCTCGGTCCATCCATATTGTTGCAAATGGTAAGATTTTATCTTTCTATGGCCAAGTAATATTCCATTGTATATATGTACCACCTCTTCTTTATTCAATTGTCTATTGATGGGCACTTAAGCTGCTTCCATATCTTGGCCATTGTAAATAAAGCTGCAGTGAACATAGGAGTGCATATATCTTTTCAAATTATTGTTTTATTTTGGAGGAGATAAATACCCAGAAGTGCAATTGCTGGGTCATAAGATAGTTCTATTTTCAATTTTTTGAGGAACGTCCGAACTGTTTTTCACAATGGCTATATCAGTTTGCAATCTCACCAACAGTGCACAAGGGTTTCCTTTTCTCCACATCCTCTCCAACACTTGTTGTTTTCTAATTGATTGATGATAGACATTCTGACAGGTGTGAGGTGATATCTTATTGTGATTTTAATTTCCTTTTATTTGATGATAAGTGATTTTGAGCATCCTTTCATATGTCCATTGGCCATCTGTATGTCATCTTTGGAGAAATGCCTATTCAGGTCCTCTGCTCATTTTTCAATTGGATTGTTTGGATTTTTTTAGTGTTGAGTTGTGTGAGTTTTTTATAAATTTTGGATATTAACCCCTTATCAGATGTATCATAGGCAAATACCTTCTCCCATTCAGTAGGTTGTCTTTTCGTTTTGTTGGGGGTTTCCTTTGCTGTGGAAAAACTTTTTAGTTTGAAGTAGTCCCATTTATTTTTTTCTTTTGTTTCCCTTGGCCAAGGAGATATGTAAAGAATATATATATACTAAAAGTAATGTCAGAGAGTTTCCTGCTTATGTTTTCTTCTAGGAGTTATATGGTTTTGGGTCTAACATTTAAGTCTTTAATCCATTTTGAGTTTATTCTTGTGTATGGTGTAAGAAGGTGGTCCAGTTTCATTTTTATTTTTTTTGCATGTATCTGCCCAGTTTTCCCAACACCATTTATTAAAGAGACTGTCTTTACACCACTGTATATTCTGGCCTCCTTTGTCACAGATTAAATGAGCATATAGGAGTAGATTTATTTCTGCACACTCTATTCTGTTCCATTGATCTATTGATTTTTTTTTATGTCATTACCATGCTGTTTCGATTACTATAGCCTTGTAGTATAGTTTGATATCAGGTAGTGTGATACCTCCAATGTTTTTCTTTCTCAAGATTTTTGTAGCAATTTGGGGTCTTTTATGTTTCCAAATAAATTTCAAATAAATTATTTGTTCTAGTTCTGTGAAAAATGCCATTAATATTTTGATAGGGGTTGCATTGAATCTATAGATTGCTTTGGGTAGTACGACCCTTTTAACAATGTTAATTCTTCCTGCTAGCACGGTATTTGCTTCTATTTTATTTGTATCTTCAGTTTTTTCAATGACATAATTTTCTGAGTACAGGTTTTTTACCTCCTTGGTAAATTTATTCTTAGATATTTATTGTTTTTGATGCAATTATAAATGAGATTGATTTTTAAATTTTTCTTTCCGACAGTTCATTACTGATGTATAAAAATACAATTGTTTCTGAATATTAATTTTGTATCCTACTTTACTGATTTATCAGTTCTAACAGTTTTTTAGTGGACTCTTTAGAATTCTGTAGTAGGTAGCTTTGTGAGACTTTTTGTTGTTCTCTTTAAGTAGTCCAATGATGAAAAAGCATTTAAGAATCATTGGTTCAGTCCATGGTTTAGGCCCTGTATCGTGTTTCCTACTTGGCTTTATCATGAGGGGTTGTTGAGGTATGATGACTATGTTGTTGTATGATGATGATGATTTCTGTGGTTTGAGCCGCTGCTATGTGTCAGCCATTGTGCTTGTCATAGCATTTATTTTCTGTGATTCAACAAACTCCTAAGGTGGGTATTATTTACTTAATTTTACATATGAAGGAACTGAGAACTAGAGAAGTTAAGTAACCAAGGTCCCAGAGCTAGGTAAATAGGAACTTTAAATCATTATGAGAATGTTATTTGTATTATTATAACATATTTAATGTATTTACATAGTTATATAAATATTGTACAAATCTAATTTTCATTTCGCACTTCCTTGACAGTTACAACCATAAAATTATGTACTTTTAAGATGACCCCTACGAAGTTCTGTTTTCAGCTATAGTTGAACTTTATTGATTTATGTGTTTATTTTTCTCAGGACACAGAGCTCTAGAGTTTCTCCACCTTCAGGATGGGAACGTTAACTACAAAGAGGTATGAACTTTGATTTTTCTCTTATTCCATGAGCATTAACTTTCTTTATAGGTGCCACACAAAGGTCCTAACATATTTAAACAGTAATTTTAAGAGTCATTTTTATATTTCTGTAAACCATTAATATTTTGGGTTAAAAGATATATGTCCCCTCCAGTAATACTTGAATTATTATATATATATAATTTAAATAAAGTCATTGAAATATTTTAATTATATGAATCATAGTTTGAAAAATCATTGGAGGGGGAATTTTTTTAAGTGGTACATTTTTTTTGTTTTTATAAAAAGAGGTCGTAAGTGAGATAAATCACTTATTTTCCACTTCCTGTCTCTTTGTGTTACATATGAATTGTATCACTACAAGGAGAAGGAAACATTTTTCAGAAATATGCTTTGAGATGTGCCTTCCAATGTCTCCTCTTACCATATTCTTGGTCGCACTATCTGATGACTTACCTTCACCCATGCCCAAATTAGTGGAACTCATTTTGGCCCTACATACTCTTTCTAGTTCTATTGCTAGATGATACTTTGTGACAAAAATGATTCTTAAATACTTGAGTAAGTTTGATGAGAGTGGTTAACATTCTCTCATGACACTGGAATTGAATCAAATTATTACCAGTAAATCTTAATAATGCAGTATAGATGGTGAAATAATTGAAATCTATTATACTTCCAAACCACTTTTAGTCATTAGTTTTAACTGCCTCACTCACCAGTGTAAGAGGACCTCTAGGGAAAAATAGCATTTATATTTCATTGATTGTCATCTTCTTTGACTCTGATAGAAAGTAGGCAGGACAGAGAGGAGGAGAAGGAAGAATCTGCCTAATTCATGACATAAACACCACAAACACCTAATCCTGACTGTGTGCAGAGTGATTTTCTAGTAGAGGATTCAAGCTTGTCTCATTAGCTTAGTTTAAAACCTGGTAAATGGACACAAATTCTTACCCTCAGCATTGGTCCTAATCCACACAATGATGTCATTGGAAAGGACCAAGTGCCTTGAGTACGTCGCCCTTCCCCGCTTTGATTTATGAAGACAGCTAAGGGTTACTTTACCTTTTATAATGTTATCATTCAGTCCCTTCTCAAAGATTGATGATCTATTTGATATCTTCATATGTGGGAATCTGCAGTTTCTCTTTTTCTCTACCAAAACCTACTCTTGGGTGACCTCTGGGCTCATTGGTACAGTCTGGTAAAATGATATAGTGGGAAGTGGCCTGGAGGATGCTAGCAGGCTATATAGATGGATCCCCACAGGTCGGCAATATCTTGGCATGCTCTGTACCTTCAGGGTCTGAACTTTGCTGGTTCCAGAGTTTTCTTTCATTAAAACATCCAGGGGGTTCTACACTTTAAAGACTTTGACTTACACTATCCGAACTAATAAGGGAATAATGCCTAAAGCTGAGAACATTAATCAATTTATGAGAACTGTAAGGACCAAGCAGACCTCACATTGATGGTCATTATTGCCCTGATAGTCATTCTCTTTCTAA